>NC_091472.1:179450932-179780932 GCF_036971445.1 Narcine bancroftii
ACAGAATTTGGAGGATGCCACTGGTTCAACAGCCTGGGAACATTAAAGAAATAGCAGTGCAAAGATATTTTCCAGAGGCCCTCTGTAGCATAAGTAGGCATGAATGCTGGCTGAGAAGGGACTACTCCACGAAGGAATTATGTGGTCTTGGTCATTACAGCCTATCTTTAATGTAATTTAACAAATATTTTTGGCACTGGTGCAAAATATGACCAGAAATATTGGGAGGGTGGGGTATTAGTAAGTGGAGGGCATTACAATTCTTAATTTCCTTTTCCCTAACATTTGAGGATTAATTGACCATCTGTTTTTTTTTTTGAACGTACAAAAAGTCTACAGTTGCACATTTCCTTTGCATTGTGCCCAAATAAATCTGAAATGCTTTCTCAAAAGTCTGATCATTTAGATGCACAAAGTTTGAATTGAAAGTCTGCCTATGAAGAGACTGATGAGGCCAATTATAGATTTATGGAAGCAAACCAGGATTGTTTGGATAATTCATTTGCTGCTTCACTGTCATCAACTAAGCTGTAGATTGTCGATTACTTTTAATCATACAAATTAAAGTCTAAATATGTGAGAGTTTTGTAACTACCATTGTTCTGTGAGGTTTTTTTAAAAATTTCCCTACTCACTCTCAAAACAATGTTTTAAATGCATTGTTAAAACAATGGCAAGAAATTTGCCTTAATAGCTTCTCGTAATATGATATAAAATACTCATTGCTTTCAAATCCCTCGAAAGCTTGCACCATATTTCTCCAAACAAAAAAAAAGATTTGTTGGCAGGTTAATTTGCTACTATAAATGACCCTAAGAATTGATGTGTGGCTGAGAATCTGAGAGTGGTTGATGGGCATCTGTGAGAGAATAGTTTGCAGTAAAATAAGATAATAACGATCTGAGAGCTTGCATAGACTTAACAGTCTGAACAGCCTCCTATTTCATAAGGTTAAACAATATAAAATAAAATAAAACTATAATTTTCCAGGCCAGGCAACATCCTTCCACTCTCTTTTGTGCTGTTTTGTCGTTCCTGTAGGATGCTGCTCTATGGTGTAGGATAGGAAGATTAACTTGTATTTTAATTCCATTCAAACATAATTTCCATGCTGTTGTGTTTTAAACCCTGGCCAATAAACTTAAGTATTTCATCAGCCTTCACACACATCACCCTTGCTTTCTTAAGGAGCCGTGAACATCTCACTCTATTGACACTTACTGGTGTTCTACCATTTATGTGTAATTGCTTTTCTCCCTTACCCAAATGCATCTTCTCCAAATCGATTTCTGTTGGTCATCTTCCTGGTCGTGGGCCAAGACCATTAATGTCTTCCTGCAGCCTACTATTAGCAACACTGAAGTATTGGTATCTTCGGAAAACTTCTTAATTGTGGCCACTACATCATTTGTACACCTCAAAAGCAAGGCATAGCATTCAACTATGGCACTTGATGTAGTCAATTTTAGATTAAATTTGTCATTTTCCCTTTGATTCCATGGGCTTTCACTTTTTAGGTCAATTTGCCTGGACCTTTTGCCAAAATCAATGTATAAAAACCAAATCTTAGGTGCCACTATTTCAATCCTTCCTGCTATGTCCTCAAAAATGTCAATGAAGTTAGCCAGGCATGACCACGCCTTAACAAACTTACACCCACTGTCTCTCTAATTGTCAATCCTCAGAATTTTCCTCCAACTATTTATCCATCACAAGTGTTTATGCTCTCCAGGCTTCATTTACTTAGTTTTTCCCTTATTCTTCTTTATTAAACAAATGGATCACATTAGCCACCCCCTAGTCCTTCAACACAACATCTAATAGGCAAAGTATATTTAAAACGATATTTGGACCTGTGGTATTTCTTCTGTTGACTGGGATATATTCCCCCTCACTCCACCCCCAGTTCTGGCAACATATCTACTTTGGACAATGCAAGAGAACCGAATATGTCTTCTCTCTCAATGTTCACCATTTCCAGTGCTTCCCTTTTTTTTCTCATTTTAACTCAGAGATCAAGCACAGTAACAGGCCCTTCTGCCCCATGCACCCATGTTGCCAGAATGCATCCATGTGAGCAATTAACCTACTGACCCCATATGTCTTTTTCAATATGAGTGAAAACTGGAGCACCCAGAGGAAATCCATGAGAACACGAGTACATACAAACTCTTAATGGACAGCACTGGATTCGAACCTAGTTGTGCTAACTGCAACTTGAACCGTTTTGCCTGTTTTAATGCCCAGTTTTGTCCCTCTTCTGTGAAGTTTCTCTTTCAGTCTTTGGAGGTTAATAATGCAGGGCAGCTAACTGAGGATGATGTTTGATGTCAGTCCCTTCAGTTGATTTTCATGTGTCCCAGAGTTTCCAGCACTCAGCAGTTCAAAACTTACCTCACAGGTTTGAAAATGAGCATTCAAAAATTAGAAACCAATGACCCTGTAGAATTTAGTTTGGTGTACATAAGCATGTTTGTTTTGTGCAATTTACTTCATGCTAAAAGATTTTTGCAATGACATAAAAGACAGCCTGCGATAAATCATGAAAAAATGGTCATTATATTGTCCCTACACATAACATTGTTCTCGACTGCCATTGACTCTATTGACTCATTGAGTTGGCCAGTTTCCAAAAGATCTGTCAACCAAATGAAAGTTCCATGAAAGCACATGACTACCATTTTATTGTTAAAAGCAATGTTGATGAGTAACTAAAATGGAGCTAGTAACATTTGTGTGGTACATCAACATGGTGCTCACAAATGCCTCAAAGATCCAATGATTGCTCTATGTGGGAGGTACAGAAGACATTTTGGCTTAGTTGCATTTCTCCCCAGTGCTGTTAGGTTATTTATCAAATAGTTATTTATCAAATTGCAAATCTAAATAGGTCATATGCACTAAATGGTAGGCTATTGAGATGTGCAGAGCAACAAAGGGATTTAGGAGTGATGGTAAATAGTACCCTCAAGGCTGATACTCAGGTAGATGGTGTGGTGAAGAAGGCATTTGGAATGTTGGCCTTCATAAATCGGAGTATTGAATTCAAGAGTAGGGAGGTTATGATGAAATTGTACAAGGCATTGGTGAGGCCAAATTTGGAGTACTGTGTACCGTTTTGGTCACCAAATTATAGGAAAGATATAAACAAAATAGAGAGAGTACAAAGAAGCTTCACAAGAATGTTGACAGGATTTCAAGGTTTGAGTTACAGGGAAAGGTTGTGCAGACTAGTGCTTTTTTCTCTGGAGCGTAGAAGATTGAGGGGGGACTTGATAGAGGTGTTTAAGATTTTAAAAGGGACAGACAGAGTAAATGTGGATAGGCTTTTTCAATTAAGAGTGGGGGAGATTCAAACTAGAGGACATGGTTTAAGATTGAAGGGGGAAAATTATAAGGGGAACATGAGGGAAAATTTCTTTACACAAAGGGTGGTGGGGATGTGGAATGAGCTTCCGGTAGACGTGGTCGAGGCGGGATCATTGGTTACATTTAAGGATAGACTGGACCGTTACATGGAGAAGAGAGGACTGGAGGGGTATGGACCGGGTGCTGGTCAGTGGGACTAGGAGGGTGGGGATTTGTTACGGCATGGACTAGTAGGGCCGAACTGGCCTGTTCTGTGCTGTAAGGGGTTATATGGTGTATTTCTAATAATATCAGTCATCCATAACACTAGAACCAACTCATTTCTTTTAAATAGGGTCCTGTAATTGTCATCTGAACAGGAGCTATTCTAAAGTCTGGACAGAAGGATGAAACTCTTACATTGCCCAAAGCAATACTCGAATTCTCAGCTTTGGTGTGAGTTCAAGCCTTCATCTGGAATATTTTGTGCAAAATACTTTCACTCTGGAAAATCTGGCATCCAGTTTCCCCTCCTTTTTTATCCATGCTGACTTGCTCTTTTGCAATTCCACAGGAATAATTTTGCTCCATTGTAATGCGAGCTTTTCTCGGAAAAGCTTCATATTTTTGTGGGCAGTGTATAACCTGTGGCCTTGTTAGCATTGCCAATAAACAATGCTTGATGTGATACAGTATCAGTATCATAATTTCCCAACAACAGAGGTCACTGTTTTGTTTTTTTGTTGCTATTGACAATGGTTGCTATTAGAATATATTGCAAGGATTTGTCAGAGAAAATAAAATGTGATTGCTACTGTAAACAAACAGTGACTGTCTACAAATCTTGGACTACCAGTTTGTTAAATAATAACAATATAATTCGCTACCTCTGTGGCATAAGCACACGAACTCTGAACAATTATCCTTGCCTTTTTATTTTGTTAGCATATTGCTTCATCTGTACCTGTCATTTCAGATATTTACAGAAAAAACACAGTGCTGCAAAAACTCAGCATGTCAAACAGTGTACTTTATATAGCAAAGATAGATATAGAACCAACATTTTGGGCTTGAGCCCTTCAAGATATGTAGCTCAATGAAGGGCTCAAGCACGAAACGTTGGTCATGTACCTGCTGGGTTTTCCCAGCTTAGAGCTTTTGCTTCTTTATGGTGTCTGCAGGTTTTTTGTGTTTACTCCAGTTCAGATATTTACTTCTGAACATGACTTCTTTCCCACAAGTCACATGGAATGACGGTGAAAGTTTAAGTTCAATATTATATTTGCATATATTCTCCAATATACTGTATATACACAAAGCACTTGATGATCTTGGTCCTTGCTGTCGAGCTTTGTTGAAGGGTTTGTAGCAATATGAACAAAATAATTAGTTAGGGATGGGTATTGTCTATGTAATTAGGTGGGGATGGGTATTGCCTATGTAATTAGGTGGGGATGGGTATTGGATATGTAATTAGGTGGGGATGGGTATTGGCTATGTAATTAGGTGGGGATGTATATTGGCTATGTAATTAGGTGGGGATGGGTATTGGCTATGTAATTAGGTGGGGATGGATATTGGCTATGTAATTAGGTGGGGATGGGTATTGGCTATGTAATTAGGTGGGGATGGGTATTGGCTATGTAATTAGTTGAGGATGGGTATTGGCTATGTAATTAGTTGAGGATGGGTATTGCCTATGTAATTAGGTGGGGATGGGTATTGCCTATGTAATTAGGTGGGGATGGGTATTGCCTATGTAATTAGGTGGGGATGGGTATTGGCTATGTAATTAGTTAGGGAAGGGTATTGGCTATGTAATTAGGTGGGGATGGGTATTGCTTATGTAATTAGGTGGGGATGGGTATTGGCTATGTAATTAGGTGGGGATGGGTATTGGCTATGTAATTAGGTGGGGATGGGTATTGGCTATGTAATTAGGTGGGGATGGGTATTGGCTATGTAATTAGTTAGGGATGGGTATTGGCTATGTAATTAGGTGGGGATGGGTATTGGCTATGTAATTAAATATGAGAAAAATCCAGAACTCCATCTGAATTCCATATTTACTGAAAACCTGTGCAGTGAAAAGAATTTGGAGCAAGGTTGGGGAACAAATTAATGTTGGAGATATGTCTGACGAGTGAATATTACTGAAGCTAAAATTATTGCTGACTTAGTAGATCCTAAGTCATAATTATTTTATCACATGAAAAACAAAACCTTGTCCAATTATTTAATTTGGACAATGATCTTAAAATTCGACTAACTCTCTGAGCTGCCAAATCAGCTTCTAAGTTGTTCCCTCATTTATTTTCAGTGGACTAGCAAATTCAAACAAGTATCCTGCCAAATTTTGTTGCTCTTTGGTCCTTAAAATCAGAAGATGATGAATCTTTTGTCTGGTGGATGGAGTCAAGTCGGCTACTTTGTCCTGGATGGTGTTGAGCCCCTTGTGTGTTGCTCAGAGTTGCACTCATCCAGGCATCAGGCTCCTGACTAACACAAGTGTTTGGGATGTCAAGTATTGAAACATTTTCCTTAATACACCCATCCTCTGACCTGCTGGGTATTATGTAGCTAGTCTTGCTGAGCTTTTGGTCAATAGTGACCATACACTCCCCAAGGATGCTAGTGAGTGGTTTTAAATGCAGGAAGGGAGGAATATACAGAAAAAAACAGTATGGGCAACCTATGAAATATTGAGCATCATGTGCATTTACAGATATTTCTGACCCTTTCCAAAGCTCATGAAAATAAAAACAGCAACTAATTAGATGAACTGAAAGAATGAATAGAAATTCATGAAGAACGACTGTTTGGTCAACCCAATGAGTTTCTGCAATGGTCTCTATTGAAGTTGTCACTTATTGCACAACTGGAGGGAGTTGTAATTCTTGCCCGAATGTCATAAAATGGAGACTTTGGGTGGAAATAGCAGTAACTGATGAGAGGAGACAATGGGCAAACTGGACTAACTTTAAAATGAGTGTGAACTTTAATCTTCTGATCAACAATAGGATACAGATGAAGTTGCATCAGGGGAAAAAGCTTCCCTTTTCAAAACGCGCGTACATCAGAATAGAAAAGCAATGAGCTGTTCAGAGTGGGGCTTCCTTAATGATTAAGTTTCAGGAAAATACATGGATATGAGAGATGGAGGTGGTTGGCATTACTGAGATTCAAGTGGAACTTTAAATGTCAGGTTTCAGCAGGTGTTATGCCAGGTGTTGATGGATATAATTTTCACGCAAGTACGTTTACAGAATTTGGAAACTCGTGATACTCAACCCACCTGTGTCACCAAGTACCAGTGAGTGATATTGTTCTTATTTAGTGTGAGTAGGTTGATCTGTTTTAAGATGTCATTTTGTTTTAATTCATGGCATGACCTTTGGATTTGAGCAGAGATAGGAAGCGGAAGAATTTGTTTTATTTGATTTCAAAAGATACGACAAGTTCTGTCACTCAATAAGTACATTGTTGTACGAAATACAATGTTTTAATTCTATGTTCCTGCAAAGAGCATGTTGAGCTGCTAACCATCAGTGCTCACTGTTGGCAATGCGCATGAGATCTTCAGCTGATGCGTACATGAAGAAACATCTGGTTCTGGATTTGTCAGCATTTCCTTGTCTATTTCTGTCCTTGGCCTAGTGATTAGCAACCCAATATACCCTGCCCACTGCCCCCGCCAAGTATCTCCATTTCCCATGATACAAATGGTGCAGGGTATTCCCATCTAGAAAAGGCAGACCCATCAGTACCCTTCAAACATGGTCAATACCATTACAAGGATACCTAATATCTCAATTTTCCAAAGGGATGTATACTCTAGTATACATGGATAACTCTCGTTTCCATGCCTCATTGCAGGCAATGGGAAAATACAGTGAACTTTGGCACTCAGTCCAAGCAAGAATGAAAAACAAGAAGTGGACCTTTGGGAAACCTGAGCTGGGCAATATTTAGGCCTGGGCTGATAAGTAGTTGAAAATATTCATTATATGCCAGGCTATCTGGATAAATCTCAGGAGGGTTTATCATTTGGCTCTTTGCCTCTAATTGCTCAGTTAAACAACCACTTTTGCCCATCTTCATTCTCTTCATGGATAATTAATGAGTTTATTAATGGGAGTACCAATGTCTCCAGCATACATACTGTAAATGGTAAGGTAAAAGGGAGCAATGAGAAATAGGGAGATCGAGGTGTACAAGTCCAGATCTTCGAGCAAGCAGATAATATATTGAAGAAATGATATGGAATGCTGATCTTCATGAGTTTGGGCATTGAATACAAGAGAAAGGAGATGATGTTCCAACTTTATAAAACTTTGGTCAGGCCTCAGCTGACTAGAGCTTGCAATTCTGGAAACCACACTTACAAACTCATAGTTATATTGCACTGAATCAAGAATTTTGACCCAACTGCCTTGCCAATCATGGTACCTTCCTGAGCTTGTTCCATTGGCCCTTCTTCCACTAAACCTTTCCTATCCATGAAACTTTCCAAAGTTCTTTTAAATGTTTCACTGAAAACACAAGAGGAAAGATGCAATAGTGCTGGAGAGGGTGCAGAGGAGATTCATCTGGACTGGAGCATTTTGTTTAAGGGGAGAGACTGGTGAAGGTAGAGGGGCAGATGATTGAGATAATGGGAGGTTGTGTCTAGGGTTAATCTCCTCTGCTTGGCTAGGCTAGGCTATCTATAAATGGAAGAGGAAATAAACCTTAGTTGTCTTATCCAATGCATCAGGCATCATAACAGCACTGATGTGGGTATTCCCTCCTTTGTAACCATGCTGACATTATGCAATGTACTCACTCACTTGCCTTGCCCATTTCTTTCCCCCCCCCACCCCCCATTCCCTCCACCCCCCGGTTGGTCAGAACTTGATAAAGCTATAAGGGTCATTGATTTAGGGGAAGTGGTAAGAGATTTTGAGGGATCAGAGATTGGTGAGTAGCTGGAACACATTGTCTGAGTGAGTGGCGAAAGTAGAGTCACTGACAGCATTGAAGAGGCATTCAGACAAGCTTTAGAATTGCCAAGGTGCTGAAGGCTATGGGCTGTGCTGGAAGATGGAATTAATTACAAAAGGGCCCTCATTAGTCAGCGAGTACATCATGGGTCAAATGATATGTAAGCATGCTCTGTGACTGAACAAAATGTTCAGAGAACATTTTTTTTTCCACAGTGCTATTTCTGACTGCATATTGGCAATGAATATTTAGCATAGATCCATAGAGTTTTCCATAGCTCAATATCACAGCTAAAATCTGTTGATGCTTTTAGGGGATAGTTTAAGATTTGAGTCTTGATACACATCCAACTGCATCTGATTGATGTACATCTTATAAAAACACACTTGGCAAAATTCTGCTGAGGTGAAAGTTGCTTCCTATAGGACTTCTGATGAGGTGTATTTAAGTTGCTTGGATACCATCTTGCCATCATATATTAGGACATATGTGTCACACTGTTATTTATGAAAAGCATAATTTCAAATATTTAGGTTGTTGGAAGAGTTAAACTTCCTCACACCTTTATATTTACTATCTTGTAATTATTTATTTCTAATTTTTTCCCTTTCCATTTTTTTGTTGCATTTTATTATTTTAATATCATCTGCTTCTCGCAGTCCTAATATTCCTGGCACGTCAACATGTTTGGAGGAAATTTGCTGTGGCAACCACCCATTTTCTTCCTTCTGAAGCTTAGTCCAATTGTCTCAAAGAAAGCCGATGGGCTTAATGATTTCGTAAGTGAAAATTTTAAATCAAATCAGATTTGGATGACTGTAACTCCATAAATGAAGTCTATAAATGAGTCAGTAATCTTGAGAATGTAACGTTGGTGCAAAGCCCGGTGTCTCTTTGCAAATTAAATTATAGATTTCTCATGTTTACTTTCTCTAGGAATGTATTTGTAGGTGTTGATTAAGTTCTAGTTCATGAAAATATTGTCCCTATAATAGCAAATATAAACTAATGGTTTTCACCTTTCATTTTTCTTTCTTTCTACAGGTAGTGGCATTTGTGTGTATTTATGTTTTTGATTACATAAAGATTTGTATTAATCAAGAAAGAAAAATAATGAAGTATTAGTTTCTAAATAAAATATGTAAGCTCTTGCGTGGAAAGAGGTAAAGAGCTCAGTTCAGTGGGTGAGAACAGCATCAGCCCTAGGGCCTAATGGAATTTCATAGAGGGTCTATACTCTTTAACAGGAGTGGGCAACCTTTTTTTAAACTCCCATTCCACCTTAAGTTATCCCTATGCCATAAGAACTCTGTGATTAATAAGGGATTGCGTCAAGTGGTATGTGAGTGGAAAGAAAAAAAGTTTGAAAACCACTGTTTTAATCGTATCTAATTGACTTGTTATGTGCACAGTTTCATAACTCCAAAGGAAATGGGCCAATGACAATTTTTCTCAAGCAAAGTATTTCAGTAACTATTGGCTCTAGAGCAGTGGTTCTCAACCTTCCTTTCCCACTCACATCCCACCTTAAGCAATCCCTCACCAATCACAGAGCACTTATGGCATGGGGGAAAAAATGTTGCCTGGCCCTGCTCTATAAGAACACTTCTGGTGTCCTGAAGTTCCTTTGGAACCTGATGAGAGTGGCATGGGAGAAAGGAATCATACCAAAGGCATGGCAGAGAGCAGAAGGGATATCAATTCCTAAAGAAAAGAACTCCTCAGCCATCAGTCATTTCCAATAGATCAGTGGTCTGAATGTGGAAAGAAAGACTGTCTTCAGTGTTGTGGCTCAATGACTCACTACGCACCTGGTGAACAACAAGTTTGTGATACATTTGTGTAGAAGGCAGGAGAATGGGGATCTTGGGGATGCTTAGAACACACAGTCATCATCTGGCAGCCGATACAAACAGTCAAGAGGGAAAACAAAGACTTGCATGTAGTATTTTTAGATCTAGCCAATGCCTTTGGATCAGTGCCTCATAAGATGCTCTGGACAGCCATCAACTTCTTCAAGGCTCCAGAGACCATCATGCAACTCATCCCAGTGTATTTTCAGGATATCCAGTTCTCCATTACAACATAGGAATTCATCACTCTTTGGCAGCACCTGGAAATAAGCATAATGGCAGGTTGGACTATCTTTCCCCTTGCTTTCACCATGACAATGGAGCTCATCATGCTGGGTAGTAGGAGGGGATCACCAATTAGAGCATGGACGACATGCGACATTTACAACAACAAAGGCTGTACTAAGCATCTCCTCAATAAGCTTCATAGTGGCATGAAATGGGCATGAATGGAAATCAAACCAAGCAAATCTCACAGTATTTCCATTGTCAAGGGCAGGCTTGCAGATGAAAGGTTTTGTATTGATGAAGAACCAATACCAACCATCTTGGAGAAACCAATCAAAAATCTCGGATGTTGGTATAATGCAAACCATAGGACATTGCGTAGGTTGAACAAGACAGGTAGGATATACTTGACTGCCTTGAGCAAATTAACAACACTGCTCTCCCAGGGAAACTAAAGGTGTGGTGTGTCCAGTTCGGCCTGCTACCACGACTTATGTGGCTATTAACAATATATGAAGGATCTCTATCAAACATTGAAAAAAATGGAGAGAATGATAAGCTCACAAATGAGGAAGTGACTCGGACTGCCCAGATGTATTACCAGATTAGGCCTTTATGGGGATGCAATCCTGCCGTTGCCATTATCTAGCCTTGTGGAGGAATACAGGTGAGGCTGTGGGATCTGTGCACAAGAGGTGATGCCCCAGCCTTATCAACAAGCAGAAAATAGATGCCGCCTGAAGCAATTTCGGCCCTCTGACATCGGGATACAATGGGCTATGTGCACAAGGTAGAGGGGGCTTAGAAACAAAGAAAGCTAGTCCATCTGAAGGTCAGCAACTGGCAGGGGAGGAAGTGCACTGACAAGGAGCAACTAGGTTTGCCAAAGCTGTAGCTCAATCAAAACAAGAACCATGGATAAGATGGGAGAGCACTGGTCATCTGGATAGACCTGTGGAATAAAGTGGCAAATAGAACAGGCTTTATCATTGGAGCCACATATGATGTCCTGCCCTCTCCTGCAAACTTAACTCCATGGTTGGGAAATGACCCTGCATGTCCCCTCTGCATAGTTCCTGCTACTGTACCATCAAGCAAATTTTGGTTGGGTGCAATGTCACCGTCACCCAAAACCAATATACCTGGTGACACAATCATGTCCATCAGTCAAACTTGAAGAAAAAAGAACTTCAAATGCCCTGCCGTCATACACCCAGACCCCAGACACCATGCCTAATACCTTTGAGTCAGGAGGGAAAAAGTCACAGGACCCACTCTTCTTCACTCCGAGACATAGGCCGACTAAACATAGGCAGAAACTGGAAATTGCTGGTAAACCTCGGCCAGCGACGCATCTTTCCACTGGATATTGCCAACAGCAATCTGAGACCAGATCGGGTATTCAGGTCCAACTCTCAGCAGATTGTCTTCATTATTGAGCTGAGGGTTTCTTGGGAGGGTACCATGGATGAGCCGCAAGAACAGGAGACACTACATTGTACTAATCTTGCCACGGAAGAGTGAGGCTGGAAAGTGAGGGTGAAGTCCGTTTTAGAGAATTTGTTGCCAAGTCCATGACCAAGCTTCTGACGGAAGTGGGAATCACATGGCAGGCCCTCAGAATGGCATTTAAATTTCTCTCTGACTCAGGTGAAACAAGCAGTCACTGGCTCTGGCCTTAAAGGCTCTAAATGACCACTAAGGTATGGGACACACACCCAGGTCTGATCAGCTTGTAGTGGGCCTGCCTTGGAAGAGAGGTCTTGTGTTTAAAAGGCTAAAACACCCAATGATACCAGGGAATGCAATTTAAGATGTGTCTGATCCTAGATAATATTCCCTAGTGGTCATCCTCCATTATTGTAATTGAGGCAACCGACCATACTAACTCGATGAGGGTGGATCAATCTAACCAATATTGTACTGAAGTATCAGGGATTGTAGCATCTAGTCCTATAAGTCAACAATCAGATCAATTTATTTTTTTGGTGAATTTGGAAACAATCATTCAGAAAAGAAAAATGAGATCCACCTATTTAAAAGAGCTGCATTCCACAAGAGTGATGTGTGTGTGTGTGTGTTTTTTAAAAATTAAAATACAATTTATGTAGTTCAGTGACCATTGTAAATCAGCTTATATTTGACATTACTGGGCTGAAAGATATAATTATACAGAGGTACCTTGAAGTGATAAATTGATTGTCGTTAACTTTGTTCAAGATAGTGAGATAAGATGCATAATACATTTGGATATGAAAATGCTGCATTAATTTATGAAAGACCAGTCATTGTTTTTTCCTCAAGGTGATTAAAAAAAAAGCAGAAAATTGGCAAGTTTGAATTTCTCCATTTGTCGAATATTCACTTCAATGTTAACAGTGGACGATTTAGTGGACTGGCCCTATGAACTTCTGCCGATTGCCATTGATCTTTTCCTGTACTTTGCAATTTCCTGGCTGAACTATATTTGGCAAAAGCTGGTTTATGCTCATGCTAACCATGGCACGCATCACTGTGCTGTGGCTGAACTCAGCACATTGAATGATGTGGTAGGAAGGATCTTATTGGCAACATGATAGAAAGGATTATTTTCACGTCATTCAGTGGCAGTGATTCACTTCTTTCCATTTCCAGTCGGGCATTTAAAGAATCTTTGACATAAGTAGCAAAGGAAGAATGGGAGAGTGCCAGAGACAGGCTTGTTTGGATCTCGTCATTGCTAGAGCAGATAGTAAGACCTGCAGGCACTCGAGTCCTGCTGGGCAAACCTTTTGTGACCCTTTGTAATGGAGACTGCAAAGGATTCTTTGAAAAATGAAACAAGGTTGTTGCAAATTGTTATATATTTTGACTCAAACAGATGCAATCAAAGGAACATTTCTTCAATCAACCTATTTGTAAGGTGTCTATTTAAAAAGCATACATCAACAGATGCACAACCTCTGCTGGATCTTGTTTTCCTTCATTATTCGGACATTTTGTTTACATTTTATTTGAAGCTGCTTTCAATTCATAAAATATGTTGTGTTCGAGAATATTAAAATTTACTCTTTTTAGCTCTTTCTATTTGGAATTTTCATTCAATGGCCTTCTCTGCTTTTGCCTGGTGATATTGCTCTTGACTAATGTAAAGTTTATGCTGGTGTTGTAACATTAAGGTTTATTTGAAAATTCCTTTTTTTGTTTCGGCAGATAGGAAAAAAAATTGAGATTTGCTTTCTGCTTGGGTGGGCTGTTGGAATTTTAGGAGATGGAATTAGGCTGTTATTTTCATAGCTATCTTACTTTAAATCATACACCCATTTAATCGATTTTCTTAAGCATTTCACCAAACAGGAGGAGCTACCATCTTGGATGCTACCTTGTCCTGCATCTCTGCCATGGAACACCATGGGAGTAGCTGTCACATTGAACGGCACTTTGACCCGCATCCCTGCCATGGGACACTTTATGGGCATAGCTCCCATCTCAGACAACACCCTTGCCCTGCATGCCTGCCATGGGACTCTTCGTGGAAGTAGTTCCCATCTCAGATGACACCCTTGCCATTGTACACTTCAGGGAGTAGCTCCCATCTTGGATGGCACCCTTGCCATGCACCTCTGCCATGGGGACACTTCATTCTTCCCATTGGTAGGAGTGAATGGGACATGGATTTACAATTTATTCTCACATTAAGAGAATGGGTAGTGAATCTCAGTATCAGATTGTAAAATGATTCACATGCATTAGAATGTAAGAGAAAAACATGATGATAGACAAATACTCATGGTCTTCTACCTTATCAGGCTGTGTTCTTAGTCATACCCCTTTCTTATCCCATTGCCATTGAGATGACAACAGCAAATCTATAGGTAATAAAAATAGCATATATTGACAAAGTTTAAAGATTCCATTGCACATTGAATGGAAGATTTATTTACTTATAAAATAATTAATTGAATGTAAAATGTGGATTAGAAAATCCATTCAGCATTTTTGAACCAGCCCACATGCACAATGAGAGGCGATATGTGGTTCCCTGTGTTCGGGCACACTGTGCATCTGATTACTATCATGTTTGATGACACTGCCGCAAACACATGTCTGAAACACATGAAGGCGAATCAGCTTCAACAAGATAATGATGGACAGTTAAAAAGGAACATTTGCAGACACTGTGGTTGTAATGCAATGCACAAAACCACTGGAGAAACTCAGCAGGTTATGCAGCATCTGTAGGAAGTAAAGGGATATAACCAATGTTTTTGGCCTGTGCCTTTTGTCAAGGTATGAGGGGGGAGAAAAGCAGACAGGCACCTGCATCAAAAGGTGTGGGGAGGAGTGGAGGGAAGAGGTGCACAGGCCAACAGACTGGAGGTCATGGGTGAATGTGGGTGGGAGGGCAGAGAGACAAGTGAAAAGGGAAGGGTTAACTTTCTGAATGGAGAGTGAAGAGGGGGGAGCTGGGGGAAAAGAGACAGGGGAGGGTCCAAACAGAAACTGATTGATGCTAATGCCATCTGGTTGGGGAGTGCCCAGACAGAATATTAGGTGTTGCTCCTCCAATTTACAGATAGCCTTAGTTTGGCAGTGCATGAGGCCATGGATGAACCATGTCAGTGTGGGAATGGAGTGTAGAATTGAAATGGCTTGCCGCTGTGAGGTCCCTGTTTTTGCAGTGGACAGGTGAAGGTGATCTGATAGACACTTTGAATATCAATAGAAATGCCCAATCTCACCTAAGCTCCTGACTGAGGAATTTGCAGCTGAAGACCATGGAATCTTCCGCAACGGTCCCATTGCTTTTGCATGAGATGTTAGAGATAAGCCTTCTTTCCTTGAGATGGCCAAAGTGGGGAGATCCTCGCCACTTCTCAGAGCATGATAGCCACCTCCAATCTGCCTCACATTCTGGTCTCCTCCTTGAGGATTTCCCATGAAGAGCTGCCACATTAAGAGCTCCCAGCATGGCAAGGATCCTACTTTTACGTGTGGGCACTCAAAGGGCTATGGAAATTAATACACGGTTACTGCATGTAGCTGATCCAACGGCTTAGGATTCAAGATGTTTGCTTGCTTGTCACAGTCTGAATTATGCCCATCAAGAAATAAGTCTCCTGTGACCCTCCTCAAAATGACACTTACAGTGTTACCACTATTCTCCTTTGCACTTTCAGCTATGTCTGTTTTTCCAGACTAATTCATTAGTGCCTTAAATTCCTCAATTTTCTAACTAAACGAGACATGATTCATGTCCAGTGCTTGTGGCAGGATATACAATAATTACCACATTCCTGATCTGTGACACCATTCTCTTGGCACCTTAACATCCAAATGTTGTTCAAAATTGTGCCCTCCTACTTACTTTGGTAACATGTTATTTTAATGGTTCAGTTTTATTTGATAGATTCCTGGATTTGGCCCTGAGCAAGAACCAATGTTATTTTTTAAACGACAGTACACTCGGATCCTTTGGATATTAAACCTCGTTTCCCCGTCTTCCGTTAAATTGCTTTCTCCCCCTGCTCAGTTGTGGCCTCCTTCTTCTGTAGATCTTCTACTGGAACAACAGGTCACTTGCAAACGTATTCAACTGCATCAGGGCCTCGCCTCGAAAGAGAAAGGCAAAAATGTTTGCAATGATCAATCCTTTGAGAGTCCAGCAATTTTGTTAAACAGGGAAGTCTGCAGACACTATGATTGCAGTGCAATGCACACAAATGCCGGAGAAACTCAGCAGGTTTCAAAGCGCTTATCGGAGGTAAAGACATATAACCAATGTTTCCGGCCTGACGCCTTCTTTAAAGGTGTGAGCAAAAAGCAGGCCAGGTTTTTATTCAGGCACAACAGATCACGTAGCGTCTACAGGGAGTAAAGGGTAACTAGTATTTTGGGCCTGAGCCTTTCATCAAATTATGAGCCAAAAGCATGCAGGCAAATGAATAAAAAGGTTGGGAGAGGAGGGAGGTCAGGGCAGGGGGACGAATACCAGCTAACAGGTAAGAGATCAGAGCAGGATATAGGCAGTTAAAGGTCAAATGTAAGTCAATTATATTTAGAAAGGAGGGAGACCAAAATCAAGAAACTACGGAGTGATTAACCTAACATCACAAGTATGGGACATATAATCAGATAGCTGATTTAATAACAGGATACTCAGGAAATATCACAGATTAAACAAGATCAACATAGGCTTAATGAAAGGACAATTATATTTGACAGAACAATTGAGTTATTGTTTATGGATGCATTTGATAAAATGGATAAGGGCCTTTGTGTTTTCCACATTCCCACCAAACCCAAACCCACCCCACCTCTGACCTCTGGCTACCTTCCTCCTTCTGTTCCTCATCTGTTTCTGTCGATCCATCATCTATTGTTTGCAAGATTCTGCTTCCTCTCTCCACCTCCACTACTTTCACTGTCTCCCTCTCCCCGTTACTCTGCCCCAATGCGACGTCCTGACCTGACATGTTGACCATCCCTTTTGAGCTGCCTAACCCTCCAGATGCTCAGTTGTTGCTCCATAGTCAGACAGTTGTCATCTCTAGCAGCTATGTATTTAAGTTTTAAAGAAGGCTTTTGATAAAATGTACACAAACCTCTTGAACGGGAAGGTTAAAAATGCAAAATTTGGGGGTGACTGGCTGGAATAGAGGCTCTTTCTATGGAAGTTAGGTGAAAGGGAAAAAGTTTAAAGGGAATGTTGGGGAAAGCTTCTTCACACAGAGTAGTGGGAATGTGAAAAGAGTTGCCAGCTGAAATAGTGAATATGGACTCGGTTTTCTGATTTAAGAAAAAATTGGACTGGTACATGGATAAAAGGGGCATGGAAGGTGTTGGTCATTGGGATTAGGGCTGAATAATAGTCAACATAGATTAGAAGAACTGAAGGGTCTTTTTCTGTGCTGTGATGTTCTATGGTTGTATGGATTAGAAATTGGTTGCCAGGTAGATGGAGTGAACAGGACTAAAATGGGATTTATTTGGAGTGGCAAGCAGTGGCTGGTAGGAATCTGCTGGCGTCAGTGCTAAGGGCCCATAATTATCAATACTTATGAATGATTTTGGTGAAATATTTCCATGTTTGCCAATGACAAAACTGGGTGAGATTGTAAGGAACATGCAAAGAGGCTGCCAAGTGAGTTGGACACACTTGACGAGTGGGTAAAATATGATAGGAACATGGATGAATGTGGTGCTATCCACTTTTGTAGGAATAACAGAAAGGCAGATTATAATTTAAATGGTGATGGATTGGGACATTTTGATTTGTTACCAGAGTAAATATACAAGTGAAGCAAATCAACCATGGAACAATAGAACCATAGATCATTACAGCATGGGAGACAAGTCCTTCGGCACTTCTTGTCTGCACTGAGCTGCATATCCCTCAATACCCCTCCCAAGCATGGACCTATCCAAATTTTTCTTATATGTTACAATTAACACTGCATGCACCCCCTCAGTTGGCACTTCACTCCACACTCCCACTACTCACTCTGTGTTCACGCTAAATTGCTCCTTTTTCACTCTTACCCATGAGCTCGAGTTGCATCTCGGTAGAAAAAGCCCATTGCATTTATTCTATCTATACCCTTCATAATTTTATATACCTTCATCAAATCTCCTCTCATTCTTCTATGCTCCAGGGAATAAAATGAGGGCCTGTTTAACCTTTCCCTATAACTCAGTTCCTCAAGTCTTGGCAACATCCTGGTAAATCTTCTCGGCACTCTTTCTTCATATCTTTCCTATAATTAGGTGACCAAAACTGCACACAAGAATTCATATTTAGCTACACCAATGTCTTACACGTACAACTTTACCATAACATCCCAACTCCTATATTCAATACTCTGATTTATGTGTGAAAAGCTCTTTATGACCCTATCCACCTGTGAAGCCACTTTCAGAGAATCATCTATCTGAATACCCAGATCCTTCTGTTCTACTGCACTCCTCGGTGTCCTACCATTTTACTGTGTGTGTCGTATTTTGCTTTGTTCTTCTGAAATGCAACACTTCACATTTGTCTGAATTAAATTCCATCTGCCATTTTGTAGCCCATTTTTCTAGCTGGTCCATTTCTCTCCAAGTCGTGAAAGCCTTCCTTGCACTCTACTACACTCCAGTCTTTGTGTCATCAGCAAACTTGGTGATCCAAATTACCGTGCAATCATCAAGATCATTAATATAGATGACAATTAACAATGGATCCAGCACCAGTACGTAAGGCACACCACTAGTTTCAGGCCTCTAGTCAGAGAGGCACTCATCCTCTACCACTCTCTGGCTTCTCCCATAAAGCCAATGTAAGATCCAGTTTCCTACCTCAACGTGAATAGCGAGCAATTGAACCTCCATGTTTAACCTTTCATGTAGGACCTTGTCAAAGGTCTTACTGAAAATCCATGTCAACACATGCACAGTCTTTCCTTCGTCAAATTTCCTGATAATTTTCTCGAAATACTCTAAGATTTGTTCAGCATGACCTACCACACACAAAGCCATGCTGTCTATTCCTAATCAGTCACAGATTATCCAAAATCTGACAAGTGATGCCACAGGTGGATAGGATCATAAAGAGAGTTTTCGCACATTGAAATCCAAGTACTGAATATAGGAGTTGGGATGTTATGGTAAAGTTGTACGTGTAAGACATTAGTGTGGCTAAGTATGGATTATTGTGTGCAATTTTGGTCACCTAATTACAGGAAAGATATGAAGAAAGAGTGCCGAGAAGATTTACCAGGATGTTGCCAAATACTGCAGCGTTTTTAAACAACAGAACATTACAGCTTCCTTCCAATCCTTAGGCACCTCACCTGTGTCTAAGGACATTTTAAATATATCTGCCAGGGGTCTGGCAATCGCCACACTAACCCCCCCCCCCCCCCCCACCAAGTCCAAAGGAATACCTTGTCAGGTCCTGGGGATTTATCAACCTTTATTTTCTTTAAGACAGCAAGCACCTCTTCCTCTTTAATCTATATATATTCCATGACCTCTCTGCTTGTTTGCCTCATTTCCCTAGATTCTGAGTCAGTTTCAAGAGTAAATACAGTTGCAAAAAAAAAATTAAGATTTCCCCCATCTCTTCTGGTTCCAGACATAGCTGACAACTTCTGATTTTCAAGAGGACCAGTTTTGTCCCTTATTATCCTTTTGCTCTTAATATACCTGGAAAGGTCCTGAGGACTTTACTTCACCTTGTCTGTCAAAGCAACCTCATGTCTTCTTTTAGCCCTTTTGATGTTGTCCTGCATTTTTAATACTCCTTAAGTGTCTAATTTGGACCTTGTGCCTATACCTGCTATACGCTTCTCTCTTCTTCCAGATCCCCAATAACCCTCAAAAACCAAGGTTCCTAATGCCTTTCAACTTTGTCTTTAACCTTACAGAAACATACAAACTCTGTATTCTCAACATTTCACCTTTAAAGGCCTTCCACTTACTGAGCACATCCAGGACAGAAAATAACCTTGTCCAATCCATGCTTTTTAAATCCTTTCTCATTCCCTCAAAATTGCCCTTTCTTCAATTAAGAATCTCAAGTGAAGAACAAGACCTATCCTCGTCCATAATTAAAGTTTTAAAAAAAAGTCTGCAGATGCTGGAGAATTTAAAAATCAATAGTGTAACAATATTAATATTTGGGGAGAATTTATAAGATTTTTGTCATTTACATTCACACATTTTAAAACAGATCTTATTTGAAAGACTGAAGAAATACTGAAGATCTCTGGAGAATGTAAGCACCTTTCACAAGTAAGTGTTCATTGAACTAACGTCATAAAATGAACGACCAGTGTTTGGAACTGGAGACACAATGGCTAGTGGAAGCTCTTTTCAAGGGTGCACAGAAAGGTCACTCCTGGATTGTTTACCTAAGATAACAACTTGAGAAGAAGGAAGAACTCCTGTTGTTTGCTGGAGAAGGTGGGGGTTTTGCAAGACATGAGTCACATGCTCTCTTTGGAGTTTCAGTTGGAAAAGAGAGAGAGGGAGTTGAGTTAACAGCTCAGTCAGTCAGTCACTGTGTGGGATACTGACAAGTAACTGAAAAGTGCAATCCAGGAAAAACTGTTTGAAACTGATGAAAGCAAGTTTCAGAGCAGTTGATGGCTGGAAGTGCTATCTGTCTGATGTTTCTCTTGAAATAGAGGAAGGAATGGAACTCTGTGGTAGCTTGAAGAAAGAGGTTACCATCTGGAAGACCCTGATGGGGCAAGTTTCATCAGCGAGACCCCGAGGTGACTAGTGGTGGTACCTCAGTTGTGGAAATCCTGGAGCAACAAATATCCCTCTCTGCAAACACTACAGGAACCTTCCTGAGTGGTAAACATTTACCTTTCAAGCACCAAGCCTGGTGAACTTTATACATGTTAAATTTTGTGCACAGTATGGTGATTGCCTGCAATCAGAGAACTTGGAAGAAGGAAAAGTGAGATTGAACAGTGAACCAAAGAACTTTTCTTAAATCCACACACACACACACACACACACACACACACACACACACACACACACACACACACACACACACACACACACACACACACACACACGTGCGCTTAGAATTAGAAGGGGGTAATTTGGGTTAGTATAGAGTATCGTATAAGTATAGAGTTAAGTTAAAGTTTGATTCTATTTTCATTTTTGAAGTTGATTAAAAATAACTTTTGTTTTGAAAGCCAATTGTCTTGGTGAATGTCTATTGCTGATGGGTTTTGGGGTCCTTTCTAACAATAGAAAATGCTTGAAAACTCAGCAAGTCAGGCAGCAGGCTATGGTAAGAGGAACACTTGACATTTCAGGTCTGGAAGCATTCAGACAAAGAAGTTAAACTGCCTGTTACCTGCCACCTTATTTCACCTGATCAGATAAATTCTCTTTGTCTCACCTTTCCTGCTACATGAACTCATTTCTTTCTCAGTTCTGATTAAGGGTCTTAGAGCAGAAACATTAATGGTTTCCTGACCTATTAAGTTTTTTTTTGCATTTTCTGTTTTTAATCCTGGTTCAGCAAGGAGGAAAATTGTATGCATTAGGCCCTCATTCCAAGATGCATTGAGTATAGGACCAAGGAGGTCTTACTTCAATTATTCAGGACCTTGGTGAGACAACACCTGTAGAATTTGTGACTTTACCTCCTTACAATAGAAGGAACGCCACACAGGTTTTCTGGGATGATGGGACCATTGTATAAGGAGAAATGGGGGGTTGAAATGTTCCATATTCATCAGAATTTAGGAAGGAGATCTATTTGAAGCATATAGAATTTTAATAGGCCTCAGCACTCTGGATGCAAGATGGATGTTTCCATTGGCTGAAGGATAGGGAGGAGGAGGAGGAGGTTGGAGAAAGAGGGGTCACAGATTCAGTCTAAAGGGAAAAGCATGTAGATCTGTGATGAGGAGAAATTTTTCCTCTGAATTAGTAGCAGACCTGTAAAACAGAACATTGTGGAATACATTTATGAAAGAGATTTTGAGATTGAAAGGTAATGAAAACTCCTAACTTTCCTTACATTCAACATAATTAAAACTTTTGATTGCATTAGACAATTAAGTAGAAACAATTGGAAAAAATTAAACAGTTAAATACATTAAAAACAATTCAATCAACTTAAATATACAATTAATATTTTACTTATAAGTCTACCCCTAGACAAATAGAAATAAACAGTTTGATTTCCATATCCATTTTACATCATTGTTCATTTCCTTCCCCCTCAAGCATCTTTGAAAGCAGGTTAGGGCATAACACCCCACCCTCTCTTTAGCTGAGAAGCTATTACCTAAATATAGGTAGGATGGCCAACAGCTAATCCTGCTACTCTCACAGCCAGACTCTCCTCTTGCACATTCAAACAGGGATCACAGGAACAGGAAAATTGACTGCTTTTCCTTCTGTGAACTGAGCTGGAGAGTTTGTGCTTCAAGCTGATGAGTTTTCATGTCAGCGGCACCAGATGCAAAGCCATTTTCTGAGCCACATTTTTAAGTTTGCAGAATGTTTGCTGTCGGCTTTTAATATTTCACTTTCCCATCCACCAGAACGTTTCTCTTCATCATTCTTAATCATTTCCTCGTATATTCACAGCTTGCAGAGTTAAAGCAGTAGAAACACTTCACAAAATACTGCTTGATGTTAAATTAATGGTAAACAGAGGGCAAAGGTAAAGGACATTGATTTAACAAAGTTCAAAGCAACTTCAAATTGAAATTTTGCAAGATTTGTGTGCATGGTAGTTAACGTTGCTGTCTATTATTGGTTATCTCGTGTTTGTACAGGATACAAAGACTACTTCAGTGGGATTTTGCCATCTTCATAATGTAAGCAGTGGAATATGTAGATGAAAGGAAGTTGTACTCATGTTGGTTTTAAATTTACTTGAACTCTAGAGTTATTCTTGACTTGTTTAACTTAAAGTAAGAATTAAGAGGTGCAAGTATTTATTTTGGGAGTTGACTTCGAACACTGAATTTTCCATAACAGCATCAGGAGGTTGTAGAGCAATTCAGAGTGAATGTCAAAGCAAACCTGTGAAACAAATGATGTTGAAGTTAAAATGCAAAACATTTCCGCAAAAGGAATTTATTAAAAATAAAATCATTTTGAATAACTAAACTCAAATGGAACCTCCTGGAGGTGCTCCTGCATTTAATAAACATGTTGACACTCTAGCTTTCCTCATTAAGTGATTGCAACCCCATGTTGCCGTAAATCATGACCAAGGTTATCAGCACCTCTGATCTTAACTGTACTGGGGCGCCCAACTGTCTACAATAAAGAACTTGAAACAGCAGGCTATAAAGGATTAACTGACTGCAACAATTTATTTTTCGTAAAAGATGCCAAGCTCTTGCTTCAAACTGCAATTAAAGGTCTCATAAGGTGAGCAAACAGTTCACCTTCTTCGAGATTAAAATGATTTAATGATTGCGAAGGGAATTTGGAACATTTTGGAGCTTAAATGTATTGCACACATAGTTAAAAATGTTACTAACAACTAATTTTTTTTTAAACAAGGGATGCTGACCTGGTCTACAGATCAAAGACCAGCAGCACATTGAATAACCTGACACAGGCACACCTCTGAAGAAAATAGAACAATATGCACTGGCTCCATGGAAACACAACTGTACAATGCTTGAAGCCTTGGAACCAACAATATATTTCAGCTACATTGAACGTGAATATCTGAATGCAAATATCTTCCTGATCATATCATATGGATACATTTAAGGATCGTCTTAAAAAAACTCTTCTTAAATATACTTTGTATCTCTAATTATGAGTACAAATGAACAATTAATCAAAAACAATTGCTTGCAAAATTAAGGATTAGTTGGCTCCTAACTTATAATATTTTAAATGCCAAACATTGTCATCTTTAAAGGCCAAATATTTAAGAAATGGGAGCCATGCTGCTCAAAAATAAATTAAAGGGCTCTTTTCAAAATTGTCCCAACGGGTCATTTACACATTGCCATAAACATTTGTTTTAATGTGAATGTGTTTCCGATCAGGCAAAGAGAAAAGAAATCTTGGATTGGCAGCAAATTGATCAGTAGGTTCATAAGTATGGTAACTTTTAATTTGGAAGGAATCACAAAGTAGCAGTAAATATGTATTTTTTGCCTTATATTTTAGTTTTGTGTAATAGAAGCAGTATATTTTAGAGGTGGTGAAAAGGTGCCAAAGATCCTGCAGGGTAGCCAAGATTGGTTGCGAAGCTAAAATGTGAGTTCAGCTAAGATGCCATCTTTATGTACAACTTGTGCAAGGAATGGCTACCTGGGGGATTGTTAAAAAGCCACTTAAATTGTTTGTTCATGCACAAAAAGGATGCTGCATGGGATTTTGGTGGATAATGCTTGACCTAATGCCCTCTCTTCATGGTAACCATCTGACTGCACCTAAGCATATCCTCGCAGAGGAAATTAAGTGACACTTAAATTAACTTTAGCTATTTACTTGTTGATGAAGGTAGAAGTGAACCAGAAGGTTCTTTATTGGGCCTTTACCACCCTCAAGCTGCGATTATTTTGGAAACTTTTTGAGGACTTCATCTTAAAAAAAGTGTGCTGTTACCTTACATTATAGGAGGTACAAGGAGTGAATATTTGCACAGTAATGTCTTTCTAGGGACTCCCTTGTTTAACAGGAGGAATGGAAGAAGATTCCAGTCACTGGAGCCCAGGATACAGATAGGGACAATCTGAAGCATTTGATTATATTATCTAGAAGCTGTGATGGTGAAATGTTTACATAGGCAATATTTATATCCTTAAAAACTATTCTAATGCAATAACTTTTTACATATATATATCTATATATATATATCTATATCTATATCTATATCTATATATAGATATAGATATATATATATATATATATATATATATATATATAAAGTTATATTTTTAATCTTAAAATGCATGAGTCAATGGAGAGAAGGATCAAGCACAGGATATAGATATGATGTGAAAGATAATTCACATAATGCAGATTTATAGATGATGCAGTTAGTCACTTTTAATTTGATTATTGCAACATTAGATCCAGCTGGCATTTGCAAACATCACCAGGAAATTGCCTTTCTAGGAGACTTATCCACAGAGGCAAACATTTCTCTTTTTCTAAATGTATTTTCATAATAAAAATAAAATCACTTATTGCAAGTTGCCAGCCTTGTCTTCAAACTAGTCTGTATAAAAGTAAGAAAAATTTGAGAAAATTTTATTTGTGGCTGGCTTTGGCTCGAGCAGTGGTTTTCAAACTTTTTTTTGCCACTCACCTACCACCTGAAGTAATCCCTATGCTATCAGTGCTCTGTAATTAGTAAGAGATTGCTTAAGGTGGTAGATGAGTGGCAAGAAAACAAATTTGAAAACCACTGGGCTAGAGTTTAAGAAATGCCATTGGAACACTGCTTTTTGAGTGGTTTGATCTTAATGTAAATTTCTGCAGTAGCATACAGCAGACAATTTCACTCACCATTCCCTCAACATTTCTACTGACTAATATAAAATGGAGTGCAAAACAGTTGGGGTTCATATCCCCAATCTGATCAAACTTCACCCATAAGATGGGGAGCAGGTAACCTACAGAACCTATCTGCTGCAGTTAAATTTTTGCTGGCTCATTGTTTTAGAAGCTGACTCCTTAAGATTTTGCAGGAAACCTTTGATTGCAATGAAAGCGTTGAGTTATGATAGCTGATTGAGAGAATGAGAAAAATGCTGCATGGTTATTAGCTTTTGGAGCTAAAGAGTCTTCAATTAAAAATTTTCACATTAATTAAGATCAATTAAATATTTTGCATTCTGTTTATTTGCTACATTTTAATAAATCTGATTTATTTTCAGTACCAAAGTTATGTGCTCTGTTAGAAAATTTATTCTTCAGCATTCTTTGTTCAAGAAAAGTTTATATCCAACCTGTAAAATATGGCTTTGAAATGTTCTGGACGATTCGATACAAGTAAACACTGAAAGTGACAAAGTGATTTGGAGAGATTTTGGAACTGTTTGTCCCACTGAGCATGAGCTGAATACCTGGGGGAGTCCTAACTTTCAAACAGGGGTCTCTTAGAGTTTGCTATGCTTCCTCTACTCAGCTTGGCATCATTTGCAGGTCTCACTAATTTGCATTTAGTATTAGAATCCAAGTCATCAACTAAAATGAGAATTACCAGTTTTCCAGCAGCTATTTCTCTTGAAATGTCTTATGCCCACGCTGCCCACTTCACACAAGGTTCTACCCTTTAGATTCCAATTGAGTAAGTCTATTTTTTATTATTGTGAAGTCAAATTTCCATTAATTTCATGAAACATTCTCAGATATTTATGAAGTATGGATGTACCATATCATTGGATCTTCCAGGTCATATAGGTTGATTGTGCGATCATCTGAGGCTTTGTTAATAAATCTTTTATCTTTATTAACAAATCTTTGTTAATAAGTCTTTGTCAGTGAATTAAGTTTTTCATGAAATTGAAGTGTCATTGAAAAACAATTTTACCATTTGGGGCAAAACTTGCAAATAGTGATTTAAAATGAATAGCTAACTCAAATTTCATAGATTGGAATCATTTTTGCTTTATGGAGAAAATATATTGATTATGGCATATATACTGTGTGGGTATATATGTATGTGTGTGTATATAAAGGGGGAGAAAGAGGGGAGTGAAGGATTGTCAAATGTCCAGAGTTGGATGATTGCAGAGCTTTTGGAGGGCAAGCAGAGATGACGAGAGGCAATTTAAACATGAAAAACTCCGATTGCTGGTGGATCAAGGATGTGCGGGACATGAAGCAGATGAGCTCAGAGGCTGTAGATCTTTGGAAGAGTTTAAGATTATGGTGAGTGGAAGCCTGGAGGGGAGCTCTGAGAACAGGAACCTGAGGTTCAGTTACATACAAGGGTTTCAGTTACTGATAAGCTCAAGTTCAAGTTTATTATCATCAGATTGTACATATACAACAAAAGCAAACAGTATTTCTCTGGACTGTAGTGCACACACACACACAGACAATACAGCACATAATAATCACATTTATACATAAAGAATTCATTTAAAATAGCTATATAAAGATTTTGGGATGATTTCCTCAGTTACAGCATATAGTTCTGTAATCTCACAGCCTATGAGAAGTTATTTCCCAGCTTGATTTAAATGTATCTGTACCTCCATCTTGATGGTAGTGTGTTAAAGAAACTGTGTGGTGGATGGAAAAGGCCCTCTAATTTTTTGAGCCCCATTTAAACAACTCTCTCAGTAAATATCATCAATGGAGGAAAGGGGACCCCTGTGATCTTTTTGGCTGTTTTGATGATCCTCTGTATTGATTTCTGGTCTGATGCTTTGTAACTAGCATACTGTGCAATGATACAGCCAGACAGGACACTCTCAAATGTGGGAACCAATAGTCTTGGCCTCCTCAACCTCCTTAGGAAGTGAGGACACTGCTGCACCTTCCTGATTAATAATCAGTTGTGGGTCCAGAATAGGGCATTCTTTATATGCACACCAAGGGACTTGGTACTCTCCACAATGGAACTGTTGATGTGTCAAGGAGAATGGTCAACCTTTGTCCTCCTAAACCCCATAACATCTCCTTTATCTTGTCCATGTTGAGTCTCAGATTGTTATTCTCGCAACATTTTCGAGCCTTTTGACCTCCTCTCTGAAAGATCATTCTCATTATTGCTGATGAGGCCAAGTACTAGTTCATCATAGTAAACTCGATGATTCTGCTTGAACTGAATCTGTGAGTGCTGTCATGAGCAAGCGGCATGAACTGAGGTGCCCAGTGCTCAGTGTGATGGGACTTGACATTTTGCTACCAACCTGGACTGACTGTGATCTCTCTGTCAAGAAGTCGACGATCCAGTTGCAGAAAATGATGTTGAGTCCCAGTGAGAGCAGTTTATCCACCACCCTCTGAGGTATGATCATGTTGAGTGTTGAGCTGAAGTCATTGAACAGCCTGCTGTATGAAGCCTGATTCTGTAGGGTGGATCAGGATGGAATGGATTGTGGACTGGTTTGGATGGTAGGCAAACTGGAATTGGTCCACTGTTGTGAGAAGGTACAATATGATGTGTTCCTTGACCAGGGCAAAAATTCCTTGATCAGTGCCACTGGACGATAATTATCAACTTGAAGCTTTTATGCGCCAACTATTCCCTCTGTCAAGGAATTCTGTGCTCCCACAACCTCTGCATGAATAAATATTATTTGTTTTCCTCTTCAGATTTCCAGGTCATTTATTCTCTTGTTGAAGGCTTTCCTTTCTGGATGAAGGGAAGTTTGGAAATAGACCCGATATCTTGGATGTGCAAATGACTTGTGACATTGTAGATTAGCCAAGATGCAGAGTCTTTCATATGTTTTGCAATTGAACTGATCCTTTTATTTTAGTTGACTGCAATGATTTGGCCATGTATTTCAGTTTGTCTTCATTTGTCACGTGTGATCAACCTGTCGGATAAAAGAAATAATGCAGATAATTAACCTGCCAATATTTGATGAACATCCATAAATATAGCTCAGGCCTTTCGGCTCATCTGGTCCATGTTGATCAAGTTGGCATAAAAGAAATAATGCAGATAATTAACCTGCCAATATTTGATGAATATCCATAAATACAGCTCAGGCCTTTCAGCTCATCTCGTCGTTGCCTGCATTTGGTCTATAGGCTTTCTGAGCACCTTCTATCCATGAATCTGTCCAAATATCTTTCGAATGCTGTTATTCTACCCATTTCTACAGTTTCTGCTGATGCCTCTTTCCAGTTATGGACCACCCTGTGAGTGAAAAATGTTCCTCACCTGATCTCTTTTACATCTCTCCACACTCACCTTAAGTCTATGCTCTTTAGTTCTTGAATTGTAGCCCCTGATTGTAGCCCCTCATGATTTTATAAACCTATATAAGGTCAGGTTGTACTCTTTCAAGAATAGACTCCCAGCCCATCTTACTAAGAAAATTGTGTAAAACACAACACACAAAAATACAAGAAGGATTTATTTGGAAAAGAGAGTGCGGAAGAGATTCACTGAAATACAAGGTTATCGTTACAAGGAGAGATTGGATCAGCTGGTTTTATTCTCATTGAAATGTAGGAGATTAAGGGTGGATATTTTAATTTAGATATACAGCATAGTTATGGGCTTTTTTGGCCCATGACCGCTAAATTTGCCAATTATCCTACAATCCCTGCATGTTTTGGAAGGGTGGGAGGAAATCGGAGCACCTAGAGGAATCCCACACAGACACAGGGAGATCATACAAACTCATTAAAAACAGCTTTGATGCTGGAATATCAGTGTGCTAATCGCTACACTAAACGTGCAACCAACTCTGTTGTTTAGAGCAAGCTGCCAGAGGAGGCAATTATGATTACATCATTTAAATGGGTGTTTTGACAGGTACCTGGATTGGATTGAAGTTGAGGGATGAGGGCCTAATGCAGTTAAATGTGAGTAGCAGTGGCCAGCATGGCTGAGACCAGCTCTTTGTGTTCAGCCTGTTTCTATAATCCATTGATGACCTGGGCCTTTTAATTTTTCACATTTTACAGATTCAGGCCCCTAAGTAATGATCCATAAGTTTAATAAACCTTTCCCAGTACAAATGATTTCCAGGCCACCTTGCGTACAGGGATGAAAAGACATTTGCTAACTGGATAGAATGATACAAAATGAACTTGAAGTGAGAGAGAAGCGACACAAACCAATAGCATAGTGTCACTGCACTATTTCTTCTGATTGAAGGTACAGCTAGTTAATTTCTTCAGATTTTTAATTCCATGGGTTTCTGCATTGAGATGGAAGATGGGAACCTGGATCACTAACACCCACTTTATGCAACTGAACAAAATAAAGATCCACCTGAATGCATTTTTGAAAAAAAGGACCAATGAAAGGTTACAGCAGGGAGCTGAATGTTTAATCAATAAGCAGTAAAAGAAGAGAGGGGAGTTAAATCCATTCTCATTAGGGGAAATTGAGCACCAAAAGGACGTCACCTTTTTGATTTATTTTTAAAAAATCTCTGTACTGATGTTTTTATTGCAGCTAAATTTCATTGATCAAAATTCCCTTGAAGACAATACCATTTATTTAATCAGAAATAACTGTTGTGCAGAGATTTACTTTATTGTTTGACTTGGATAAAACAGTTGAAGACAACTTCACCTCTTTACCCTTTGGATGTAATTTGTCATGTGAGTAACAAAGCTTTGCACACATTGAGCTATAAATCTGATCCATGTGAGATGAAAAAAATGGAAAGCTAATTAACATACTTTTTCTTGGGTGCCCCAAAAGTACATGAAAATGCAAGTCAATTGAACAGAAAACCATTTGAGCTTTCCTGCAAATGAGCCATGATTTCTTTCTTCAAGTTTGCTTTCATTAACTGCATATAACATGTATTAATCATTATAAATTACTGCCACTGTTTTATTTAGCTACGGACCTTCCCTTCATGTTACATCAATGACACTTCTTGACCAAACAGGCTAAGGCAGAAATGATTCCTGTGGTAGAAATCAGTCTGGGCCCCGTCTCTCTGGCCTAAAAATATTCTTTGGAACCTGGCTATATAAAGGGGACCTTCTGTCAGTGAGAGCTGTACCTCCACTGGTATAGGATGAAGTGGGCCCAGAGGGGGTATTTATGGGCTGACCGCTTCACTGATGAGACCACTGTTAATCCCTTGAGGGGGAATTGCAATGGTCTACTGTGGTGGTGGTGGAACACTTCCACTGCCTTGGTGATTAAGAAATTAATTTTAGAACTAATCTCAAATTTCATTTGGTGCTTGCCCATTGCATCCGCAAAATTGGTCCTCTCTGTGACATATTTCCCCCCAATTTTTTAAATGTAGAATGGGTGCAAAAATCTGTCAGGAGGTTTTCACTGCACCTTCCTCCTCCAGCATCCTTCACTTGAGTGGTATGCACTTGATTTATTCCATTTCTATTTATGAAGTGAACAACCAGCAATTGATTCCCTACAGTTCTCAAACTTTCTATGGCTTCCAACAATAAACCTTTGCTGCTTTTCTATTTCACCAGACAGTACTTCTCAGTTCCATCTAGAGTTGATGAGCCAACATGATGGAAATGACACCCAGCTCCACCTTTCTTGACTCCTCCACCTTCTCTGAGTCATGGAGCATGACAACACAGTACAGGACCTTTGCCCCCAATGTACTCCGCCACAATCCATACCAGGGGTGGCCAAACCTATCTAAGGTAAGAGCCACATACAATAAACTTCAGATGTTTGAGACCCGCAAGACATGAAAAAACATTACCTACACATTTTACTCTTATTAACATTTTGTTACAAAAAGAATTAAGGAATATATATGTGTAATAATATTCATTCATGTAGTTTTTAAACTACTAATTTGCATTGGTTTCAACAGTCAAAATGTACACAACATGTACTCATGTAATAGTCGAATTTTGTGGAACAATTTTGAGAGTAAAATTTAGGGGGTCAATTATTACATTCAACTTTTGACCACTGTAAGTGCCTGAGTCATTTGAGGCATCAGGATCTTGGATGGGCAATTAGCAGGGTAAGTCCACATGTGAGACATCGGGAGCTCTGATGGGTGGTCGGGTGGCCATGGCCCAGGCGAGAGTCTGCGGTCAGGATGTCAGGAGCTTTAGTGGGCAGGCAGCTGGGGTGTTGTGAATTTTAATGGACCGACGGATGGCTGAAGCATTGGAATTTTGATGGCTGGGTGGCCGGGGTGTCAGGAGCTTGGATGGGTGGGTAGCTGGGGCGTCGGGAGCTCAGATGGATGGGCGGCTGGGGTGTTAGGAGCACTGGAGGGCAGATGGTCAGGGTGTTGGGAGCTCGAATGGACAGGCCTGGAATGGAATGGTCTGGATCACACTTGGACTCTGCAAATCCCATTGTCTGCAACACAGCCACATGTGTCACAATTATGTGATGACAAGCCATGCCCACTAACACTAGACAGGTACTCCCTGACTTACGACCTACTCGACTTGCATCCATCTACACATAAGACCACATTTTTTAAAAAATATAAAATTTATGTACTTGATGTTGTATTTGACAAATTATCACAGGGATACAGGGCAAGTAAGAGCCAAAATAGGTGTACTTACCTTGTTAGTCGCCATCCATAGGCTGGGTGCAGTCATCTTGATTCTGTCTGCATGCTTGAGCCTTCGGTTGGCACATGCGCAGTGGGCTCAATATTTGAGTTCAGCTGGCGCATGCATGAGTTAAGGGCACAATTTCAATTATCGTCAGGGTGCTCAACTCTCATGCATGTGCCAACTGAACTCCAATACCCGAACCCACCATGCATGCGCATGCAGACAGGAATCAAGATGGCTGCACCCAGCCTATGGACCCCAGGTTGCCGACTACAAGATAAGTACACACATTTTGGCTCTTACATGCCCTGCGTCCATCCATATTATAGTTTGTCAAATACAACAGAAATCCACGATGAAAAAAAAGATTTGTTTTAAAAAGTTTGCTTTAAGACTTCAGTACTCCATGCATCGAGCAAAATTCCAACTTGCATCTATTCCGAGATGCGACTGATTTCTCAGTCCCAATTACGGTTGTAAGTCAAGGACTACCTGTATAGCCAAAATAGCTCTGACAGCTGCATATTCTTGTCAAAGAGCTACATATGATGCGTGAGCCACAGTTCGGATACCCCTGATCTAAACTTTTCCTACCTCACGTCCATGATCCTCAATTTTTATTTATATCCATTTGGCTGCAAGTCTTTTAAATGTCCCCATTGTACCAGCCTCCACCACCACTCCTGACAATGCATATCAGGCACTCTGTAAACTAAAAAGAAATACAAATCTCTGACAACCCCTCCTCCGTTCACCATAATCAGCTGTTCTCTGGTATTTCTGTTGTCACCCCAGGAAAAATCCCCATTAGATGAGCAAACATTTTCCAAATTCATCAACTTAGGAAAATTTGTGTTCTCTGTTTGCATCAAAACTGACAGATTTTGCTGTGGGTCATCCATATGCATTTCACCTTTCTCCCTCCATTGATGTCATCTAATTTGCTGGTTAATTGCTGCAATTCCATATTTTGCAGATTTCTGTTCTTTTTAATTACCCTCATTTCACAGCTTTTAGATTCCATTTTTTTCCCACATTATTTCTCTTTAATAACCTCTGCTAATCTGTCAACAAGATGTCTTTATCATCATCTTATCTCCATTGCTACTCTCTTGGCCTCGGTCCATTCCTAACCCTTTTTTGCAATATAAAACTAATTTGTTTTTTGTTTTCCTTTGCCCTGATAGAACATAGAACTTTACAGCACAGCACAGGCCCTTTGGCCCTCGATGTGCCAACCTATATATATTCCAATCAAAAAATCCTACATCCTACTTCATCACCCACAAATATTCTTTCATCCTTGTGTCTGTCTAAGAGTCTCTTAAATGCCCCTAATGTTTCAGCCTCCACCACCACCTTTGGCAAGGTATTTCGGGCATCCACAACTCTCTATGTAAAAGATTTGCCCTTAATGTCTCTCTTAAACTTCCCTCCCATCGCACTGTACAGATGTCCTCTGATTTTTGATATTGCAACCTGGGAAAAAGACACTGGCTGTCCACCTTATCTATGCCTCTCAGAATCTTGCAGATCTCTGTTAAGTCACCTCCTATCCATCTATGCTCCAAAGAGAAAAGACCCAGCTCTGTTAACCTTATTTTCTCTGTTAAGACTTATTTTCCAATGTAGGCAACATCCTGGTAAATCTCCTCTGCACCCTCTCCACAGCTCTGTAATGAGGTGACCAGAACTGAAACATAGAAACATAGAAGAAAGGAGCAGGAGTAGGTCATTCGGCCCTTCGAGCCTGCTCCGCCATTCAATGAGATCATGGCTGATCTTAAAGTTCAGTACCCAGTCCCTGCCTTCTCTCCGTAACATAATATTCCAAGTGTGGTCTCATCAGAGGTTTGTAGAGTTGCAACATGACGCCTTCGACTCTTGAACTCAATCCCCAATTGGGTCTTTCCCTCAAATGTTAACTCTATTTTTTTCATCCACAGATGCTGCCTGACCTACTGAATGTTTCTGGTATTTTCTACTATTGTTTTATGTTGGAAATATTGGCTGACCATCGGAGAAACTCTGGTAAGGCTCTATATTTTTCCACCTTTTGTCTTCAATGCTCTTTTCCTCTTGTAAAAAATTATATTTAAGCCTTTGTCCATTTTTTTCTTGTTATCAGGCAAAAATAATTTCATACCATGAAGATTCTCTCATTTCTATATGAATGTAAACTGTAGTTGTTTTTCAATCTTCCCTCCCCTTGTGTTTGATTGTTTGAAGGAAAGAGTGGCAGGAGGCATACTGTAGCAATTCTGACTGCATGAAGTATTGCTATTCTCGTCTCCGCGAGGTTGCCTCTTTGACTAACGCACCATTTGTCATAATCACTAGTGGTTGTGAAGGTAGGGAACAACTTGCTTAATGAGACGCCTCTTTGAATTTCTGGCCTTCTCCAACTGCAATCTGAGAAACCCCAAGTTTCATAAGCCATACACCCCTTTGGTTTAGTGAATGGAGAAATCACAGACTTAAAACCATACTGTCAAATGGTTACTCAATGAAACGTGCTGGATTTGATTGGGGGAAGTGGACTTACTCGTTAAACTATCAGCTTGCATCCTCTGGAATATGTTCATCCCATCTGAATATGGAGCAAATCCAACATTCCCATGACCAGGAGATTCCGATGGTGGGATCTGAAGCCAAACACAATCTGCTGGAGGAACTCAGCGGGTCAAACAGCATCAGTAGGCAACAAAAAAAAAGTGGACCCAAAAGTCTTCATCAGGACTGAGGAAAGTTAGAACAGAAGCAGTACAGGGAGGTCAAGGTCTGAGGGGTCTGGCGAGGCTACACACTGATCTGAACTTGCCCCACAATACTTGTCAAACTAATACTACCCAACAATTTTAACTTGTAACTGGACTACCAAATGTTCACTGTTCTGTGCCACTGAACTGTGTTACAGTGAGTTAAGTTCAGAAGTCAGAAGAAAATGGTAATGATACATGACCTGCAGAATGTATCTCTTGTGTTTAAATCACTGATGACCTAATAGCACTGGACACCCCACCCCACCCCCCCACCACCAACCCAGCCAGCAGCTCTTCGAGATCTTTGTGTTCCTACAGTTCTGATCTTGTGTCATTCCTAATTAACTTAGTATACCTTCATCTATGACAATTAATCCACTCTCAATGCTTATTTATTGGCTCTGAAGCCATTTAGTAGTTCTGAAAAGGACTTGAAAGAAGTTGTATGTGATTTTAAAAAAATGTAGAGGTCCTAAGATCTCTCACTTCCTTCCTCAATTTCTATTCTTCCCCTTCTTTGCTATTTCATGCCAATCTTCTGACCAAACCTTTCCTCATCTGTTCTTTTGGTCAAGATTGGCAAAATGAGGCTATTTCTTTTTTTCCCTCTCTCTCTGAAAGTCAGAGACTTCCTCAGGGGCAGTGGAAGCAACCTTTAAATGTTTTTGGAGCAAAGGGAGTTTTGCTGGGCTGCTTTCTTGCATCTCCTAATGGCCTGCCAAGCATGCTCATGAGCAACTGTCATTGGCTCCCACTCAATGGGCATATTATATAATGTGGATGAATGGGAGAGGAAATGCAGTGAAAATAAATACTAGCATAATGAAAGATAAGTTCTGCAGGTCATGTATCATTGCCTTTTTGTTCTGACTTAACTCACTGGAACACAGACCAGGGACCCAGAACATTGAACATTTGGTAATCCAGTTACATTTCTCTGGTTAATATTACTCAACTTTTCAAGCACATTCCTATAAAAAATATCAGCCAGATTTATTTTTGCTGCTCAGCGTTGATACTAAGACATCCAAGTACTGATTTAATGGTTGATTTTTTTTGTGCTTTATATGGATCTAGAAAATCCTCATGGGTTATCATGGAAAAGTACATTGCTGAAGAGTTATTTATAGTTATACAGTACAACTCCAATTATCTGAAATCGTCAGGACTGGGTTTATGTTGGATAAACATTTTTATCTTTTGGAGAACCAGTCATTTTTTAAAAACAGCCCAGTAGCAAGAGCAAATCACTTGTAACAGCATTTAAACAATAACAAACAACAAGGGAAGGCATTTTAACCATTAAAATAATTAATTCTCTCAAAAAAAAAAATGCTGGCCGCCACTGATCACTGTGACCTCCCAACCGCAGCCAATCCCCGAAACGTACACACTGCAGCCGCTGATCCCTGGGCTGCTTCCCGGTCTGTGGAAAACTCACTGGCGAGTCAGTGGGCTTCTGTCTCCCCGGTCACTGGATCTCCTGACCCTGATGCTAGAGTCCTGACTCCGAATCCTCCCCTTCTAGGCCTGCCTCACATGCACACCAGGGAGTCTGGTAAGTGCTGCGGTAGTAGGCTGAGGGGAGGGTTTGTAGTTGACATCGGGGAGCTCTGCTGTGGGGAAAGGGAGGGAATGCCACTGAGCCCGAGGTTCACGCTCCTGCCAGGAGGCCTCTCTCCCTGATGACACCAGGACAAGGGATTCTTCTGACTCCTTGAGACAGTGGCAACAGTTTGAGGGGGAGAGTTGGATAGAAAACTCAATAGGGGAGGGTAAAGAAGAAATGAAAAGAGAGAAGGGAGGGAGTTACCTGAAACAGGGACAATTGTCATTCGAATTTCATGTCAGGTGAATTTTTTTTTTCAACCTGTGAGGTCAGTTTGGCTCTGAAAAATATTTGGATAAGAGGATTTCTTTTTTTTTAAACTTCATTTAAGATTTTATTTCATGAATAAGATATAAGATTACATTAAAAAAAATTTAAAAATGAAATAATGAAATTTCAATTCAACATCAGTAATCTAAACAAACTATACTCCCCAATAATTATTACACAACATTAATAAACCAACTCAAATTAATCCAACCCCCCTCCTTCTCCCCCCCACAATAAAGAGTGAAGGATTAATAAGATTAGTAATATATGTAACAGAAAAAAAAACACTTACAAAAAAACCAAAAACATTAAACAATAATCAATTCTTAAAAAAGAATTGTAGCATGAGAAAAAAAGATAAAAAAAAACTTTCTCTATAAAAATAAACCTTCACCAAATATCAACTAACTTCACATCTATCATCATATTAGTCACATAAACCACCATCTGAAAACAAAATCCAAACCTCATTAAGCATAGTACAATTCAATTTTAGTACTCTTCCACCATTTTTCCCTTTTGGTCTTGAATACTTATCCAATAAAAGCCCCAATACCACATTTAAATATCCCCAATCATTACTTTAAAATTCACATATCCAAATAATAAAAACACATCTACAACAAAAACTATATCTTCAACAAATGGAGCATGAACAACAAACAAAGTTCAAGCCTTATTAAGAATTGTACAATTCAATTTATAACTTTCACCATTATTCCCTTAGTTCTGTAACTAAGATAATAAAATAATTTACACCAGAATTACCACTCCTTTCACCTTGAAGTTAAATAAAAAATAAAAAGCTTATCCATCCCATTTGGATTTAAATTTCATATCTTATCTACTAAATAAACTTTACAAAAAAACCCACCTCAACTTTTAATTTTTTAAACAAGAAAATACTTTCTTATACTTAATAAAATTATTAAAACCGTAAGTATTTAAAAAAAACAAATTTAAATTTAAACATTACTTAAAAGAACACACAAAAAAAGGAGAAAAAAAGGGAAAAAAAAGAGAGAAAGAAAAAAAACACCCCCTCCCCTTATCCCCTCCTAAAACTACAAAAAAAATATATTAAAAAATTCTAAAAATAATAAAAAAAAACCTTCACTCCTCAATCCAAAAATTAATAAGAAAAAAATACCAGGCAGGAGGCAACTGCTACCTCCTCCTGGGTCAACCGCTCATTGTGGTAACTCCCACACAATATCCGGTGTGAGATAACTCACACGTAGCTGATGACTTCTGGAAAATAGTGCCCACCCAGCACCCTCTCCCAACTCACGTTTCACATAAACTATCATCATTATTTAAAATTTTCTCAAAAAGAGAAAAAAAAATTTCTTTTTAGTATTTTTTAATCAACTTTATCATTTCGACCACCATTATTTCCATTTCTCCTTGGAATTCGATTCCCATCTTGTATCTCCACTCTCTTTGGAGACCGTGGAGGACTACGTCTTTCCTGAAATTGTATAATTGGTAATGATTGAGCAAAATCCATAGCTTCCTTAGGATCATCAAAAAATTTTGATTGGTGACCATCTTGAAAAATCTTCAGTACCGCAGGATATCTAAATGTTGCTTTATAACCTTTTTTCCACAACACTTCTTTCACAGAATTAAATTCACGTCGTTGAGACACAACTTCTTGACTCAAATCCGGATTTAAAAAAAAAACACGATTATTCTGAACAATCAAAGAAGATCTTCTTTGTTGTGCACTTCTTATGGCCACACGCAAAATTGTCTCTCTATCATAATAATTTAAACAACGAACCAAAACAGGTCATGGCTTTTGTCCAAAAGAAGGCTTTCTTCTCAAAGCTCTATGTGCACGTTCCCGTATTAAGCCTTCTGGGAACTTATCTTGTCCTTATAATTGTGGAATCCACTCAGTAAAGAATTTTCTTGGATCTGATCCTTCCATATCTTCTGGTAAACCAATAATTTTTATGTTATTCCATCTGGATTGATTCTCCAAATAATCAACCTTTTTCATTAAATTTTTTATTCTGAATTTGTAAAATTTCAATTGTTTTATTGACACCTTGTAATTGATCTTGTACCTCAACTAAACCTTGGTCACAAAAATCAAGTCTTTCACTCATTATAAGCTTAAAAGCTCCATAATCAGCCATCTGTTGAGTATTAATATCCACCAAGGTATTAAGTTTAGTATCGTTGATCTAAAGCTTTGACAAATTCTTTCAATATAGCAGTTAACTTAGATTCAAAACTCTTAAGAAACTTATCCACTGAAGTAGATTCAGACACAGTAGGGTCCAATTGTTTCTGAATAGCCAAAAGGTCTTATATTCCCTCCCTTAATTTAACTGCTTTTCTTGCAGTGTGACTTTGTGTAGAAACCCCTGCCATAACCTCCCCAGTAATATTTGGAGGTTGATGGCGAGGGTTATCCCCAAGCCATATTCTGTCAAGCATCTCTGACGCATCGAGGTCTATAGGAATCTTCATTTCAGGTGGTGCACTTCTCAGCGCCACCGCTACATCAGTCAGTGGACGTCCCTTTAACTGCAAGCCTTCAGCTGGCAGCTTCCCGGCTGTTTCAGCTGTCAAAGGCTCTGTGACAGCGCTCATAGCGGGCATTGACTGAAATGCACGCACCTGGCTAGCCCTTTGTTCTAAGGGCTGCCGGGTGCCATTTTTAAAGAGCCCTACCGGCAGAGAATGGAGCTCCGCTGCTGATTTCTGTGCTTCTCCTCCTGGATCCATTCCATGCTGAGTCCTGGCTTCTTGTAAACAGGTAGGCTCTGATATCTTCGGAAAATGTAATTTCTTGACAATCTGTTGCCATTTTTTCTTGCTTTTTTTCAACAATTGTACCATTGGAAACTAGTTTAACAGTTCTAACTATATCTAACCTTGAAAAGATTTTAACAGGCATTTAAAGACAAAACAACACCAAAGAGTCGGGAGAGGACTGGAAGGCATGTCTATTCCTTTCGCCATCTTGCCACGCCCCCGATAAGAGGATTTCTGATTTGTTGCAGATGTCCTCCTTTATCCAAAATTTTTGGATAAATGAGGATTTCGGATAATCTGAGTTGTACTGTGTATTGTACAACTAGGCAAATCAGTGTTTCTCCAGACCACCGTGTACACACATACACACAGCACGTAATAATCGCATATATGCATAAAGATATAATATAAAATAAATATACTGGAAGGAAAGTTTATCTTGTTAGGACATACACAGTTAAAAGAATCAGAATAAAATTGGATACCGTTGACATGGATCTGTGAAAAGGAAATGTTACTTAACATATCATTTGTATTTAGTTTCTCACCAGCTGAATATTATAAATGTTCAATTGGATCCAATTGATTTAAATTAAAAAGACATTTGATAAGGTGGCACCGAAGCATGGGTTGGTTGGTGTTAATGTATTAATATGGACTGAACATTGGCTTATGGATAGTGTTACAAGGTCCAGAGGACCCCAAAAACCAGCAACAATAGATATGCACTACACACAGGATTACTTAAACAAAAGTAGTTTTTAATTATATTTGTACAAGAAAAAAGAATTTAACTTTAACTTTTTACTTAACCTACCTAACTACTTAATCCCCCCTCTAATACTAAGCACAGGTGTGTGTAATGTATATTCAAGATTAGAAAAGTTCTTTGGATCACAGTCCAATCTCACTGGTTGCAGGCAATTCTTGTTCTGTGAACAGAAGTTAGCATTAACAAAGTTCTCCAGTCTTTGGTGCTTAACAGGCAAATGGTTACCACTAAGGAGGGTTCTTGCTGGTTTTCAGAGAGAGATTCCTTTTCCAGGACATCCGCAACTGATTCCTTCTCAATCAGTCTGGTCGACGAAACTTTCCCCCTTCAGGGTTCTCCAGATGATCCTCTTTCTTTCAGGTCACTTTTCACACCACCAGTCTTCTCCTTTGACCAGGCATCCTTCCAAAGTTTGCCAGCTTGTCCTTCTTGAACTGATTTCTGTCTCTCTCCTCTCTGTTTCACACCCTCCTTCTCTGAGAGCAAAACTCTTCTCCTCTGCCTGCAAAGATCACATGCTCTCCCAGGCAAGCTGCTGTTGATATTTTGTTGCCTCCTGCAAAAAGCATTCTGCAAAAGTCCTGCAAATATTCTGATTTTAAAATGTGTGTGTGGAAGCTGCTCTAACAATTTCTCCCAAACCACCTCTAAATACTCTGTCACAATAGAATTCAGGAGGAATAAACATATTGTTTACAAGCTGGCAGCCAGGAGCAAGTAGGGTGTCACATGGATCAGCACTTGGTCCGGACTAAGTAAGGAAGTGCACATTTCCAAATTTGATGATGATGTGAAGCTAAATGGAAAACAAGGCTTAAAGAGGATGCAAGAAAGATGTAAAGGACAGGATAATTTTGTGGTCAATAACATAGCAGGTGTAACACAATGTGGCAAAATCTAAAATGATTCAGTTCAGTCTGGGGTGGGGGGTGGGGGGAGGGAAATATCAACATTTGCTAAAGGTAGAGGGACTGAGTGTTCAGCTGTTCTTGGTAGTGAATCACAGAAATATAATAAGCAGGTTCATCAAGCAATTAGGAAAGTGCATTTTTTTAATAAAGGGAATTGATCTTAGGAGTAAAGCAACCTCGCTCCATATAAATGATCTCTTTTAATACTTTCATTGTGCTTTTGTTTTATTATAACACTATCCTCCACTCTTTTGCTTTTACTCTGCATTACGTGTTGTACTAGAAAGTGGTTGACTTGTCTGGATAGCATGCAAAACCAAGTTTTTTACTGTATCTTGGTGCAAGATTTTTTAAAGAAAATGCAGTTAACATTCAATTGGAAAAAAAAGCAAGCCTTTCTGTGAATACATCTTGAACATTGTGTAGAGTTTTGATTTTCCTTCATGCAAGAAACATGTATTTGCATTAAAGGAATGCTTTCTGATCTGTCATTCTCGCACTGACATCGAGTTATCCATTATACTTAATTCTGAATTTTCCTCCCGAGATCTCATGCTCTTTCTTAATGTGCTCTATGAAGTTGCCCTCTTTGAAGTTGTTTTTCATCCTTTGCCCAAGCATCTATTTGACTAAGTCAAATTATATTTAAGAGTGAAATGTCATGGCTGCATCTGTGACGTGCCATGGAACATTTTACCACCCAAAGATTTTGCATAAATTCCAAATTACTGCTGTTCAAAACAGAGATTATTTATCATGATTCAACAAACAAGTTCGTCTTGGTTGTGGGGTGCTTTTACCCAGAGTGACATAATGGATTCTTGTTCATCCGATAATTCTAATGTGCCACCCCAATAAATTAGATGGAATTTTATGCTTCACCTTGTTTTAATCCATCATCCAGCTCTTCCCTAAAAGATTATCAACCATTCTTGAGAAATGAGGCACGAATAATGGTTTTCTGTGGATTTCAGCCTTATCTGCTTTTGTAAGAGATGTATTTCCTTACCTTTCGGACACATTTGGGATTTGTATCCTGCGCATCTCATTTTAGTCACGTGATATTAATTGCTCCCTGTGCCTTACTGTATATTAAAAATGTGTTACATTTTTTTATGCCTGACTGCATGTGCAAACAAGATCATGCTTTCTGTTCATACTTGTACCACAAATTCCTGTACTCAGATTGGCACTGTCTTTCTGAATTTACTACACAACACACCCTTTTTAATGATTTTATGTTCTTCGGTTCTTTAACCTGAATCATAGAGAAATCCCACTTGCACAAATCAATTTCCCTTCAATACTTGATTTTTTTATTTTGTTTCATTACTTAACTGAAAATTAGCACTAAATCTCATCCATTTTCCAAAGAAAGCCTTAACAAAAATGAATCTTAAATAGGCACTGAAATGAAACTTTTCTTCCTGATCAATCATGATTTGCCTCACCTTGATTCACATGAAGGCAGTAGTTTATCTACAATACAAAGCCCTTATCTCTGTCAGATCTCTATCTATGTTTATGTGTCCCTTTAACATTGTGTTTGTCTTTTCCCCCAACATGAAAATTCAAAATAAAAATGGCTTCAGTCATCGGATGCTCGCAATGTGAAATAAATGGATGAATAGATGGGAACGCATGGCAGGTCAGGCAGCATCTGTGGAAAGGGGAACATAGTTAAATGTTCCTTTGCATTGACCTCTCATTGGAGTATTTTTTGCATTTCTGGTTTTATTCATGGTGCGAGTATAATGTCAATGCAATTTCCATCCAGAGTGGAGATGAATGAGTGAAGAAGAATCATTCTATTTTCACTCAACACCAGTGAATTTATCACTGTAAATATTCCCTGCACATAATTTATACACAGCTAACCTCTTGTACATTTTTTTCTCTGGGGAATTTAACCTACTTTTATTGAGAGTTGTTTTTGTGTGTAGTTTGTTTTCCTAAACCCTTTTATCCATATCCTGTTTTCTGTGTTAAATTTAATTTGCAATACAAATGACTTTTAGGTGTTTGCCCTGCCCTACCTCTAAGTTTCTGGCTTATTCAGTGTTGTTAATGCACTGTCGCGTTCTTGCTATGTGAGTGTGGAGACAAACGACATGCACACCAGAGCCTTGGAAACGAGACTGGTTTATTGCTCTGGCTGTCGCACATGATTGGGCCACAGGTGCTCACATCAGGGCCCTGCATCATTGGAGCACCAGCCTGGGATTGGCCGGCATTCCTGTCAGGGATCCCCATCTTCCCACCTTTCGGGAGGTCACCTGGGACAACGGCTAGTGTCACCTCCCCAGGTCCAAGAGGTTGCCGCATTGGTAGGCCATTTTGTGGGCCAGTCCGCATCTCCATGGGCGGGCTGCTACAGTACACTGTATTTTTAAAAATGTATTCCTTTGGTTGTTTTATTATTATGGTACTGATGGACTCATGGTAATTTTGAAGCAATAAATTAAGTTGCCACACATTTTCCTTTAATGGGTTGAATTAATCTCCACCTTGCTTGTTCTGAAATGTAATTTATTCCAAATGTAATTTAAATATATTCCATGAATTGGTCTTAATATAGGTTCTGCTATCTTGCACAATGCTTTGTTCACATACAGGTTATAAAATGTAATCGGTCACAGATTTTTTAATCCAGTATCACACATTCCCACTCATGCAGATGTAACTGATCAAGTGCTATCATTTTTGAAGAGAACTGTGGAGTTTGTCCAACGCTGACCCTGGAATCAACATCACTACAAGAGGCTGTTCTTTCTTTCTCATTGCTATTTACAGAATGAGATTGTTTCCAAGTTGGTTCTGTGTTTCTTGTAATACAAAATTATTTTAATGACTGTAGAGTGATTTGGGAAAATCCTGGAACTGTGAATGGTTGAAGTAAATGCCACTTTCCCCCATTTAAACATTTTTAGTGTTATCAATTACTCTTGTTTGCAGAGAATGCTAAAATTAAAATGCAAGTCATTTCCACAAGAGTGCAGCTGCGCTGGATGGGTCACGTCTCCAGAATGGAGGACCATCGCCTTCCCAAGATCGTGTTATATGGCGAGCTCTCCACTGGCCACCGTGACAGAGGTGCACCAAAGAAAAGGTACAAGGACTGCCTAAAGAAATCTCTTGGTGCCTGCCACATTGACCACTGCCAGTGGGCTGATAACGCCTCAAACCGTGCATCTTGGCGCCTCACAGTTTGGCGGGCAGCAACCTCCTTTGAAGAAGACCGCAGAGCCCACCTCACTGACAAAAGGCAAAGGAGGAAAAACCCAACACCCAACCCCAACCAACCAATTTTCCCCTGCAACCGCTGCAATCGTGTCTGCCTGTCCCGCATCGGACTTGTCAGCCACAAACGAGCCTGCAGCTGACGTGGACTTTTTACCCCCTCCATAAATCTTCGTCCACGAAGCCAAGCCAAAGAAGAAACAGCTGCCCAAAATTTCTCGAAGTTGCTTCATGCTAATTTCAATGGCTGATGTAGCTCTCAGTCCATGTTATTTACTGTATAGAGTGGGGATGCTGTCTCATCACATGTACTTTGCCTCTTCTGTGAAAAGTTCATAAGAGGTTGGTAGCCTTCAAGGTAGGCCAACATATGCAGAGATTCAGTAATATTTGCATCTGATTATTGCCTTCAATCTTCGGCCAAGTATATAATAGCCATGATGGATGAGTAAAATCTCATAACAATAATAATTCAGCAATCGCATCAAATTAACAATTAAATATTGGTTTAAAAAATATAAAATAATTTAAGTTGCCCTTGATTTCTTTCTATTCCAGTATCTAATTAAATAGCATTGTCTTTTATTAATAGCTATTTGTTTGTTTTGCAAAATCGTTTCAGTAACTCTTTTGCTCTTTCACCGAGCACGTTTTGCCTTTAGTTTATTTGATATTTAGTTTTGTTATGTTTTATTTCCAGCTCAACTCCTTCAATTTGTCTGTCCTCACCCAGTTCATCAAACATCAAATTTTGATGTTAAAACTGGTTATGCTAATTAGAGGATCTTCTGTATCAAAGGAAATCACGTGGAACCGCTCTTCAAAAGGGTTGTCAGCAAGGGTTTGTGAGAGAGGTATCTTGCCAGATGGAACAAAGAGCAACTGTCCCTGAACTGAACTGCTCATCTTCAATGTGGACCTGGGATGGGTCAGATGGAATGACAGCTGGGAGTTAGGAGACTAAACAACATGTTTCCATTTCTCAGTGCGACTGTAGTATAATGAACATCAAACCAACTCCAGGTGTTGGGAATCTAAAATTAAAACAGAAAATGGTGGAATGACTCAGCAGGTCATGCTGCAACGGTGGGAAGAGAAACAGAATTAAAACTTTTCAGTTTGAAGAAGGGTTGTCTGTCAATCTCATCTCCAGGAAGGGAAGTGTGAGAATGAAAGGAATTGAAGGTGAATGACCTCCTGCCAGGTTGTAATTCTCTTTGCATCACTGAATTGGATAAATTACTTGGGTCCAAGGGAGCATCTTACTTTTCATGAAATGGCAAATCGAAGGAGATTTGCTGGAAGCCAAGAACAGATCCAAGAAAATTCACCCTTCATTCAGAGAGAGTGTCAAGAGGAAGGTTTGCACACTTAACCTCTGACCTCTTGACAGGAGATGTCTATTTCTGTCTTTTTCTTAGGAAGTCCCTTGCGGCTGACGATTACTTGCTTCCTCTTTAGTGTTACGGATTCTGTAGTGACCGATGGTAGCAGTGTGGGAACTGCAGACTAACACCTGGAGATGTCTGGTGGGATGGAAGGTGTGTTCCTGATAAATGACCACGAGGTTCTTGACTCCATCCCATATCCTCCTTGCCCATTTTGAGCAGGCATGGGCTAGAGATTCCTAGAATTCTTGGGATGTTGCTCATAGAGAACCTATTCCTCTGTCAAATTACAAACCTTTGGAAAAGGTATCTGTTCTGGGAGTCTGGTGTCAGGCTTGCCCAATATAGCAACTGTGTGTTATTAGGATCTCAGTGCTGGTGATGTTGGCCTGGAAGAGGGCCTATCCATCTCGGTTGATGTGCCTATCCAGGTGGATTGTGTAGAGGCAAAATGATGGTGACATTTTTTAACAAATTCCTGTATTAACCTGTACCCAAACAATAAATGTTGATGCTGAAAATTCTAGAAAATGTGGTCCACTTTCTGGGCAGTATATAACAATGTTGGTGGGATGTGGATGTTGTTGGTAAATTTGGATATTAACTGCCTAGCATAACCCTTCTGCAGATGGTGGGAGTAAATGGTCTGTGCCCTCATGTCATGAAGAAAGCTGTTCATGAATTAGAGATTTAACCATATTGTACATTTCAGATACAGCACAAAGCACATTAAGTAGAATGAATACCTTCAGGTGTGAAGGCAGACAAGGAAGCTAATATGCCCACAGCTTTCTTAGGATGATCAACAAGATGGCATGTCATTTGGTGGTTACAGGAGGTAACTAACAGACTTGGAAGCAATGGTCCATGGAACTCAGGTCAGGTTCAGATTGTGGAGAAAACATCCTGCTCAAGAAGGTAAAGGGTGGCAAGAAGCACAACTTCCATCGTGGACATTCAAGAAGCCTCTCTCCTCCCTGTCTGTAGTCATGATTAAAAAAATAAAATAAAACTGATCAAACACCTCACTGGACATCTTCCATCATCATCTCTAATCTCTGCTCTGGGCTTCCCACCTGAGGAACTGGTTCAAATGAGGTCTGTGGCTGCAGGTTGAAGACAGACCCTGCCAACTAAAAATACTTAAACAAAACATGGGATGAGTGCAGGATGTCAGTAGGCCATTTGGATTGCTCACTTACCTGATTTCCACAAGAAATTGTCCCCACTTTTCATTCAGGATCATAGAGACCTTCAGAAAATAACTTCAGTGATCTTTAGATAGTAATATTGTAAGTGACTTTTCTAATGTCCACTATATATGTCTGAACCTTGACATAGATATCTGATTAGTTTGGTCCTTTTCTTTCTGAGGATAGGTAAACCAGTTTCAAAGTGTGGGTAATGTGCCTGTTTATCAATAAGTTACTTGTGGAATGTTTGCATGGCATTGATTTCAAATGATGTGTCCACTCTATTGATGAAAGAAGAGACATACATTCCCACTCAAAAACCTCTGATATTATTGGAGACTTTGAACATTATGTTATTCAATTATATTCAAATTCTAAGCTATTTGCACAGGGGATGTTTCTGATGTTGAATAAAAGATGGAATTATAATGCTGACAGCAAATGGAACAAATGGGAAATCTCTATTAATGTGAAGATATTTCAATTCTGAACTAAAACATAAAATGCTGAGCCAATCCCGCCTTGTGATAAGGTTTCTGTGTAAACTCGCCCAAGAAGTCAAGGCTTCTTACATTTTCAAGATTCACCTCCCCCTACCATATCAGCTGTGCCATTAGATTCCAAAGTTTGGAATTTTCCCTCCAAACCTCTGATCAACACCCATCCGAACATCGAGGATATCTGCAGGTGCTGGGATTGAGTGCTGAAGAAACTCAACAGGTCAGGAGGTATCGATAGGAAGCAACCAATACTTCAGGCTTGAGGACTGTATCATAAGCAGAAAGCAGGGAGGTGTCTGAGTTTTTTTTAAAACACTTGTGAAACACTTTAGGAAATTTTACTTCATTAAAGTTATGAAATAAATGTGAATTGTTGAGCTCAGAGATAATCATTTAGCAAGTTAAATAACCAAGAAACAACTCATCATTGCAACCACGCCGTCCAATAGAAAAGTGAACAAGTTCACCTGAAGATGTTGATGCCCCAAATTGGCTTTCCTGTTGGCTCTTTGTGCAGTTTTGGTGCTTTGAAGGGTGAGGCTTCAGAAAATTTCCACGACAAGAAATTTGCTGACTTGTTTGCAATGGCAATCTTCCAAGGCAGAAATATTGCTGGATGCTTTGTATAGGTTTGCACAGTCACCCATCCCCAGCTTAGAGATCTGCACATAGTGAGGACTTACAGTCAGGCCCATTCAGATTTAAAATCCTTCATCATCACCAAGTCCACATTTGGGACTTTCAACCCAATATCAATGTGGGAGCATCTTCACTTGAAGGTCTGCAGTGATTCAAGAAGGCAAACGACGTGTGGCTCTTTCAGCAAATACACTAGACAACAAAGGTTTTGCTTCTGAAACATGTTTGGGTCTATATTATGGATTTTGGGCTGCTGATCACAAAAATCATAACATTTTCCTATCTTGTATGGTTTTTTTTAGATATAACCTATTTTTGTGATTTCCTGACATAATTTTATGTCTGCTAGTATATTGCCCACAAAGCAAGCTGTTTTGGTCAGTCCAAGCATACCTGGCCATGCACTCAAGCTACTATGCAAATGTTGACTTAGGCCTGGACATGCTTAGTCAGGATAGATGCAGACAGTCTATAAGTGCAGCTCACATGTACTGATGCTGGGCATTACATTGATATAAATTGAATGCATGTTTTTCATGCATAGTGAGTGTACTTAACAATAGCATTTATAGTCTTCAGGAAGATTCAATACAGCAGAAATATCTCATCAATGTTGCAACAAATGTGATACTTAATTTTGTGGCAAATATGCACTTAAGCACTGAATAAGGAAGGCCATGAGCTCCACTTTAGTTGTAAAATTGGTGCAAGACCAACCCTGGGCTCATCATATTTGTTGTGCAACATGTGCAGTCAACCTGAGAGCTTGGCTCAGAGGTACTCAGAAACCGATGTCATTTGCAGTCCCAATTACATGGTGAGAATAGGAGGATCAAGTGATGGACTGTTACTTCTGTCTGACTGATCTGTCTGGCTTCTCTGCTAAAAATACCCCAATCTGCCTTCAGCCATGAGACCAGTGCCGCATGACGTCAGTTTGCCAGTTCTGAAGCCACCAGAGACATGGAGCCTAGTTGAGGTGGATGAAGATGCCACCCTGCGTGACCCAGATGTGGAAAGTGAAACTGATCCAGATGTTGAATCGGTTTTGCTTGGTTATCCTCATCTGAATATGCAGCCAGAATTAGATGACCTGGGCAGGGACTTAGGTTTGTCAAATGCAAAAACCAGAACTACTTGGTTCAAGACTGCAAGGTTGGGATTTGCTGTCACGAGGTATGAAAAATGCTGTCTTTTGGACCTATCAATAACATTTGACAAACTTATTTATGCAGGTTGACAACCCTTGCTTCTGCACTAACATTGATGTTGTTCACGGCTTTGGGTTGTGTGGATGACCCACAAAAAAGCTATTTTTATATAGATTCATCAAAGTTAAACCTCAAATCTATCCTATTACACAATGGCAATGTTCAGCCTTCAATACCCATTGGCTATGCATGAAAGAAACCTAAGATAACATGGAACTGTTTTTGAAACATATACAGTAGAAGTACAACTGGAACATATGTGGTGACCTGAAAGTATTGACATTGCTACAAGGAATGCAGCTTGGATATACCAAGTACTGTTGTTTGATTTATGAAAGGGATAGCTGCATTCAAGAGTCACATTATGTTTAAAACAAAAACTGGCTGCTCCATAAGCATTTGGTTCCAGGTCAGAAAGGTCTGGCAAATAAACCACTTGTCAACCCAACACAGATATTTCTTCCTCCTCCTCTTATAAAACTCGGATTGAAGAAAAAATTGGCGAAAGCAAGAAGCAAGGAAGGTGATGGATGTCACTATTTGAGACAGATGTTTCCAAGAATAACTGATGCCAAGATTAAGGAAGGCATTTTTGTTCGTCTACAAATCAAACACATTATTATCGATGACAGGCGGTCAAAGATCTACGAGTGAAGCTGGAGAAAATACTGTGGAAGGCATTTAAAGATGTTGAGAATGTTTTTGGCAACTGGAGAGCACCAAACAACATCCAGCATGCTTCAAAACTATGAAGGGCAACATGTCATTGAAATTTCATTTTCTGCATTTGCACTTGGATTTCTTCCCTGCAGATCTTGGTTCAGAATATGGTGAAGGGTTTCACCGGGACATTGCGACCCTGGAAAAATGGTATCATGGCACTTGGAATCCATCAATGCTGGCCAACTATTGTTGGACTCTCAGACACGAGAGGCATCAGATGCTGAGTACAAACAAAAATCAATGGCAAAACATTTTTAAGGCCAATTGAACTCATGCAATGTGCCAGCATCATTATGTGATGAAACATGCTAAATTCAATAAAAGTTAATTTAATGTCTCTCCAACTTCCTACATGATGCATCAAATTTGAAATTATCTTGGTGTTCTGCTTGAAGTTGTCTGACATAATCCACAATTTCTTTCAGGAAGCAACCCTTTTGGAACAAAAAATGTCCAGTGTTATCAGATTCCTAGAAATCAATTGGGGGTGGGGGGAAATAACAAAAAGGATAGAAATAGGCAGGATAAAGCTGATTGATGGATAGTGGCTCCAGCTATTACCACCTTCATGTCTCAGATCACTGTACATCAAAGCAGAAGGTTGGATGATGGCCCAGGTGACATTCTGCTCCACCCTTAGGAACCCCGCTAAGTCTGAGAGTGCAGTATGACGTACTAGAAGCAGCAGCCAGATATCCCTTGTAACTAATCCCTCCATCTCATGCAAGGCTGACTGGTGATTCAGTCACAGAAACTGTAGGAATGTGGTAGTTTTTATCTCAGCGCTTAAGCTTTCGCTGTTAGAATTAGAAAGCAGCTGATAATTCAGCAGTACAGGTTAAAAAAATATATATCAATTGCATGAGGTACAAAAATTGTCCAGCAGGGGTGGTTCATAATTCAGTTTCTGGATTTCTGTCACATCCCATGCTGTTTCCAGAGCTTAATGAAATTAGCCGGGTTAGGGCGTCCTCCTGAAATTATGTTATGCTCCATCCCCATATCAGGCAAGACTGTCCTATTTTCAAGCAGTTTATCCCTTTCTGAATAAACAGTGAAGGGAATGCTGATAACAGCAGCTTTTGCAGTAGGCATTTGTGTAAGTATTCCCAAGGAGTACCGGGTTCTGGTATGGCCACGAATATTCCTTTCCCTATTATGAAGGCTGTAATAAGCTTTGTTGGGACCAAGGAAAACTGCCTCAGGACCTTCGTGATGCCACCATCATCACCCTGTACAAAAACAAAGGCGAGAAATCAGACTGCTCAAACTACAGGGGAATCACGTTGCTCTCCATTGCAGGCAAAATCTTCGCTAGGATTCTACTAAATAGAATAATACCTAGTGTCGCCGAGAATATTCTCCCAGAATCACAGTGCGGCTTTCGCACAAACAGAGGAACTACTGACATGGTCTTTGCCCTCAGACAGCTCCAAGAAAAGTGCAGAGAACAAAACAAAGGACTCTACATCACCTTTGTTGACCTCACCAAAGCCTTCGACATCGTGAGCAGGCAAGGGCTTTGGCAAATACTAGAGCGCATCGGATGCCCCCCAAAGTTCCTCAACATGATTATCCAACTGCACGAAAACCAACAAGATCGGGTCAGATACAGCAATGAGCTCTCTGAACCCTTCTCCATTAACAATGGCGTGAAGCAAGGCTGTGTTCTCGCACCAACCCTCTCCTCAATCTTCTTCAGCATGATGCTGAACCAAGCCATGAAAGACCTCAACAATGAAGACGCTGTTTACATCCGGTACCGCACGGATGGCAGTCTCTTCAATCTGAGGCGCTTGCAAGCTCACACCAAGACACAAGAGAAACTTGTCCGTGAACTACTCTTTGCAGACGATGCCGCTTTACTTGCCCATTCAGAGCCAGCTCTTCAGCGCTTGACGTCCTGTTTTGCGGAAACTGCCAAAATGTTTGGCCTGGAAGTCAGCCTGAAAAAAACTGAGGTCCTCCACCAGCCAGCTCCCCACCATGACTACCAGCCCCCCCACATCTCCATTGGGCACACAAAACTCAAAACAAACAGTTTACCTATCTCGGCTGCACCATTTCATCGGATGCAAGGATCGACAACGAGATAGACAACAGACTTGCCAAGGCAAATAGCGCCTTTGGAAGACTACACAAAAGAGTCTGGAAAAACAACCAACTGAAAAACCTCACAAAGATAAGCGTATACAGAGCCGTTGTCATACCCACACTCCTGTTCGGCTTCGAATCATGGGTCCTCTACCGGCATCACCTACGGCTCCTAGAACGCTTCCACCAGCGTTGTCTCCGCTCCATCCTCAACATTCATTGGAGCGACTTCATCCCTAACATTGAAGTACTCGAGATGGCAGAGGCCGACAGCATCGAATCCACGCTGCTGAAGATCCAGCTGCGCTGGGTGGGTCACGTCTCCAGAATGGAGGACCATCGCCTTCCCAAGATCGTGTTATATGGCGAGCTCTGCATTGGCCATCGTGTCAGAGGTGCACCAAAGAAGAGGTACAAGGACTGCCTAAAGAAATCTCTTGGTGCCTGCCACATTGACCACCGCCAGTGGGCTGATATCGCCTCAAACCGTGCATCTTGGCGCCTCACAGTTTGGCGGGCAGCAACCTCCTTCGAAGAAGACCGCAGAGCCCACCTCACTGACAAAAGGCAAAGGAGGAAAAACCCAACACCCAACCCCAACCAACCAATTTTCCCCTGCAACCGCTGCAACCGTGTCTGCCTGTCCCGCATTGGACTTGTCAGGCACAAACGAGCCTGCAGCTGACGTGGACATTTACCCCCTCCATAAATCTTCGTCCGCGAAGCCAAGCCAAAGAAGAATAAGGGCAAACCATTCAAATTTCTGGGAAAACTGGATGACAGAAAGCAGCTGTCTTTATTACTTCATTTCTGTATTTCTCACAATGGCATAACCTGCAGAATGTAGACCTATATCATTGACCAGTCAATGAACCAAGTTATCGTTTCATCTGTCTATTAAATCTTGTTGAGCCAGAAGTCAAAAAAATAATTACACTGCAAACAATCATAATCTGGTTCTTCAAGTTCATCTCGAGGTGCTGTTAAAAAGGCTGTTGAGTTAACAGTAATACAGACATGGAAGGTCAGGATAATTCACTCAGGGAAAAGTTCACAGTGGCTCAAAGGTGCTTGAGTCACGTGCGCTGTTTAATTAGACGTCAGGAAGCTGCCACTGAATGCTGGATGTATTTCACTTGGTGTCAAAGATGCCTCTGCTCTCTATTGTTCGGCCAGAAGGCCATCACCACTCTTCCAGGTTATTCTTTGTTGCAAACAATGTTGCAGTTTTTTTTTCTCAGTCTTCTTAGGTCGGCCTTTTTCTTTAAGTCCGTTTGGTGTGTCTTGTGAGGCTGGCCTTCAAACTTTACAGCAGTCAGTGTTATTAACAGACCTGGAACGGCTCTTTCCAGTGAGTTCCCAATTTCTTCCGATCCCAATTCATTACCAGAATGTAATTTTCAGGTTTGATGTTGGAATATTCACCACTTCAATCTGTTGGATCACCCTCATGTGCTTGTTGTACCTGTGAATGCATCTTTCATAACAAAAAAAAGTTAGATTACTCAAATATTTGCTCATGTCATTGCCTAGGGAGTTTGTACAATCTCCCCAGGTCTGCTTGAGTTTTCCCCAGGTGCTCCGGTTTCCTTCCACCATTTAAAACGTGCCACGGGGGAGGGTTGGTGTTGACGTTTAATTGGATGTTAATTGGGTGGCAAAGGCCCTTGGACCGAAATGGCCTGTTACTATGCTCTGTCTAAATTAAATTAAATGAATACTTCTTTATCAATGTTGTGTGTCAATCAAACTAGCTTTATTTCATGGGTAGCTGTGAATCTGACACTGGATCACCAATTGTTGACAACTGAATATTCAGATTCAGATTTCAGATGTATTGTCAAAGAGTACATGCATGACATCACATACAACCCTGATGTTCTTTTTACAGTGGGTGTGACAGAATTACCAGTTATTGGGTGCTTAGTCTATACATGTAAACAAATAAAGAACGGTAAACAGATGACAAATGTAATCAAACTGACTACAATGCAGTGAGAATAAAAAAAAACAATAACGTGCCCAAGTAAGAGTCCTTAAATGTTGAGGAGTCTGATGGTGGAGAGGGAGCAGCTGTTCCTGAACCTGGCGGTGAGAGTCTTGTGGCACCAATATCTCTTTCCTGCTGGCAACCGCAAGAACAGGGTGTGTGCTGGGTGGTGGGGGGTCCTTGATGATTACTGCTGCTCTTCAATGGCAGTGTTCCTCATCAAAATGTTCTTGACAATGGGGAGGGTTTTGCCTGTGATGTCCTGAGCTGTGTCCACTTCATTTTGAGGGCTTTCCACTCAGGGGTATTGGTGATCCCATTCAGAGCCATGATGCAGCAGGTCAGTACACTTTGTACCACACAACTGCAGAAATTTGCCAAGGTTTCCATGCCACACCAAACCTCCACAAACTCCTGAGGAAGTAAAGGGATTCCTTCATGATGCCATTGGTGTGTTGGGTCCAGGTAAGATCCTCCACAAGAACTTAAATTTGCTCACCCTCTCCACCTCTGATCCCCCCAATGATCACTGGGTTGTAGACCTCTCATTTTCCCTTCGTGAAGTCAACAATCAACTCCTTAGTTTTGGTGACATTGAGTGCAAGGTTGTTGTTGCTGCACCATTCAGCCAAGTTTTCCATCTCCCTCCTCTATGCAGACTCATCCCACATAAATCTCATCCAAAAGGTACCAACTGGATTGTATTTCTTTGCTGTCAAGTGTTCTGTACTTAAATCATTCTCGTTGCAAAACTTTTTTTTTTAATGGAAAAAAAACTATTTGTGGAAGTTTTTATTTATTAAAACTCTCAGCCATTAACCTGAATTGCCGATTAGTATTTTGCAAACTCTTCTATTGTAACAGTGTTTTGTCTATCACAAGTTCAATAATACGTGAAAACCCCAGTGTTCAGTGAAAGTTAACAGGAAAATAAATATCTCTACCCCATCACAAAGTAAAAACTGGTGAAGGGATGCAGACTAGAAAGGTGAAACATTTCAGATGTTGCAGACCTGCCGATGTTAACTGCATCTTTTGTTTCTATTTCTGATTTTTGTAGTTTTTTTCTTTAATTAATTCATTTAATCTTATCTCAAATAGTTAACCCCTTAGGGATAAAATGTGTATGGTTATTTTCCATCGCACTTCAGTAATCATTCAACAATTCACATTGAAAATAACTTCGTCTACAACATACCACATCATGATGTTATTTACCAGAACAATTTGATTTGAATACAACACGTAGATTGAAACTGTTTCCCTTTGGTGAAATTGGATACAAGTTCTGTTTGAAATTGAAGCAGTGAATTTTTTTTTGGACATTTCGTTAAATCCACCAGAGAAGCAAAAATACACATTCTTTTTCATGAACAAATATAATCAGTATAATGGATCCTTGCTCATTTGTTTCCCACTATAGTTTCAATAAAACTGATGAAGGTATTTAAATTTCAGATTTATTGCTTGAATACATAGATGTCATCATATATAACTGGCTAAGGTGGTCATTCCAAAGGAGGACATCGTCATAGGTTATCATATTACCACCCACACATATATGTGGTAATATTATATATATATATATATATATATATATATATATATATATTTAAATAAACCTCACAAAGATTAGCGTATACAGAGCCGCTGTCATACCCACACTCCTGTTCGGCTCCGAATCATGGGTCCTCTGCCGGCATCACCTACGCCTCCTAGAACGCTTCCACCAGTGTTGTTTCCGCTCCATTCTCAACATTTATTGGAGCGACTTCATCCCTAACATCGAAGTACTCGAGATGGCAGAGGCCAACAGCATCAAATCCATGCTGCTGAAGATCCAACTGCGCTGGGTAGGTCACGTCTCCAGAATGGAGGACCATCGCCTTCCCAAGATCGTGTTATATGGCGAGCTCTCCACTGGCCACCGTGACAGAGGTGCACAAAAGAAGAGGTAAAAGAACTGCCTAAAGAAATCTCTTGGTGCCTGCCCCATTGAACACTGCCAGTGGGCTGATATCGCCTCAAACCGTGCATCTTGGCGCCTCACAGTTCGGCGGGCAGCAACCTCCTTTGAAGAAGACTGCAGAGCCTACCTCACTGACAAAAGACAAAGGAGGAAAAACCCAACACCCAACCCCAACCAACCAATTTTCCCCTGCAACCGCTGCAACTTTGTCTGCCTGTCCCGCATCGGACTTGTCAGCCACAAACGAGCCTGCAGCTGACGTGGACATCACCCCTCCATAAATCTTCGTCCGTGAAGCCAAGCCAAAGAGAAAGAAGAAACAAAGAATATATATATACACACACACACACACACACACACACACACACACACACACACACACACACACACACACACACACACACACACACACACACACATATATAAAATGCAGTGTGTTTGCATTTGCTGTTGCTTGCAATGCCATAATTTTTAAACACTGTGAGTGTGTATGCATGTATATGTGTATATATGTGTGTGTGTGTGTGTGTGTTCACATTCATTTTTCCTGCAAGCACAGCAGATTCACCATTAATTTGTAGTGCAAATAAAAGTAAACACAGTGTAAACCTGTAAACAAATGAAAGAACTGTACACAGATAGTGAAAGTAAACAAACTGTGCAATACAGAAAGTACAAAAGAAAATCAGTTTATGACAATACATGAGAATTTTAGTGTGCCTTATGTTGAAAGTATGATTTACCTAATTTCAGGTCACTGGAAAATTACCCCCAAAAAGTATGTTATGTTATTTACTGGGGTTTTTTTTAATACAGTAGTATACATTGGCCAGTTTATTCACCAATACTAGTTATGGATCTACTGTACCTATTTATTGTCATCGCCACCAGAAATTAATTTTTAAAAAAAAATGCTGCTCTTGTTTGCAATTGCCACATTTTAAAATGGAAGGACATAACATAGAAGATAGGAGCAGGAGTAGGTCATTCGACCCTTCGAGCCTTCTCCGCCATTCAACGAGATCATGGCTGATCTTAAAGTTCAGTACCCCTTCCCCGCCTTCTCTCCATAACCTTTAATACCCTTATACTGAAGAAGTAGATCTAATTCCCTCTTAAATATATTTAATGAACCTGCCTCTATTGCCCTCTGTGGCATTCTGACATTTTCAAAATTCTTTGCGTTTTTTTATGCTGGTCTGGCCAGCCTCAGTCTGACTGCAGAATGAAACCATAGCAAAGTTACAAAATTTTCATATAGATATTCTGTGAATGCTCTACGATGTAAATAATGATAGATAGGTATGATGCAGTCAATTAAGCGCTATCTTCCTTCACCCAAATTCAATGATTAGAATCACTTGAATTTTCTGATTGGATAGGTCTTTCAATTAACAATTCACATCTGCTATTGCTCCACCTTCCATTCCAGTGACCTGGTTGTGATAAAAGTCAGAAATAAAACACCAGATCAGTCAGCATTTGATGTGGAGTAATACTGAAGTGGTGAGTTTAAATTCTGGGGAATAAAAGTCACCTTTTTCTAATGCTTGTTGGAGAAATGAATATTATTCACAATTTCAAATTTTATTTTCCTTTCTTGTTGTAATTTATCAATGAAGGAGAGGAAAAAAAAAAGAACTTTATTTGTCATTTCTCATGGCCATAAGCCAACACAGGTCCTTGAGTAAACATGGTGTGAGACACAAGGTTGGTTAAGATTTTTTGTGTGTGCGTGCAGCAAGTGAGCCCTTGGCTAAGGTTACCAGTCTGACCACCTGGAATCCTGACCACCTAATTAGCTAACTAATTTTAAAGAGGAGATGGAGGGATTTTAAAAAATCTATAAAACTGAAATATTTTTAACGTGCTGCATCAGTGTAATAACTGATGTAATCATTGGTTTGTACTGATATTGGCTGAGGAATAAAGAACAATTAATGCACCAGGAAGTCCTTGCACTTTTTCAAAACAATTGTTAGGGATTTTTCTTTTCATCTTCTCCTAAAGAGACTAGTGGGCTTTGATTTAATATCTGATGGATTGCAAAATGTAAGCTAGTTGTATTTATTTTTAATCTCAGCCCAATAATGAATGCAGTCTTTCTGTTTCCCTGATTTTTAAAAATTGTAATTAATGGTATTTTGCATTTTATAAAGCAATGTTAGTTATTATAAGTTAAAAGTGTAAATGTGTCTAAAATCATGATTGGAAGTGCAATAATGTATTGCAATCTGGAAGCATGTTATATTTTTAGGGAAAATGCTGGAAACATTCAACAGATTGGGCATCCTCTGTGGAAAGAGGAGTCAATATTTGAAGTTAAAGATCTTCATTAGATGGAAAGCTATTGTTATTCCTCGTTGGTAACAAGCTGCATTGACTTGCTGAGAGCATCCTGCCTTTTCTTTTTGTAACATTATTTTAATCCCTCATATGATGTGAGCATCATAGGAAAGACATTCTGAAATTTTTCCAGGTATAATAGTTTTCTCTTTTAAAAGTAAATTACATTGCCGTGAGTTTGATGTTTCATGTTGGCCAGGTTAGAACAGTAAATTTCCTGCCCTGAGATAAATTGAACTTGATTATGGGGCTGGGGAAGGATGGTGGTGGCTTGTCATCCTATCACTAAGAGTAGTTGTGCAATTTAAATGCTGCAGCCTCACTTCAATTGCACATGGTGGGATTTGAAGAGCCGTTTCAGATTGTCAATCCAGGCCTTTGGGTTGTTAATCTGGTAGTTTAACTGGTGCACCATGACCAGAGATGCTACAACATCAACATCTTGGCTCTCATTACATTTATCCTGCAGCAGATTCAATTGAGTTCTGCTTGGTCATTGCTCTGGAGCTGTTTTCATTTATACCAAATGGCAAGTGAATAATCTTTAGGGTTGGTAGAATTGGGGTGAGACCAGAAATAGTTAGAGATTTTTTTTTTCCCCCTATTCAGTTCATGGAGCACTTTCAAGTTTTAGCTGTTTATTCTCTTTGAACGTCAGACATAGTTGATCAGGGGGGATGGCAATGATCTTGTCAGATATAAAATTGTAAACAAGCAATTTGGGTTGAAAGAGCTCAGTGTTCATGGAGTGATGCCATTTACTTGAGGATTGCAATCCATTTGGAATGGAACTAAAGTATTTGAATCTATTGTAAGCATGTGCAATATATGCTACATTGAGTTATTGCACTTCATTGGGTCCAACAGCCCTGAGCATATGTAGAGGATTATTTATTTTGGAGTTTGCCCAGTGTGGATTGTGGAGGGTCGTATGACCTGTCTGGAACCTAGTCAAAAGCTGCATCACCTGGCAATCAAGGTTGGACTCTTCCCACCCATCAGTGCGCACCTGACCATTGGTCCCTTTAAACACATAGTGATCACCTGGGCCGGACCCTCCAGCTTGCTATACTATAAAGTCCAGCACATGCAGTAGTACTTTCTCTTTATTCTTCAGTCCTGAGATGAACTGTGCTCCACACCAAGTCACGAACAATGCTGGAGGAGTCATTGGTAAGCTGTGCACCACACCAAGATTGGGGCTGTTGGATAGCGTTAGACAAGGAATGGCTGACAGCATATTGTAATCCTTGGCTGTATAAGTTTGAATGCAGTTGCTAACATCAGTAGTGATAACTCCGATGTGACTGGGTTGTACTGTGCTTGTAAGTCTGTACACAGTTGCTAGTATCAGTAGTTATCACAATAATTACGTCCTTGATCTGCTCAGCAATGGACAGAACATAATTTTCAGGTGTGACGTGATGATTTCATGACATGCTGATCCCCATGTATAGCCATGTATCTTCTTGTGGACCAAATTAAGCTTCTGGACCCCATGTGGTCATAGTATTTTCCAGCCTTTATGGTAAAGTAACCTTCATCACACTGTTAATGCAACATAAGCCCCTGAGGAATGTTACTGTCTAATCTAGCATTTCAATGGTCTATGTACTGGAGGATGCTTTAAGCAGCTTTGATGTTGAATCTTGCCTTTGCTCAGCTTCTACACACATCGGCAACTTTGAACATTTTAATTTGATCAGTCTGTGCACACATTTCCTCAATCAAACAGCTGGCTTTGACACCAGCACTTGGAATTTGAGAGCAAATCCAGAGTATTTGTAGTTTGTTCTGGAAAGATTGACTTGGGCCAAATGAAAATTTGTTCCCTGTGTCTATGTGCACGACGCACAAGATGACACCAATACAACAGAGTAGCTCGTAACTGATGTTTTTGACTATAGTGCAGTCAATTACAAAATTAAAAGTACAAGTACAAAATAAAATCCAGTATTTCCTCCTTGATGGTTGTATCCCAACCCCCAGCCACCCAAGAAAAGTCCCCCCAAAAAAAGATATGGAAATAAAAGCAAGAAAATGTTAAAGAAAAAGGCAAGAAATAAAGGAATGCATAATGGACTGTTGAGACACACACTCCACAGATTGTGAATTCACATTCTATTTAATGCAGGTCTCGAGGGTTAGGAAGAACACAACTAAAACTTTACACCTGAAAATTGTAAATATGGACACCAAACTTGTAAAGATATGTTGTCCTTGATCCTTAAATTGTAGGTAATATTCTCCAGGGGAACACAACTATGTATCTCTCTATTCCAACATGCCATACCCAGATGTGAATCACACTTCCATGCAAAACCTACATCTTTTCTAGCCACTGTCCATGCAATTTTAACTAATTCTATTTGATGTTTAAATAGTTTCAATTGAGGTCTTATCTCTGTAATATTACTGAGTAAAAATAATTCTGGGTTTTGTGGAAATTTAACTTCTGTAATCTGCTCTAAGAAATGTCTTAGGTCAACCCAAAAAAGGTCTGTCTTTAGAACAGAACCAGGTTGAATGCTTTTTTTAAAAAAAAAAAAAAAGTTCCTATCTTTTTGCCATAACTAACCATTGGTCTGATGTCTGAATTTATTTAATTTCTGTGGTGTGAGATATAATTGATGCAAAAAAAAATATTTTGGACGAATCTATATCTTGCATTTATCATATTAGTCATACAATCCTGACATAGTTCAGACTAGATTTTCCTTGTTTTGGGGTTCCCATTTGAAGTAAGGGATACATTGCTGAAGTGAATTTATTTGTGTTTCCCTTTTGAATCTGTCTCCACATTGCTACAGCTTGGTTCAAACCCCATTGGGCCCAATTTATCCCTTAGTAGCTCGTAACTTCTGATCTTTAGAATTCAAATTGATTGTCATGAACAAGTCATGAAATTTGGTGTTTTGCGGCAGCCTCACAGTGAAAACATTCATTATAGCCACTTTACAACGTTATTATATATAAAAAAAAAATAATAGTGCATGAAATGTAAAGCAGTGTCTTTGGTTCATTGATTATTCAGGACTCTGATGGCAGCGGGGAAGAAGCTGTCCTTGTGCTGTTGAGTGCTCGTCTTTAGGCCCCTATGAAAGGGTGAAAGACCAGCATGAAGGATTAATTAGAGATATTGAGCTAAAATCCTGAACTTGTGTTAAAACCAAAATGAACCACCAGGAAGATGATGGCCTAATGCTCACTGATTCAATTCCGTTTGGATCTCGTCTGAGCTGAATTCTGCTAGATATGTTGATTAGAGCTTTGTTATTTGAATGGACATTTATCCAATTGGCGTGGTCATTTACATGCATAAGTACAACATGGTAGCAGGCCCCTTCGGCTCATGAAACCATGCTGCCCAATTACACCCAATTGACCTCCAATCCCTGGTACGTTATTTTTACAAATCTACAGACTTTAAAAACAAAATCATGCTTGCATTCCTTCAGTGGAATTGTACTAAATTCTGCTGAGGACGAGATCAAGAGCATTTAAGGTCGGGGATTGGGATCTTTACAAGAAGTGCAACCTTTGGAAGGCCATCTCTGAAGCAAAGTAGCAATTCTGGAGGAAGCTAGAGACCAATACATGCCAGTTATGGCAGGGAGTGCAGCCCATGACAGCCTACAAAGTGAGGGAAAACACTTTAGAAGGCTGTGATGCTTCACTACCTGATGAAATGAACACTTTCTACGCTTGCATTGAGAAGAACCAAATAGTGCCAACTAGTATCCCTTAAAGGCTGAGGATCCTGTGATTTATCTCTGAGAACAACGTCAAACATCATTCAAAAGGGTGAACCCCTGCAAGGCTTCAGTCCCTGAAAATGTACCTGACAGGGGACTGAAAATCTGCACCAACCAACTAGCCAGAGTGTTCATGGAGATTTTCAACCTCCCATTGCTGCAGTCAAAGGTTCCCACCCCCTTCAAAAGGTCATCAATCATCCCGGTACCCAAAAAGAGTAGTGTGAGCTGCCTCAACAATTACCACCTAGTAGTATTAACTTCTACTGCGATGAAATGCTTTGAGAGGCTTGTCATGGCTGGAATTAACACATCCCTAAGCAAAGATCTGGACAAACTGCAATTTGCCTATCACAGCAGATGCAATATCGCTTGCTCTCCATTCAGCTCTGGATCACCTTGAAAACAGCAATTCATACATATGGTTGCTCTTCATAGACTACAGCTTGGTCTTCAATACCATTATTCTGTCAATGCTGGTGGAAAAAGCTACAAACTCTAAGCCTATGTAACCTCCTCTACAACTGGATCCTTGAATTTCTCATCAGAAGACCACAGTCAGTACGAATTGGAAACCATGTCTCCTCCTCACTGATTATCAACACAGGCGCATCCCAAGGATTTGTGCTTAGCCCATGGTTTTACTTGTTATAAACCCATGACAGGCGCAATTCCATTGCTATTTACGCGTTTGCTGATGACACCTCACTTGTCGGCAGAATCACGAAAGGCAATGAGGAAGCCGACAGGCAGTTGATAGATAACAACAACTTTGCCCTAAATGTCAGCAAAACCAAGGAGGTGATTGTGGACTTCAGGAGGAAGTCAGGGGAACACCACCCAGTCCTCAACGAGGGCTCAGTGGAGAAGGTCAAGAACCTCAAATTCCTTGGTGTCAACATCTCTGAGGATCTGTCCTGGAGCCTCCACATTGATGCAATTACAAAGAAGGCTTACTAGTGGCTATACTTTGAAGTGTTTGAGGAGATTTGGTATGTATTCAAAGACTCTCCTAAACTTCTAAAGGAAGAGCCTTTCACTGGAGAGCATTCTGGCTGGTTGCATCTCTGCCTGGTATGGAAGTGCCAACTCTCAGGACAAGAATAAACTCCGATGTTTGTTAACTCAGCCTGTGACATCACAGGCACCAGACCTCAAGCAGCCTCTATTCTGAAAGACCCCCGCCACCCAGGCCATGCTCTCTTTACTCTGCTACCATGGGGGGGGGGGGTGGACATAAAGGAGCCTAAAAATGAGCACTCAGCGGCACAAGGACAGTTTCTTCCGTGCCATCAGATTCCTGAATAATCAATGAACCAAAGACACTGACCTACTTTTCAAGCACTGTTATATTTTTATCGTAATGTTGTAAGATGGTTATAATATGAATGCTTGCACTGTGATGTTGCCACAAAACACAAAATTTCTTGACTTGTTCATGACAATAAATTCTGATACTTGAATTAGATTTTTCTGCCATCTTGTTAAGCTGGTGAAGAATTGTTGCAACCTTGGATCATTATTTGAACCTTTCCATCTAAGACTTCCTGTTGCTATCCAGCCTTTTCTGTCAGATAACTGTGTAACCATTGAGAAGCTATTCATTACAAAGGCTGGTTGATATGGCTTTTTTGGAGTTATTTTGCTCCAGTCAGCTCCTCCAGCTATCTTGGTTGGAGGTTGCATGCTCAGCATGTGGTGAACTGCAAACATAAATCTGGCTTTTAACACCATTGACTAGCACAGCAGGAGGCCCCACTAATGTGCGGTGTGACACATATTTGCGGCCTTACCAGAGTGGCCAAGTTTGACTTTATTCTTGTATGTGGTGTGAGTTGCTGGGGAAAAAAAAGATGCAATTTAATATTTAAGTGATAAATTATAAATTATTTCTGTAGTTTAGCTGATCGTAATTAAATCAGATTTGTGATGTTTGGGACTTATTGTACAAATTGTGAACTTAATTGTCTCGATCTGATACTTTATAGAATGATGCAAAGAATATAAGGTGAGCACAATTTGTTTCAATCATTTTGGAATCTGCATTGTGAAGTTTTTTAACTAAGAAACCAGTTATAAATAAAACCAGTTATAAATAAAAATCACTGGTATGTTGGGCAGTGTGTGGCACCTGTGACCTTTTCTTCTGGACTCACTACCATCACCAACCTGAACATAAACAGTGGTTACCAGACAGATGAAATGAGTGACTTGACACCCATTTGCTAGTATGTGTGTGGACTGCCACAGATGCAGACCACTTGTACAGATGTGGTCTCCATAATGCTTGTGTTCTGCTGTAGTTTTGCTTAAAATGTACTGTCTAAGAAAGATTTTCCTCTATAGTTAGTCATTGGGAACCTGCCTCCGTTAAATCTGCTTCCAAATAATGAACAAATATGCCTGTCCTTCAGGTCCCCAAATAAAAAGGCAAAAAGTTATACAAAGCAAAAGACCAAGTGGTTTTGATCTCATTTTTAAAGCCTTAATTGTTACTAAAGCACAACTGATTTTGATCAGTTTGAATCCATACATTTGAAGGCTTTTAAAATACATATATATATTCTGCCTGGGTTCAGAGGAATCAATTATTCATTTACTAATTGAAAAGGTCGACAGTTGTAACAATGACATCTCCACTAGATTTGTATTAATTCTCTTCTTCCCCCCCCCCCCCACCCACACAAACATTTATAATTTTAATGCAAACAGGATTAGTAGTTTTGCTACATCAAGTAGTGGATATCTCACTTTCTCCATGTCTCAGCCTTGAGAGGTACAAATTTGTCCTTCATTGCATGTGCCAAACATTCAAAGGAATAGTGGAAACCTACTTCCCTTGAAGTCCAAATTGTAGGAATAGTTCATGGCTAGCAGATCCAGACAAGTTATTCTTTTACTCCTTGGATTGAAAACAAAAAATCAAATTTCCACCATGGCTAATTTTCACAAGGTATGTGAAAAGGGAAAGCAAATAACTGTGTTTCGGAAGGAGAGGTGGCCTTTCCTTTATTCAGGAATGGGAAGGTCAACACTTATTATCTATCACTAATAATTCTTGTGAAGGCATAGGAGAGCTACCCCTAACCATTATGGTGAAATGACTTTAAAAAAAAAACATAGTAAGTAGAGAGATACTAAATATTGACCCTTTATAATGCAGAGATTGCAATACATTTTCCAGTCAGGGCAGTGAGAATGCAAGAGGCAACTTTCTCCTGAACCAACTATTCTTGATATGAGTATCAACTTGGTATTATCATGCACTTTGTACAAATGCTTGTAATTCTTACTTACAACAGCCAAATGTACTTCTGAAGAAAAACTATAATTATAAACTAATTTAAAAGAGACAATAAATTCACAAGATAGATGATAAATATTGTAGATTTGGAGTCTGTAGTGAAAGTAGTATCTGCAAAATCTGCAGTCCAGCTTGTAACTGGCAGAGACCAGAGTCTGATCCATCAATGATGGAGGGACTGAAGATGCAAAGTGATATTTGGGGAACTATTGGCCTTGACTTTCTGGAATAACTTTGAAGCTTTGTTAGGTTAAAATCCAAGTATTCCAATCTTATCAGTGGTGAGTTGCTGAATAGGATAGGGCTGTACCTTGTTTTGAGATTGGCAAGCTTGGGTGTAGATCACAAGGCTGGCTTAAGCAGGGGATTTTAGACGTTCACACTGGGAATGCGATCAGGTATTTGGGGTGAAGAGACATCTTGATGTTTGTACTTGTGGATTTCAAATGACAGATGGGTTAAAGGCAGGTTTGCTAAACATTGTATATTAAGTGTCGATGCAGCAAGAAATTTAATGACATCCTGTTTTGCTTTCTTAAGTAATAGTATCATGGAGAAAGTACATAAAATATATCAAAGGCCAAACATAATTTGAACTATTCAATGATTGTTTTGTCTAATAATTTGACTGTGGTTGATAGGGGTACTGATAAGAGGTGGTACTTCGTCTCATTTTTGCCAAATAGAAAACATTTGAAAGTTGATGTAAATTTTAATTTTTCCATAGTTAGCAGTTAATAATGATTAATAATTTGACTAACATCAAAGATGCTCTGTTCCCATATAAATCAGTATGAGACTGTTACCCATCCAATGGTAATTTAACATGTCCAGCCAATAATTATTCACAACCCAATCCCTATCTAAATCAATGAATCCATCTGATACTCACCACACTGAATATCTCGTCTTGCATGTCTATAATCTTGCAGACCTTGGTAGAAAAGAAGGTATGTGGGAGTGGGGACCGTACCAGAGGCAGGTGAAGTTCACTTATGTCGGTAAGAATGATGTGATACAATTGTCAATGGGCAGAAGAATGATTGGGAACTCGCAGTAACTTAGTGAAGCAATTACATATATCCCTGAGGCAATCTATTTCAACCATGACTGATCTGTAAGAAAACTGATGACCATGATATTCCAGATTGTAACTTCAACATAATTAAAATAAATTGACCACTCTACTTGTACAGCAGACGAGTGAATTCTTGATGGGTATTTGGCCCTTCTGACATGCACTATTACAAGGCACATTGGCATGCCTCTTAGAGAGGTGAACTAAAGAATGTGCAGAGAGCAAACTTGGCTATCTGTAGAGTGAGCAACGTGTTCGTCACGCACTGAGATGGGGTGGAGAGGTAGGTTTTACAATGGGTTAGAAGTGTGATGGCTTTGCGGAGCTCATATTTCCATTCCTATTTTGCAACTCACTACTTGGCCAACTCCACCATGTTATTGAGTGCCAGCCAGGCTCTGCTGGTGATGTACTTGACTCTGACTCAGTGCTGGGAAACCAGAGTAAAGCTGAGGGAGTAATGGATAGTTCAAGATGAGTCGGTGCAATTATAACATCACACCAAAACCTCTTTACCTTTTGGTTCTGAATTTTCCTGCTAGTGAACATGAGAGGTAAACACGAGAGAGCTAAATGTGGACAGGTCCTGTTTGTTGCACCAGGCTTGTCTTGAGCCTACAATAATCATTTGCTTCCGAATCAGTCTAACTTTTGGGGCTGTTGCAGGCTCAAGTGACAATTCCATAATGAAATCCTGAGTGGGCACCAGCTTGGACAAAAGAAAATTTATTCCTCTGTGTAGGCTAAAATCCAGTCGACAAAATGCCTGGTGGTCTATAAAACATGCTCACCTTGCGGATAGCAAAGCATTTTTTTTTCTCACTCTGGCTCGTGAAGGATACCAGATTTTCATCTGAAAATAATAGATTTTCATCTCCAGATGATAAAATCATAAATGATAATATAACTAATTGAGGGCCTTTGTATTTTTCAGTCTTAGATCTGTGTTTATGGTTTCACTCCAAAGACACGTGGAGGGAGGCAGTATTTTGTACCTAATTAATTGCTTTCTGCTGGAGGGTAACATTTCTTTTAACAGGATGAGTCTATCTGGAATTATAGGAATGTTTGCACTTTTAAAAACATAATTAAATATGCAGGAGCAATATTCAGGTTGCAACACATCCAGATGTAGAATTTTTTTTTAAAAAAGGGCATTGATTTATGACGATGACTGCAAGGCTCTCCTACTTCAGTTCCCTTTTTGTTGTGGTGCTGGAGCAGCTGCAAGAGTAAGGATTCTGAGATGGAAGATGACCATTTCTGAAAGCAGCTATAGCTGTTAGAGCATTATCTATTAACCAAGAACAAAAACAAAAATGCAGGAAGAACTCTCCGGCAGCATCTCTGAAAAGAGCAAAGCGCGCGTTTCCGTCTGAGGCGCAACTCTTGATCTTCATCAAGCTATTCAGATTTGCAGCATCTGCAGTATTTGATTTTTCAACTTTTGTGAGTGTAACATAGTAAATGTGAATTGTTCATTTTCATATCAATCTGGAAGTATATTTTGGAGTACAGTAAGTCGAGTCTTGAAACCCTCAAAAAATGGGTTCAACTCGTATACTGGATATACTTTTGAGCCCTTAAATTCAGCTCAAAATACCACTGGATGCCTATTCGACATGTTGATCAACCCTTGAAAAATCAAAAAAAAACCTGACTACAACAAATTTTCATTGAAAATTTTAATTAATTAAATATTTTTTGAACAAAAACCCGTTTAGATCTAACAAAATTTCTAGGATTATAATTGCAACCAAATCTATTAACAGCTATTTTTCGAATCATACCAGTGGAGACAGTGCCTGTCTCTGCACAGCAAATAATTGCCTTTTCAACATTATTGGCTAGAAAAGTCATATTACTTAAATGGAAGGATCCCAAGCCATCTACTCCACTTCAATGGCTCCCTGCTGTAATGTTGGTTTGGAGAGAATTAGGAGTCGGACATTTGATACATCTTTTAAATTTGAAGATGTTTGGCGACCTGTTTATTCAATATTTCCATGTAGTTTAAGGATCATAATTTTTTTTACTGGATTCCTAGTTCCTTATGGTAAATTTGGTTTGAACGTGGAAACCCTTTGTTTTCTTACTTTACTCTCTGAATGGATTGCTCAGCCCTTTTTTTTTTAAAGTTAGAGGATATTTTGCAATATGATGAGGAGTTTGATGAGGAGAGGAAATTTATTAAATGCTTGTTATTTTTCTTACACATTTGTAAATTCATGAGTGTAATGTAACTCTCCTTGTGTGTATATTCGACTGTAATTCAATAAACATTAGAAAAACAAAAACACATTTAGAACCCTTCAAAATCACTCTATCATCGTCTGAGCCAAAGATGGCAGCGAGCACATCCATACTCTCACTGTTTAAATAGTCATCCTATGGGTCCCAGTCTTTATTTGATGAGGTGGCTTTGACTTTGTCACCAATGTTCCACAATAAATCCTTTTCTGTTCCATCAAAAGCACAAGAGATACCAGACTTTTTGAACAATTTTATTAGTCCCTAACTTTATCCCATGTTTTGAGCATGAAGTTACACAGCACATCAAGTGATGCAGCACACATTGCCTCACCTTGTGTAAACTACTTTTCTGCATTCGACATCCATATGTTCCAATCCTCGTGTACATGGTCTTTGAATGGCTTGTTCAAGCAGACATCAAAAGGGTGCAATAGAGATGTCAAACCACCCAAGATAACTGCCATGTAAGTATTGTGTAGTGCTAATCTACTTTTAGTGTTCTTAGTTAAGTGGCTATGAAACCTATTCCAGACCAGCAAATTGCGTTCTTTGTGTAAACCACCTGGCTGCCTGTTCCACAATTACCTATCTGTTATTTTACACCATTTTCATCCATTCATACTTTTTCATGAAAATGTACAAAAATACCTGCTGGAGATTTTATTTTGGGTTTTATTTTGCGTTTGAAGATTACCATGGATCTTAATTTTTGTCCTGTTGGCCATGCAAGTTAACACCACGGTAAACCTGGTCCTTTTGTGGCCTGGTTTGCACAGTTTTTAACACCTTTCCATTCCATGGTTCTATTGCCTATCATGTCTAAATTAATGGGAGCTTTGTCCATGTTCCCAATATTTACCAATGCAAACTGGCATTTCTGCTGGTTATGTAATGGGTGAAAACTTACAACTTTATGATTAAGAATTTTTGGTAGCACCAGGTTTTGTTTTTTTGGCGTAATACCAGACTTTTCCAGATTATGAAACAATTGCACCAGCCGACTGTAGCCTCAGCATCATCACTGAGGTCTGAGTGTGACTTGGCCCACTGCAGTGCAAAGGTTATTTTATTTCAGGTGACTACGTAGCAAACTTGCCTCTGTTCGTGTACCCATTCTGCAACATGATTTTTCCCAACTCTGGCCAACGAGTGATTCCTCTTCTTACTAAACATTGCCCTTTTGGTATTTTTCTCAGTTTTTTTAAAACTCCAATCTCTTACCAAACTTCTCATGTATCAAATTTCCTTGCAGTTGTTGATTTTCTTGGCTGTTTATCTCACTTTTACTTTAATACTAGCTTCATATTTTCATCATTTTGATGGAGCCTCCGTAATGACAATCCCCTCCAGCCAACGCCCAGCAGATCAATCGTCATGATTTTGGGGGACGACTTGGACGCGGACAAATGACCAACATCTCGGGCATTGTGATTTTTGGGGGGTACACTTGTACACTCAATATATGATTAAAACCCTTAAAATAAGGCTGAAAAAGGTGGGGGGGGGGGGTGGGGGGGATGTAACATCTGCTGGTTGACTTGCTTGATATATTATTCCTGAAGCAAAGATGGATTTCCACTTTGTATTTTCGGATCTGTGACCTGTGCATGGACTGATTGCCTCTGCAGTATGCTTGATATGAATTTCTTCAGAAGTTGGAGCTTGGTTCAGCAATAGCAAGACTGATGTCTTGTATTTACTTACTCCGCTGATCTGACACTCTTAGTAATTGTCCACTCAGGGTAAACATTAGTTGGAGCTTCAAACCTTGCAACTGATCAGTACTTTCCACTACCACACTTTGCTTGGGTATGTCCTTGCTTCAACCATTCAAAGCCATTGTTCTTTGACAATTTCTTGACCACTTCAGCCACGTAATTTAAGTCTTCTGAGTTCCAACAAATAATCTTCAATTCCTCCTAATTCCTGGCCACAGTGATCACTGCACTGATTTTTATCTCAATTCTCAATGACCTCTCCTCCCAATATGTAAACCAGTTAAAGGTTTCACTCTGTTCTACCACTACAGACCTCAATTCCTTGTTCTTTCTCCTGCACCTCCAACTCCATCCTTGTTTCCATATCAATAACAAATCTCTGTGACTTCACCTGGATGCTTCCAAAAACTCTTTCTTCTCTAAAACTGAAAAATGACCTTCATTTTGCTGCCCTTTGTCATTGTCTGGTTGTGAGTCCCTTTCAATTGTCAGGATTCATAGAAAGCAAGTAAAGTTCTGATCAGGTATTCTCTTGGCTGAGACTTGGCTCTAAGTGTTGACCAAGCCAATGGTGACTATGTTCTGTGACTGAATAACAATAAAAATGCAAAAGATGATTTATCCCATTGTTAGAATTTTTTTTCTCATTTCCGCACAAACAGTCACTTCTCCCACCTGTTGAGCGGTGCAGCGGATTGGCGAGGGCCTGTGATTTCCTGTTATTAGCTTGGTTTGATTTTAATGTTTAGCAGCATGGAAGATGAACAATTAATACAATCACTAAAAGTGTAGCAATATTAAGCATCTTTCATGCCTTTAATATTTAATTTAGCAAAGATTAAATCTGAACTTAAATGCAGTGTGAAGGAAGAGAAATATATGATTTAACTGTCATCTCTTTATTTATAATTCCTGAAAAATTAAGGAAGGACTGAAGCTCAATCTAAAATACTTGCATATATCACTTTTTCCCATCTGTAGGTCATTGGTGAACTCCCTAGTTCACCAATGCCTGATTGGTAGCTGTTGTCAGATCAGATGCTATTTATTGTTATGTAATAAAACATTTGTAATGTATGAAATTGCTTTTATAGTCTGCCTTGAGGCATACAAAGATTCACCATTAGCACTGCCCGCTGCCCATCACAGTCAGAGAAAGAGAGATCCCTCAGCAAGACCAAGTGGATTCGCCTCCAGTGCTCATGCAGCTATTACAGCAGTTCAACTTAAACCTCCAACGTAATGCCCCTTTGTGAGCCCTCGCCCTCATATCCTGGTTCTCATGAGCCAGTCTCCAGCCACCCACTGTCTTTGTGGGTCCTTTGACCTCAGGTTGTCAGCAGCCTGTGTGAGTTCCTAGCCCACGAGGAGGCAACAGCTTGTGGCCAATGTGAGTCATTCAGCTGCAGAGTCCCTTGCTGGTCTGCCACCATGGTCAACATCCTACGGCTCAACTCCTCTGTTTCTCCTTCTCCACGTGGTGTTCTCTATGCCCTGCATTAGTCTACTGCTTCCCCTGAAGAATTTCTTCCCCCCCCCCCCCACCCCCCAACCCCGAGTCCACTGCCGATCATGGGCACCTCCGTCTTGGGCCCAGACCCTGTTGTCACAGGATTTTAAACATCTTTAAGAAGCTGTTTAAAGCCTGCGGGAGCCATCGGCAGTTGTCCTGTGTGGTAGGATTCTGCGGATGAGCACTGTCTGCTCCATGGTTCACCGAGTCCACATCAGCGGAAGCGCTGCCATTAGAGCAATGCTGGCAGCACTGCCATTATTTTCTACTAGCTATCCTGATCTCCTCTCTGCATTCTGTTTTAATGATCAAATGTTGACCACTGGCACTCAGTTCCTGTAGCAGGATGTTTTTGATTAACTAATTTCTGCTTTGATCAAACTAATGAACACCTTCCCTAGTTGCAGGTTATCTTGAACACAACTTGGTTTGAGTTGACTTGCTAATAAGATTTTTTTTGTGGAAAAAGATAATCAATTGTCCTGATAGTTTCAACTTCAAGTATGTTTTGCAAATACAGGAAAACCTCGTTAGAACAGAGTAGCTGGGATCCAAGATTTCATATCGTGTTAAAGCCGAGTCGTGGAACAGATGCATATATGTGGCTGGAGACCCACCAAAGTGATTACCATCTTTACTGCCTCCTCAATTCAGGAACAATTCATACCCAGTCTAGCCTCCATGTAGTAAAACTGCAGATATCGTGGTTGAAGTAAAAACACAAAGCTGGTGAAAATCGACAGTTCAAGCACTATCATTTATAAAGTTTGGGGTCCACAGACCCCGCGATTCTGCGGCTTAACGAATCGTGTTCTAATGAGGTTTCAGTGTATGCCATTATGGTTAAGGTAACACCCCTGAAGTGCTTTTCCCTATAACCTGCACTTTGTCCTAACAGTTCTATATACTCCACTACCTGGTGTAAATTGCCTGTATAGCATGCAAAGCTTATCACTGTATCTCAGTACAGGTGACAAAAGCAATTCTCTTCAAAGGTAGTTCTTTCTGGGCTTAATGATGAATACATTTGTGTTTGACTTTATTGGGAGTCCAAAATGTATTTCAACATAATTCTTGTGTTGATAGATTACCACTGATCCTCCTGCCTCAGAATTTCGGCATTAGTCAAAATCTTAATCCACACCAATCGTGTCTCCTCTCAGGAACAGTAAAATCCCTGTTATCTGGAATTTGAGCAACTGGCCAAAAAAAATTTGAGTAAATAAATAATAAAAAAACCTCTAAATAAAAGTTTAAAATTATAAAAGTAATTGTTCTCTGAAGTAGCACACAAACCTTTGAAGATGGGGGCAAATATTCAACCAGCAGATGCCTTGGTTTTGCTTTGCTTGTAGCCGGTGTTCGAATAAAATGGTGCTGCCCAGGCTGAAGAGCTGGTTGATGCTGTTGGCTGGCTGCTTAGTAAGAGGTTCACACCCTGCTTAGTAAAAGTCTTTACCTTTATGAATATATTATTAAGTATATTAGTATCTGTAAACTTGGGGAGGGTGGGGTTAATAATGTTATTGTTAGTCTTTCAGGTGGTTCCATGGGGACACAGTGACAGTTAATGTTTTTAAGGAAGGTGAATGAAAAATAAAATGATTTAAGTTTGTATTCATGCAAGTGAAGTTTGTTCAGTGTAAGTAAATTTTAGTTTTTGTCTTTTAAACAGTTTATTCTTAATGCAGGTGTATTGTTAGGCATTGTAAGCGTGAGAACAAGCAATTGGAACATTTGTAAATCTGGTATCTCCCAATTCCTGTAAGTGGCAGATACTGGGGGGTTTACTGTAATAGATTTCACTTTACTATCAGAATACTTACAATAATGCAAAAGTAGGCTATTCAGCCCAGTGACTGCTTTTACCAGAGAAATCCCATCAGTCCCATTCTCCTCTGATTTCCCTGGTCATGCAATATATTCTCTCTCACAAGCCCATCAATTTCCCTTGGAATCTTTTTCCCATTTACTTACTCTCTGGGGATAATCTGGAGCAGCCAATTAGTCTACCATCTTGCCATGGGGTCTAGGATGAAACTAGAGCACCTCATGGAAATCAATGCAGTCCCAGAGAGGATATGCACGTAGAGGTCAAGGCTGGAGAAGTGAGAAGTCTGCTTTAACTGCTGTGTTACTCTGTGGCCTTCTTCCAACAGAAAGGGAGCTTTTTGAGTCAATGACCAGATGATGTAAATTCTCTTGATCAGACAGGCAAGTTAGACTTGAACGTCAATGCTTGTCAGATATCGGGGGAGGAAAAAAATGCTATTTGCCAGCAGAAATCGACATTACTATGTAAGCATTGGTCATTGCTTAATCATAATATTAAAATATTTTGGTAATTTTTTTTAAAAATTGGGCTTTGGAGAGATGTTAATTCATAGATTTATTTTGTTCATAGGGCAATGTGTTGGGGGGGGGGTAAACTGGATGATCTCACCTTTTTAAGGTAACTTCTCCTTTCTAAATAACTCAAGTTGTACTTGCCATTTCCCCCAACTCTGCTTCAGAATTACTTTTGTCCTGATGCTTTAACTTGTAACTTTTATTAACAACTGCCTCAATTTATTTGATAGATGCATTGATGAGAGGGTGATGGTCTAGGTGCAGGTCAATGACACTAGGCAGGACAATAGTTCATCATAGACGAGATGGGTCAAAGGGCCTGAGCTGTAGTGTTCAATGGTTCTAATGCTGCAAGCACTTGACGTTGGTATTTTTAGGATCTGACACGTTAGTTGCCCTCGCATCATTTTAGTGCTGATCAAGTCATCTGATGACTTGAGGGTTTATTTTAGCACATTGAGTGACAGATGGATCTGTGAACGAGTCATCAGGCCAGATCACTAAGTTTTTCAGGATGGTTAGCAGATGTGCAGAGTTTAAGTAACATTTCTATTTGATTGGCAGCCAGACTGTGCCTAATATGACTGCTTCAATAGACAACTACAGTCACAGGGTGGCTAAGAGCTTTGCTAAAATTTGTAATCTTAATTCCAAGGAAATAATGGAAATCGTGTGGAATGAGAGTTTAAAAAAGTCAGAATGCCAACAGATTGTGCTTAATAACAGGATCTGAACAGATTACCACATATGTGCTAGTAAGCCAAATGTTGAGTTGACTCTTCTGGAGAAGAGCAGATTTGTGAAGCTATAATGAGCAGGGCAGATGGTTAGAAAGTCGGTTTTCACTGTAACTCAATATTTTAGAATTTTTCTGCAGCATTCCTCCTTTGGATTTTTTCCCCCAGTGTGGGTATTTGCTATCCGATAGGTTTTCAGGTGCATTCCAGACTTTTTTCCCCCCCCACAATGAATATATGGGACCATTGTCAATTCTACAAGTTAAAGAAACTTTGTTCATGATATAACTGTGACTATAGGCAAGAGTCAACTGATCAAGTGGCGGGGGGGCGGGGGGGGGGGGGTGGTGGGCAGAGGGAAAGAAAGTGTATCACTGAAGTAAACTTCTGATCTGTGCACCAAATGGACAAATGACCCTTTTTCATGAGCTATACATCAAACTATACACTATGATTCAGGATTATAAAGAGAGAATTTTCATGGGTTTTGGGAGAAAGTAAATATTTGTTGCTATTTCAAAGCCATAAATATTTCCGAATCCCCTTTAATCTGGAACTCATTGGTAAGGAAAAGCTTTACGTATATGCACTGCCTTTTTTTTTTAAACTTTGCCTTTAATCAATTGCATTGCTTTAAGGTGCCAAATATTTTGCAGAGTGTAACTTGACAAAGACGTAGAGGGGGAAAAAAAGTAGGAGAAGGAGGTTTGAAACTCCAGAGGGTTATTAACTAGGCCTGTGACATCGCAGGCACCAGACTTCACTCTATTGCGCACTACAATGTGCTGCAAAACAACAAGTTTGTGACTCGTTTGTGACTCGTTTGTGACTCGTTTGTGACTCGTTTGTGACTCGTTTGTGACTCGTTTGTGACTCGTTTGTGACTCGTTTGTGACTCGTTTGTGACTCGTTTGTGACTCGTTTGTGACTCGTTTGTGACTCGTTTGTGACTCGTTTGTGACTCGTTTGTGACTCGTAATTCTGATATAAGCTTGTAAGGGAGTGGCTAATAACTTGTGAAGCAGCTAAATACTCCATTATTGCAGTGGTATCAAGATCTGCCAATCAATGCTGTCATCAATCACCCTATCCTTAACAGTCACATACATTGGTTTTGGCAACTCCTAGCTAAGCAAGCAAATTCTGAAGTTTTGAAGAAGTGGTGTGAAGACTTCTGGCTCTTGTTCTTTGGCCAATTGCTAGTTCCAGCAGCTTGGCCTATTGGTTGGAAATTGCCACCTTGCTAGCATTTTGTTGTAAACAACTAAATTGGAAAATGTCCTTATCCTACACCTTCACCTACAACACAGAAGAAATCCATTCTGTTCAATGACTGCAGGATGGCAATCTTGTCTATTTACTGTCATCTGATTGTACAAGCATAACCCAGTGAAACAGCATTCTCCAGTCCTCAGTGCAAAACATGCAAACATACAACCAGACATTACACATACAGACACAAACAATACGTATTTCATTGGTATAAATAAATTATTGTTTCATGAATATGAGTGTCTCAGATGGTTAGTGTGAGCAGTTCCTTTAATCGTTCAGCATTCTCTCTACCCATGGGAAGAAGCTGCTCCTCAGCCTGGTGGTGCTGGCTCTGATACTCCTGTATCTCTTTCCCGATAGAGCAGCTGAAAGATGCTGTGTGCAGTGATGAATAGGTTCTCAATGATTTTTGCATCTTCTTCAGACATCAATCCTGGTAGATCACATTGATGGGGTGAAAGGGATTCAAGTTACTCTTTTGGTCCTGTGGATTAACCTTCGATCCATTTCTCTGCAGTAACTTTACCATACTGTGATATAGTAAGCCAGGATGCACTCAATAGAAGGTTGACATAATGGTGAAGCCTTGCCACTTCAGTCTTTTTGGGAAATATAGTTGCTGTTATGCCTTTCTGGCAAGTAAGGAGCTGTTGAGTGTCCACACTAGGTCACCGGTCAAGTGGACTCCAAGGAACTTGATGTCCACGCTTTCTACTCCAGAGTTGTTGATGTGTAGCGGAGGGTGGTCGTTCCTGGTCCTCCTGTAGTTCACAATCATCCCTTCATTTTGTCCACATTGAGACTCGATTGGATTTCACGAGATCTTCCACCTCTTTTCTGAAGAGCGACTCATCATTGTTGATGATGAGGCCAACTACTGTGGCGTCATTGGCAAACATGATGACACTGTTGAAGCTGGATCTGGTGATACAGATCTGGGTTAGTAGTATGTAAAAGCACCAAATGCTGGAGATGCTCAGCAGGTACAACTGTGTCCTTCATGTGGAGATGTGTAAAGATCCAACATTTTGAGCTTGATCCCTTCAAAGTATGAGAAAATGATGGCAGACATCCAAACAAGAGTGGGAGAAAGGGTGGTGGAAAAGACAAGAAATGATGGGTGGAGAAAGGAGGGAGGGGACATTAGCAATGAAGGGGAAAAAATGCAAGCAGATTTAGTGGAAAGCACTAAAGTCGATGTTAATGCAATCTGACTGGAAAGTGCCCAGATGGAAAATAAGGTGGTGTTCCTCCAATTTGTAGGTGGTCTGGGTGGGATAGTGCACAAGGCCATGGATGGACATGGGAGTGTGACTCCGAATTGAAATGGTCGGCCTACTGGGAGGTTGCTATCGTTGCAAATGGAGAGGAGGTGCTTAGCAAAGTGATCTCTCAATCTGTGACCAGTCTCTCCGATGTTGAGAATGCCACAAATGGAGCACCAGATGCAGTGACTAAGTTTTCTGGATGTACAAATGAAGTGTCGCTTCACTTGAAAGGTCTATTTGGGGGCCCTGATCTGTGGTGAGGGAGGAGATGTCGGCATGTTGCATCTCCTGAAGGCACAGAGGAAGGTGCCGGGGGTGTGATCGGTGGGGAGGGATGAGTGCACAAGGGAATTAATGCATCATCAATCACTCAAGAGATTATTAGGAGCCTGTGGTGAGGGGTCACAGATACAACTGGTCAATAGGCATGCTTGACCAGCTAATTATTCTTTACAGTGGTTTATCACGGAGTGGTTCCTGTGGAAGGCTGAGTGAGGAGGAGAAGGAAAAATGTGACTGGTAGTGGGATCCTGTTGTAAGTGCCGGAGTTTCCGATGGATAATGTGTTGGATGCAGAGGCCGATGGAGTGGTAAGTGAGGATGAGAGTATTCTATGTTTGTTACACTTGAGGGTAGAAGGAGCCAGGGCTGATAAGTGGGAAACAGAGGAGACATGGCTGAGTTGATGGTGGTGGAGGGGAAGCCACGTTTATGGAAGAAGGCAGACATTTAAGAAAATCTGGACTGGAAGACCTCATCTTGCGAACAGATGCAATAGAGATGGAGAAATTGAGAGAAGGGGATGGAATCTTTGGAGGGGACAGAATGTGAGGAGGTGCAGTCCAGGTAGTTGTGGGATTTGGAGGTATTGCAGTATATGTCTCCATCCCAAGATGGAGACGGAGAGATCCAAGGAGGGAAGAGTGAAATTAGAGATGGACCAGGTGAGTTTAAGATCAAGGTGGAAGTTGGCTGTGAAGTATATGAAGTTGACAGGCTCATCGAGGGTGCATGAGGCAGCCCCAATGTAGTTGTCAATATACTGGAGGAAGAGTTGAGGGGCCTTGACTGTGTCATCTTGCAGCATGGATTACTCCACAACAGTTGGTATGAACAGGAGTGGGCTGACCACACAGCCCTGACATAATTTCAACCCCCCCAACTGATCTTTCCATTTGCTACACAAATTATTCTCTCTGCAACCTCTATCCAGTCTTATCCATTTCCTTTATGGTTTTGTTCCTACCATCCATATTGGCAGTGAATTCCAAATCTGTCTATGTTAGAATTGTTCCATCTCATTCCTCTTGTGTCTTTCACTCTCATTTAAAATCTGTCCCCTTTAAACCATTTTAATTAAGTGAAAAGCCTTCCTCTATTATATTTAAAGCACTCATCTTCTTGGACATATTTTCTCCTGACCATGGTTCTCCATTCCCACCCCACAGCTAAAATCCTTAACCTCAGGAACCATTCCTGCAAATCCTATCTACACTCTGGGACCTGCGCATTCTTTTCAAGGTTAAGGGACTGGAATTGGATGCAATACACCAGCTGTGATCTCACCACTACTTTCAATGGATTCAACATAACTCTGCCTCCTTAAATGAATTGCAGGATACCATATGCTTTGTAAACCACTCTCTCAATGTGCCCTGCTGCTTGTAAGGATTTGTGCACATTTACCCTTGGGTCCTACTGCTCTGCATGCATTTCACATTGTGCCATTTAGTCTATATTGCCTGTGCTTAATCTTTCTTCCGAAGAGCACTTCTATTTTAAATTTAATTTGCAATTTGTCTGCCCATTTAGCTAGCCTGTCTTCGTGTAGTATATAATAATACTTTGGACTCGACTGATCTTGAGAAGAGCCGGGAATAAGGTGGCAATAAACCATGTGATAGTCCTCAAGTTACAAGTGATGGATAGTGGCAAGAGAAGGACACTAATAATTCTAGTTCCTATGTGTGCGCGAACCTAAAAATATCCCCAAAATGACATCAGTGTGTCGCATATTTGAGGACCTTTCCTCGAACCAACGCATCGAAGCAACTGTGAAGACCCACCAATGCCTCTATTTTCTAACAAGTCTGAGGAGATTTGTCATGTCATCAAATACTCCGTCAAGCTTCAACAGGTGTAATGTGTAAAGTAGACTGACTGGTTGCATCACAGGTTGCTTTTGTAATTCGAGTGCCCAGGAATGCAGAAGGGTCACAGAAAGTAGCAAGCATAGCCAAATCCATCACAGGCTTGTCAATGTGAGGCGCTGCCCCAAGAAGGTAGCCGATATTGTAAAGGAACCCTGTCATCCTGTACCACCTCTTGACACAGCTACCTTTGGACAGAAGGTACAAAAGCCTGAAGTCCACCACCTTTACGTTCAAGAACAGATTTTCTTGAGAGGGTATCAGACTCTTGAACCTTCCTTTACTACCCTAATTGTACACTACTCTACCTCAAACAAGGCACCCGTCTACAGCATTGAAATGCCACAATTACTGTAATTGCAAATATTTTTTCTCTACCTTTTGTATTTAATATTCCTTTCTGTATGGTAGCTTATTGCATATTATTGGAGTTTTTTTAAAACTAAGTCCCTGTTTGGTTACAGCAAGTAAGAACTAGTGCATATATATATATATTGTACTGTCTGTCTGACAACAAACTCATTGTCTTTATCCAGGTATTATCTACCTTTTTCCATGAATATAGCACCCACAGAGTTTTGTCCAGCTGTTATCCTCCAGCCTCCTGCTGGTGAAACGATCCTGATGATGCTTGTGACAGATGCAAGAAAGTGGTCATATTTGGTGTAGGGCTTCATGAGGGACAGAGTTTGGCTGTGTTTGGGGTACACTTCTGCTCCTCCAACCTCGTGCAGGGACCACTTGCCTCCAAAACACTTCGATAGTTTATCCAGCTTGAATTTAAATCAGGCTCTCAAATCTCCGATGGGAGGCTCACTTGAATAGGTATCCAAGGTGTTCTTCCTTTCTCAGGCAAGATGCTTGCAAACTTTGAAACTCAAACCGCACACTGCGAACGCATCAGGAAATGTTGGAAACACTCAGCATCCCAGGCAGCTTCTGCAGAAAGAGAAACTTTAATGATTCAGGACCTGTTTTCTACATTCATGACATCCGGAAATGTTAAATGCAACTTGTGCATGCTTTTCCATAGAGTGAAGGCTCAGTGTAGATGGAGTGTTAGATTTGCTCTCAAAAGGTAGGTTGAAAATCTGGGCTAAATAGCTCATAATAGTAACTCCCCCTCCCCCCCCCCCCCCCGCCCCCGACTCTGTCAAAGAGCTAATGATAGCATGCTTGGATGGCAAGTTGGAAATCTACATGCATTGCTTACAGTGGGACTACAGTGCAAGATCCTGTGTAGCTCCTTAAAAGATTTGGTTCTTGGCTCCTGGGTACATCAACGAGTTGATCCAAACTTCCCCTCTACGTGACTGTCATCCCGTCAACATGTGAGTTTCTACACTCCACCGTGTGTCTGTATTCTATTGGATCCATCTCCATTCAAATTTCAGGCCCTGAAGAAAGAAAGAATTTGAGCTTTATTCCACCCCAGCACCCCCTTTCTGATTCCTCCAACTACCCCTCCTCCCAATCATTCGGAAACGTGCATCCTTGGAATAATCATAGCCTTAGTACTTAGCATCGAGTCCACGCTGCTGAAGATCCAGCTGCGCTGGATGGGTCACGTCTCCAGAATGGAGGACCATCGCCTTCCCAAGATCGTGTTATATGGCGAGCTCTCCACTGGCCACCGTGACAGAGGTGCACCAAAGAAAAGGTACAAGGACTGCCTAAAGAAATCTCTTGGTGCCTGCCACATTGACCACCGCCAGTGGGCTGATAACGCCTCAAACCGTGCATCTTGGCGCCTCACAGTTTGGCGGGCAGCAGCCTCCTTTGAAGAAGACCGCAGAGCCCACCTCACTGACAAAAGGCAAAGGAGGAAAAACCCAACACCCAACCCCAACCAACCAATTTTCCCCTGCAACCGCTGCAATCGTGTCTGCCTGTCCCGCATCGGACTGGTCAGCCACAAACGAGCCTGCAGCTGACGTGGACTTTTTACCCCCTCCATAAATCTTCGTCCGCGAAGCCAAGCCAAAGAAGAAGTACTTGAAAGGAAAGCACTGATTGCACAACATCATACCTGCCGCATGTAGTGGTGTATTTGAACTTGGTGGGGGGGGTTCCACAAAAGCCATGGAACTGAAGTTCGAGGAGCACAAGTACAATGGTTACCTGCTGCATTCTTCCATGGCCTAATGAGCAGATGAATTTCCTGTTAATAATGTCAGGGTGAAGCAGAAATCAGAGGGCGAGTCAGCCCACTGTGCCTGCAGTGGCCTTTTGGGTAATGGTTCTATTCTCTGTCCCCTGCTACATTCCCATCACCTTGAAATTCCCTCCTCTGCACTCTTCTTCGTCCAATTCCTATTTGCAATTTATTTTCACATCTACTGCTACAGACTGTGGATTATAGTCATTTTTCCTTGTTTGTTTTCCCTAAATCCTGAGAGGGGCATTGTTAAACCTCCAAACTGACAGCACTTGGCACTGTGGTGAAACAGGGACTGGACCCAATGTAAACTTTGGGTTTTCTCTGAATAGCCAAGCTAGTTCATATTTTGGAACTATTTTGAGTCCAATTCCCAAAATAAGCCCAGATGGTAAATGATAGCAAGAAATGCAAACAGAGAAGATGTCATAGTTATGGCTATGTTCAAACATGCACATTAGCAGCTGATGTCATTGTTAAGTTGCGCATCAAAGCTCCTGGATGAAGTTGATTCTGCATTGATATTACAATGTTGGTCTGCATTGTAAATTACTTTTATTGGAATGATTACTTCAATTGTTTTACAAACAAATCATTACTTAATTACAAATCATCACTTAATTTCAAACCACTCAGCCATTTAAACATTTTTTTTAAAGAATTCTCGTCAAGTCAATGTTATTGTCATCTGATTGTACAACCCGACGAAACCGATTTCTCAGGTCGTTGGTGCAAAACATGCAGTCATACAACTACACATAACCTGCATATAGACAATTAATACATTGGCAGGACAAGTATTTCATCCTATCAAAAAAAATATTGTTTCATAAATAGGAGTCTTGGAGGGTTAGTGTGAGCATTTCCTTTGGTCGTTCAGCCTTCTCATTGCCCATGGGAAGAAGCTGATCCTCAGCTTGGTGGTGCGGCCTCTGATCCTCCTGGATCTCTTTCCTGATGGGAGCAGCTGGAAGATGGTGTGCGTGCAGGGTAGGAAGAGGTCCTCAATGATTTTGCGCGCCCTCTTCAAACACTGGCCATGCTGATGGAGGGGGAGGAAGACTCCAGTGATCCTTTGTCATCCTTATGGTCCTGTGGATTGACCTCCAATCTGTTTCTCTGCAGCAACAGGAATCGACTCGGGACGGTGTAATATGATCTCCTGTTGGGGAATGAGATAGGTCAGGTGTCTGAGGTTAATGTTGGAGAACAAATTGGGTCTAGTGATCACAACTCTATTAGGTTTAGGGTAGTTTTAGGGAAGTGCAAAGAAGGGCCTAAAGTTGAGGTTCTGGATTGAAGAAAAGCAAATTTTGAATGAATGAGAATGGCTTTGGGGAGTATTGAGTGGGAAATGATTTTTTTCAGGAAAGGATGTAAATGAAAAATGGAGAATATTCAGAGAAGAAATTTTGAGAGTACAGAGTAGATATGTCCCAGTGAGGATCAAAGGAAAGGCTGGAAGTCATAGGGAGCTTTGGTTTTTGAGGAATATTAGACATTTGGTTAGGAGAAAGAGGGAGGTGCACAAGAGGTATAAACAGCAGGGTGATGAGAAATTGAAAAAAGACTACAAGGAGTGTAGAAAAAATCTTAAGAAAGAGATTAGAAAGGCCAAAAAGAGGCATGAAGAGGCTTTGGCAGACAGAGTAAAAATAAATCCAAAGGATTTCTATAGGTACATTAAAAGTAAAAGATTAGTGAAGAATAGAATTGGGCCCCTTGTAGATAAGGGAGGGTAAGCTATGTGAAAAGTCGGAGGAGATGTGGTAAATTTTAAATGATTTCTTTACCTCTGTATTCACTAGGGAAAAAATATTGTACCAGTTGAAGTAAAGAAAAATAGTGGGGAGGTCATGAATCATATAAGGATAACTGAGGAGGTAGTGATGGCAGTGTTTAAAAAAAGATAAAGGTGGACAAATCTCCGGGTCTGGACAATGTATTCCCAAGGACACTAGTGTACAGATAGTGGGGCCATTAACAGAGATATTTAGGATGTCACTGGTCACGGGGGTAGTGCCAGAGGATTGGAGGGTGGCTCGTGTTGTTCCGCTGTTTAAGAAAGGGTCCAAATGTAAGCCAGGAAATTATAGACCTGTGAGTCTGACGTCTGTGGTGGGTAAGTTGATGGAAAGTGTTCTGAAGGATGGCATTTACAAATATTTGGAAGAACAGGGATTGATAGGAAGTAGTCAGCATAGTTTTCTCAGGGGTAGATCATGCTTAACAAACCTTAGAGTTTTTTGAGGGGGTTACAAAAAAGATTGATGAAGGGAAGGCTGTGGATGTTGTCTACTTAGACTTTAGTAAAGCTTTTGACAAAGTTAAGTTAGGAAAAAAGGTGGAGGCATTAGGTATAAATAAGGAGATAGTGAAATGGATACAGCAATGGTTGGATGGGAGGTGTCAGAGAGTAGTGGTAGAAAATTGTTTGTCAAATTGGAGGCCGGTGACTAGTGGAGTTCCTCAGGGATCGGTCCTGGGTCCTCTAATATATATATCGATCGATCGATCGATTGGTGGTATTGTGGATAGTGAGGAAGATTACCGTAGCTTAAAAAGAGATATAGGAAAGCTAGAGGAGTGGGCTGAGAAATGGCTGATGGAATTTAATACGGATAAGTATGAAGTGTTGCATTTTGGAAAGGCAAATCTAATAGGTCATATACATTGAATGGTAGACAATTGAGGAGAGCAGAGCAACAAAGGGACTTGGGAGTTATGGTAAATAGTACCCTCAAAGTTGATACTCAGGTAGATAGAGTGGTGAAGAAGGCATTTGGAATGTTGGCCTTCATAAGTCGGAGATTTGAATTCAAGAGTTGGGATGTTATGATGAAATTGTACAAAGCACTGGTGAGGCCAAGTTTGGAATACTGTGTGCAGTTTTGGTCACCGAATTATAGGAAGGATATAAACAAAATGGAGAGAGTGCAGAGAACGTTCATGAGAATGTTGACAGGATGTCAGGGTTTGAGTTACAGAGAAAGGTTGAGCAGCCTGGGGCTTTTTTCTCTGGACCGTAGAAGATGGAGGGGGGATTTGATGGAGGTGTTCAAGATTTTAAAAGGGACAGAGAGAGTCAATGTGGATAGGCTTTTTCAATTAAGAGTGGGGGATATTCAAACCAGAGGCCATGGTTTGAAATTGCAGGGGGAAAATTATAAGGGGAAAATGAGGGGAAATTTCTTCATGCAAAGGGTGGTTGGGATGTGGAATAAGCTTCTGGCAGAGGTTGTTGAAGCAAAGACATTTATTTACATTTAAGGAAAGAATGGATAATTACATGGAGGGGAGAGGATTGGAGGGGTATGGACCAGGTGCTGGTCAGTGGAACTAGGAGGGTGGGGATTTGTTCTGTCATGGACTAGTAGGGCCAAACTGGCCTGTTCTGTGCTGTATATGGTTATATGGTCATATGGTGATGCAGCCGGCCAGGACACCTTTGACAGAGATCCTTGTAGAAGGTTGATTGCATTTCTATTTCATTAGAGGAGCCAAAATGTGAGCCTTCATTATCCCCTTTGAAGCTATTCAATAAGTTTAAACAAACATTGCCTCTCCAAGCAGCAGGAATAATGGGCAACATGTCTGCTGTGCCACAGATATTAAACTGCTCCCACACTACAACCCCAAGAATGAACATTTCTATTTCTCTAGCTCTGCATTTCCGAATCATTAAAAAATGGGTTGAATGGCCTATTTCTACTCTTAGTTTTCATATTTATTTCCTCCCTGATCGTGAGAAATATTTGTATCATGAACGGTAGCCCACCTCATTATTTGGTACAACCCTATTTAACCAATGTGATCATAACATCTGTTATCTTTCAAGATTGCTTGGGTACAAAATACTTCAGGAACTGTGCTTTCATTTTAAAATTTTGAAGCATATTAATTTTTCAACCATTATAAATAGCCCACTTAAGATGGCAATTTAAAACCACTGAATGTAGCCCCATGAATGTTTCCCCATGGAAATTATACTGCTTTCCTGTGAAAAGTACTATAAAACAACATGGAAACTCATCAGTGTGAGTTATGTATCCTGTTATTACTTCAGTTTCCTCTATAACCCTGCATAAATGATCTGCAGCTTCTTGCCTTATCATGAAATAATTTAAAGAATGTTGAGGTGAGCCAACTCTAGTTTTTTTTTCTTAAAAACTGTTTTGAATAAAATTACCACTTTGTTGATGGATTGTGGGCATGTGACTTGTAGGGTGTAATCCTCTGAAAGCAATGGCCCAAAAAAAGGTCACTTCAGCTAACACATGGACCCAAGATCATCTCAGTGAGACCGATCTTTGCATCCTGTGACTGGAAGCAAAACTGCTGGGTTCCAAATGTGTCTTCCACTGCCCAGATTTCAATCATCAATTTGTAAAGGGGAGATGGAGGAAGAAATTCTCAAATCATTCTTAAACGATCGCATAGAGCCTAGGTTTCAAAAAGCGATTGAGATTGATGCAGAGGTGGGGGCATGGTAACGAAAGGGATGCAGTTGCATGAATGATTCATTTACAGTTAATTCCACGATTGAAGAACATGGCTGTGGATAGCGGCAGAAAAAGCAAATTGCTTTGATGCCAAAAAATATTTTTGGAATTTCTGGTCTGGAGAAAATCTGAATAAATGGCATCAATTTTGTTCAAATTATTTCTCAAAGATTGATCAAAATGGTTGTGTTTTACCCCAATATCATTTTTAAAAAAAATCAATTTCCTTCTCTCTTTGTTCAGTTCCATCCTAGAAAAAAGATTGTTTTCAGTTCTGTCAGTTGCTTTTCTGTTGGTTCTCATTTTATTTGGACTTGGAGGTCTCTCCTGTGAATAAGCTGCTGATATACAATGGTGATCATGGTTTCTCATAGTTTGTAGATCTTTAAACTCAATGATCTTACTACCGGAATAAAGGATTTGCATTTAGTGTGGCTGATGCCTGTGGCTGGGACATGTTGCTGGGTTCTGATAATTTTATTTTCTCACTGAAGTTTTCCTTATTCAGATTTGAGTATCCCCAGCACGATGGGGAACATGAGGGGAATTTTTTTTCATGCAAAGGGTGGCTGGGATGTGGAATAAGCTTCTGGCAGAGGTGGTTGAAGCAAGGATGTTATTTACATTTAAGGAAAGACTGGATAATTACACAGAGGAGAGAGGATTGGAGGGGTATGGACCAGGTGCTGGTCAGTGGGACTAGGAGGGTGGGGATTTGTTCCAGCATGGACTAGTAGCCCCAAACTGGCCTGTTCTGTGTTGTATAAGGTTATATGGATGTCTCTTTAGTAAAACACGAAAATCTGTTGACACAGTAGTTGAAGTAAAAACACACAATGCTGTAGAAACGCAGCAGGTCAAACAGTGCCCTTAATATAGCAAAGATTTAAAAAAATAAAACCAGTTTCCCCTCTCCACCTATTACCTCCCACCTTTGCGACCACACCTCCTCTTTCCCCCACCCTTTTTTTTTGCTCGGATGTCTGCCGACATTATTCCATTCCTTGATGAAGGGCTTAAGCTATATAAAGCATGTTGTTTGACCTGTTGAGTTTTTCCAGCATTGTGTGTGTTTTATTATGAAGTCTCTTTAATTGATTTCAGCACATATAAATTATTTCAAGAGTGAATTTTTAAAAATTTGTAAATTAAAAAAAAAATTTAGACGTACAGCACAGAAACAGGCCAATTCAGCCCTATGAGTCCATGCTGCCCAATTTGCACTGCATGAACCTGCACCACATTTTTTTGAATGGTGGGAGGAAACTGGAGTGCCCAGGGAAAACTCGTGCGGACACGGGGAGAGCGTACAGACAGCGCAAGATTCAAACCCTGGTCCCGATCACTGGAGCTGTAAAGGCATTGTGCTAATTACCACACCAACTGTGCCACCCCTCCTGATCAATTGTTGGTATTGTGATGGTACAGATTCTATCACCAATGTATTTATGTACAGATGGTAGTATAGGATGACTGTAATTGGCTGAGAGTGTAGCCACATCCACTGGCAGGCCTTAAAGGATTGCTCCAAGCCAGACCAGGTCATTCTGGACTGGTCGACCTGTGATATGCTCCAGTCTTTTAGTTAATAAAAACCTTGGTTTGGATCAACAAGTCTTTGGTTCTTTCGACATGCATTACAGGTATTAAATATGATTCTTTTCATAGACCAACCAGCATCAATAGAAATCTTCTGACCTTTGATTTTAGATTTTAAAGCACTATTAGTTTTATATTCTACATACAATATCTATAAATAAATCTATGATTCTAGTGTCATACAGCCATACAGCATGGAACAGGCCCTTTGGGTGAATTTAACAATGCAAACCACCCTGTATGTTTCCTTTATTCTTTTTACACTAAAAAGCTGCATTATTACTGTATACATGACCCAACTCTTGAAGCTGGCTTTCCTGTTCATGCAGAACAGAAGAAATGCCAGGCCAGTGAGTCTAAATAACCGTAAGGATGTACTATTTCTAAAGGAAATATTTCCGTATTTCTAGAATACGGTCCCATAGCTATATAAAGTCGAATGCAAATAAAATGTTGGCTTTATTTGTAATTTTGAAACATCACTTCATCTTTATAAATTTATTGTGTATATTTTGCTGTGTCAGAAGTGAAACATTTCAGCTAGCTAACTTTCACTTGGCAATGTTCAGTGAAAGATGAGGAAATTCTCCAGTGTTTCAGCCTAAAATCTTTTTTTCAACCATAAGGAGATTCACGTCATTCTTTTTTTTAAAAAAATCTTGTTGTGAAATGATTACTGTCAGGATTGGCAGCATGTAGCAGTGTAACCAAAAGGTGGGCCATTGCATGCATTTCAATAGCTTAGAACAATGTTTTGAAAAAAAACATATTACTTATTGAACTTCATAAATTGCAATCACATTTTGATTTTGCATCATGCAGCTTGGGAAATTTCACACTATGGATGTTATTGTAAGCACTGTGAAATAAGTCATAAAATAATAGTTTATTTTCAAGCTCCATTGAACTAAGGTGACCTTTTACTCTCTTTGTGCTGGAGCCTGTGCCATTAATCACCATTACTAACCGTTAGACACCCAACAAAAAAAACTTCTGAACGTGTTAATAGACTTGTCATTGAAGGTAAAATTAAGCTGACAGGGTCATTCTTAACAGCGGGTATCCCTCGATCTACAAACTCCTCAATGATGTGCCTGCCAATCATATAATCATGTTTACTTGGTTCCTTACACATTATTGTGGCATCTTTTGTAGGTTACTAATTGAGTCCCACAGTGTGTTGCATGGTTGCTTGAATTAGTTGCTGCAGAAAGGAGAATTCTTAAAAAAATTTAAATTTTAGACATACAGCTCATTAACAGGCCATTTCAGCACCCGCCCACCCCCCCCCCCACCCCGAGTCCATGCTGTCTAATTTACACCCAATTAACCTACACCCCCAGTACATTTCAAACAGTGGAGGAAAATGGAGCCCCCAGGGAAAGCCCAAGCACACACAAGAAGAATGCACAAACTCTTTACAGACTGCGCGGGATTCGAACACCGGTCCTGATCGCTGGTGGTGCTGTAAAAGCACAGCGCTAACCGCTATGTCAATTGTGATGGGAATGATTTGAGACAGGAGCCAAGTTTATTCTGATGGTTTATGCTGAAATAAGTCTTGTATGTTTTAATTGTTTAACACTAACCAAAAGAAAGCCTACGGTCTGTCTTGTCTCCCTGAAGAAAGTGGGTAGAATTTCACCACCAACAGTGATCAGAGTGGAAATATCTTGTGGTGGCTGGCTTGGCCAACCACACTATTTTCCAAACTGAGATTTGCTAATACTTTCTTAAAAAGAGAATATGGAGAAACTCATGGAGCAACTCAGGACTGATGAAGGGCTCTGGTCTGACATGCTGATCATTCTTTTTCTCCTCTGCTGGGAATTCTCTCAGCAGGTTGTTGGCTTTGGCCACATTAGATTCTGGGTAGAAATAAGGGCAAAGGAGCTGAACTCAAGAGTGACTGCCCTTGACATTAAACCTCTGTTTGGCTACATGAGGCATCAAAGATCTTACATAAAATTAATGTCAATGGGAGGCAAGAAGAAAACATTTGCATAGGAGTTCTTCCAAGGTTTCCTGGGCACAACTAATTTGATCTTCAAATGAGCTATCCTGTGGTGATGTAGGCTTATAGCTGTACAATAATTTATGCTATTCAAAACTCCTCAGAAAATGGATATCCATGCCTACTTGCAACAAAACCTAGGCATCATTTTAGCATTGATAGGTGAGTTGACAGGGAGCATTTTGGAACATGGAATTGTTGACAATGATATCTCCGAGATGGAGACCAATGGTATTTCAATTGCCAGAGGGGTTATTATTTAGCAGAATCATAACTGGGCTCACCTTTTTGATATTGTAATGATGACTGAAGGTAGGAAGCCAGGTGCCCTGCAGTTTGTGACTCACCCCTTGATAGCCCAATCTCTGTGCACCATTTGTAAAGCACAAGTATGAAGTACGATGAAATATTCTCCACTTGGATGAGTGTACAGAACCACACTTGATGGAGGGCTTAGGCCTGAAACATTGGTTATGTGTCTTTATCTTTGCTATATAAAGTACACTGTTTGACCTGCTGGGTTTCTCTAACATTGTTTTTATTTTTGGTACAAATACTGCCACTGATGGCACAAAGGTGTAGAGAAATATAATGAACTGTGAGTACCTTTCCTTGCCTGATGTTTCTGACTTGGAAATGGATCACTATTTCCTCATCACTGTGGAGTCTGCAACTTCCTCTCCTCACCAGAAGGAGAGATTGGTGCAAGAAGCAAGCTTAGCAATATCTTCCCAAGGGCAAATAGACTTCGAGAAACAGATGCTGGCAAGGACATGAACATTGCCTAAGTGAATAATTTTTTTTAAAAAGGTTGGATCTGTCCTAGTAAGATGGAACAGCCAAAAATCTCCCTTTCAATTAACTTTGTCAGGAAATGTGCCGCCTTTTATGTTGGGGTGGATCTCCGTTGTTCTAAGCTGTTATATTCTACATGGGCTGATAGCCTGCTGACAAGATGTGCTTGTCCTGTTGATAAATTGTGGGGTGAAGTACAGTAAGGCTGTTGATTCTCTAATTGGTGAAAGGGGGGGGGGTGGAATTGGAGAGAGAACTGGGGAGGTTATCCCAGCAACATATAAAAGTGGAGGAAAGTTAAGCAAAGATCGATAACCGGAACTATTACCATACTTTTACAGTAGATAATATTGCTGGTAATGCTTAGTCAGTGAAGTGGTAAAAATTTCCTTGGCATCCTATCACAGCACAAGTGAATCTAAAATATTTTCCACAGAAAATGGTTTGCTCTGAAGATTCTATAATTAAAACAATAGATGTCCATTTCTTCCTGCTGGGTCATACTTTGCTTGGACAGATTGTAGTCTGCATGATATGCCTTTCATGTTTGTCATGAACTGTGGCATCTTTTTATTAATTCCAGATAAGATGATTAGCACAGGATCTTGCAGCAATTAAACAAGCATTGCAGGCATATGAAGCTGATCTATAAATGATCCAGCTCCAAGTTGCATTGATCTTCCCATCCTCTGCCAATGCTTTGGAAGTGGTTATACTTTTGAGGTGTTGATGACTCCCAATACCAAAAATTATGTAGCACTCAGTCCATGTGAAGAAAATCAAATCTATCAAATTGCATCTCTTGGATTGAGATTCAACGGGGGAAAAAAATGCAATTCATTCTGTTACTCGAGTAATAATGGTAATCAAATGTTGTATGGGTTAATTTCAATTCGAAGGTGTGCTGGAACGTACATACCAATCAAGGCAGTTTGGCTTCTCTATATTCATTTGGCCATGTACTTATTCTCCACTTCCATTATTTAAAAAAAAAAATTAATGTTATTTATTAAAATAAGAACCCAGCTGAGGGATTTTCAAACTGGAATGTTATCTCTGCCTCTCTTACAGATGTGTCCTGACCTACCGAGTATTTCCAACACTTGTTTTGTGCTGGAGCTGTAGCCATCTGCAGTTTGGTTTCCTGTCTTTTGCAATGAATTTGAATGGTGGTGGTTTTCTTTTGCTCCTTCAGGAGCCACAAAGTTTGTTTCTACACGTGCAGCTGCAGTCTGTGTGGATGAGTAAACCACAAAAATGTGCACTTTATATGTACAGTTCTGATGGGCAAGTACCAAGATTTCTTCCTTTAATATTGGACCCTCACATGCAAAGAGTTTAAAAAAAAACAAAAAAAAATCTGGCACCTGGCAGGGGGGACGGAGAAGATTCTGGGTAATGGTACAAGTGGACCATTTCAGATTAACTGCCTGATGTACATCTAGTTGATGTGCCTTTGCATTGAACTTGGTGGGAAGGAATGTCATGTGGAGTGCATAACTGGAGCTGATCCAATTGCTCAGAGTTAAAATTACCTGTATTTTGATAGTTTTCAATTGTTACTACTCAAGCTGAATAAAATTTAAAAGATCTGAGTAAAAACTGAACTTGGTACACCAAAGGATGTGATAACAGTCAGTTCGATTTGTTGTCCGAATACATACATGACATCACATACAACCCTGAGATTCTTTTTCATGCAGGTGAGGCAGAACTACCACTTACTGGTATTACAAGAGGACTGTACACAGCATATACATGTAAACAAATAAAGAAATGTAAACATTTAACAAATAAACTGTGCAACACAGAATTTTTAAAAAAAATTCCATAAAGTGCACAAGAAAGAGTCCTTTAGTGAGTCCTTAATGAAGTTTGTTGTTGAGGAGTCTGATGGTGGAGGGGTAGCAACTGTTCAAGAACCTGGTTGCGTGAGTCTTGTGGCACCTGTACATCTTTCCTGATGAACAGGGCATGTGCTGGGTGGTGTGGGTCTTTGATGGTTGCTGCTGCTCTCTGATGGCAGCGTTCCCTGTCGATATTCTCGATAGTGGGGAGGGTTTTGCCTGTGTCCATTACCTTTTGCAGGGCTTTACACTCCAGAGTATTGGAGTACCCAGAACAAACTGTAATGCAGCTGGCCAGCACATTTGCCACCAAACATCTGTAGTAATTTGCTTAGGTTTCTGGTGTCAAACCAAACCTCCACAAGCTCCGGAGAAAGTAAAGATGCTGATGTGCTTTCTTTATGATGCCATTAGTGTGCTGGGTCCAGGAAAGGTCCTCCAAGGTGGTGACTTGAATTTGCTGACCTTCTTCATCTCTGATTTCCCCAATGATCACTGGATTGTATATCTCTGGCTTTCCTTTCTTGAAGTCAACAATCCGCTCCTTCATTTTAGTGACACTGAGTTGAAGGTTGTTGTAGGTGCACCTTTCTGCCAAGTTTTCAATCTCCATCCTGTACGATGACTCGTTACCTTTCTTCAAACCACCCACTACTGTCATATCGTTGGCAAATTTGTAGCTGCTGTTATTATCATAACAAGTCACACAGTCACAGATGTAAACTGAACAAATCAGGTGGCTACAAACATAGCCCTGTGGTGCATCAATGCTGATGGAGATTGTGGAGATGTTCATAGCAATCCACACCAATTGTGGTCTGGAGGTGAGGAAATCCATGATCCGATTACACAGTGTGATGTTAACTCCCAGGTCTTGGAGTTTGCTGATCTGTTTTGAGTGGATGATGGTGTTAAATGCTGAACTGTAGTCAATGAAGAGCATCTTGTATGTATCTTTACTGTCCAGATGTTCCAGGGTTTTGGGTAGAGCCAGTGAGATAGTTTCTGTGATCAACCTGCTGCTACAATAGGCGAACTGGAACATATCAATATCACAGCTCAGACATGAGCTGATGTCCTTCAACACCAGGCTTTCAAAACACTTCATCACTGTTAATGTAAATGGTACTTGTCGATAGTCATCAAGCCCAGTTACTGCAATCTTCTTAGGCACCAGTACGATTGATGCCTGTTTGAAACAGGTGGTTATCACACCCTGCTGGAGTGAGATATTGAAGATGTGTGTGAATACATTGGTAAGTTGGTCAGCACAGACTTTTTTAATACTCGGCCATTTACTCCAGCTGGGCTTTCCTCAGATTCACTCTCACAAAGGGAGCACACACGTACGTCATCCTCCGATGCGGACAGATTGGGATCATCAGGGTGTTTGGAGGTGCGGAGGGTAGTTCTTCGCTGTTACTGTCAAATTGAGTGTCGAAGGCATTGAGTTCCTCGGGGAGTGAGGCTTTGCCATGTGCTACGACACCGAATTTGGTTTTGTGGCAGGTTATGGCAGTTAGTTCTGCCACAGCTGTCGGATGAACCTTGTCACTTTCATTTTCATCCAGAATCCCCACTTGGCCCAGAAGATAGCTTTTTGCAGGTCATACCTGTTCCCATTGTACTGATCTGGATCTCCGGATTTAAATACCTGTGATCAGGCTCTCAGCAGGTTCCAGATTTCAATGTTCATCTAGGACTTTTGGTTGAGGAAAAACCCTGAATGATTTGGTGGGGGACACATTCATCCGCAGCTGTTTTGATAAAGTCTGTGACAGCCCTGCTGTACTTGTTCAGATTCTCAGCTGAGTCCTTGAACATCGTCCAATCTGCTGACTCGAAGTCCTGTAACTGTTACGATTCCTGGTTAGCTTTTCTCAGCAAGCTTTGTTCAACAACTGCAACATACCTCTTCCTTAACTTGCTTTTTGCCAGGACCTGCCAGTGTGGTACATGGAGGATTTACATCTCCTTCATGTCCCTTTTTCTCAGCCTTTCTGTTTGCCTAAAGATCAAGCACTTTCATCCTTCCCTAATTTTCTTAATACAAAATTGCACATTTTTTTTCCCCCAGTCTCCTCTACGGAGATGAACTGTTCACAATGCATTATTGAGAAAGTTATGTTCGGCCCATTTTCACAGCAATAATATCATTTCAATTTTATCAGAGTGACCGACAAAGAATGTTTGGCTTCAATATTGAATGCATCTTCCAAGTTATTACAGTCTGTGCATCTCAGCGGCCTGCGTTGGCCTCGCTTGTGCATCTCAGCGGCCTGCGTTGGCCTCGCTTGTGCATCTCAGCGGCCTGCGTTGGCCTCGCTTGTGCATCTCAGCGGCCTGCGTTGGCCTCGCTTGTGCATCTCAGCGGCCTGCGTTGGCCTCGCTTGTGCATCTCAGCGGCCTGCGTTGGCCTCGCTTGTGCATCTCAGCGGCCTGCGTTGGCCTCGCTTGTGCATCTCAGCGGCCTGCGTTGGCCTCGCTTGTGCATCTCAGCGGCCTGCGTTGGCCTCGCTTGTGCATCTCAGCGGCCTGCGTTGGCCTCGCTTGTGCATCTCAGCGGCCTGCGTTGGCCTCGCTTGTGCATCTCAGCGGCCTGCGTTGGCCTCGCTTGTGCATCTCAGCGGCCTGCGTTGGCCTCGCTTGTGCATCTCAGCGGCCTGCGTTGGCCTCGCTTGTGCATCTCAGCGGCCTGCGTTGGCCTCGCTTGTGCATCTCAGCGGCCTGCGTTGGCCTCGCTTGTGCATCTCAGCGGCCTGCGTTGGCCTCGCTTGTGCATCTCAGCGGCCTGCGTTGGCCTCGCTTGTGCATCTCAGCGGCCTGCGTTGGCCTCGCTTGTGCATCTCAGCGGCCTGCGTTGGCCTCGCTTGTGCATCTCAGCGGCCTGCGTTGGCCTCGCTTGTGCATCTCAGCGGCCTGCGTTGGCCTCGCTTGTGCATCTCAGCGGCCTGCGTTGGCCTCGCTTGTGCATCTCAGCGGCCTGCGTTGGCCTCGCTTGTGCATCTCAGCGGCCTGCGTTGGCCTCGCTTGTGCATCTCAGCGGCCTGCGTTGGCCTCGCTTGTGCATCTCAGCGGCCTGCGTTGGCCTCGCTTGTTACTGTTCTGCAGGCTTCCAACTGTGTGGTGTGAGGCCAGAATTGATGCTGATTTAAACACTGATGGCTTCTTCTTTCACATTTCAAGTTCCATTCTAGATTGTAGTCTAATTTGAAGTAAAATTGTCTTGATGCCCTAAAAGAATTTGGAGCCTCACACGGAAACAGCATAATCATTTTGATATGTAACCATCTTGTCCCACTTGCTCCGTGAGCTCATGTGGGGAGATGTTTCAAAATGTAACTTTGACTGTTTTTGGATTTAAGACGTACATACAAATGCATACCCCTGCTTTCATAATGTCTGCAATGATTACTGGAAGAGGTGGGGTGACCTGTACACTAGCTGTCCCTTACCTCTGTAGTCTTAGCCAAGGGGATGATCACTGTGAGCAGTTACGGGAAAAAAAATATGATTATGGAGTGGGTACAAGGTTGGTTTCCAAAGTTGTTGCCAGGATTGGAAAATGTCACGATAAGGAATGATTTGCCAATAGTGGATGTGAAAATGGGACTTGGAACAAGAGGAGGAACATTTTTATAAAGGTAGGTGTTTCCTCTATTTCTTCATTAGCTGTAGCCAATAAAAGGAAAGGGAGCAACCACTGTCAGAGTGGCAAGCGTATGAGTGGGATTTTGGTGAGCAGAAGATGAGGAGGCGGTGCAAGAGTTGAGGTTAGACAGGTCTTGTATGTGGATTGTGGAGGGACACATGACCTCCCTGTCTGAAACTTGTTCAGAAGTCGCATCACCTGCCAATCAAGGTTGGACATCAGCCACCCGTTAGTGCACACCTTGCCATTGGCTCATTTATATGATTCCGTGTCATCATTGTCCAGACGCCCAGCTCAGAACAGTATAAAACATCGATACATACCACATTTCTTTCTCTCTGCCTCTTGGTCCAAGCTGGATATTGCTGTGTGTGGATGTGGGTGTGTGTGGGGGGGGGGAGTGGGGGGGGGGAGTGGGGGGGGGGGGGAGTGGGGGGGGGGGGGAGTGGGTGGGGGGGGGGGAGTGGGTGGGGGGGGGGGAGTGGGTGGGGGGGGGGAGTGGGTGGGGGGGGGGGAGTGGGTGGGGGGGGGGGAGTGGGTGGGGGGGGGGGAGTGGGTGGGGGGGGGGGAGTGGGTGGGGGGGGGGAGTGGGTGGGGGGGGGGGAGTGGGGGGGGGGGAGTGGGTGGGGGGGGGGGGAGTGGGTGGGGGGGGGGGAGTGGGTGGGGGGGGGGGAGTGGGTGGGGGGGGGGAGTGGGTGGGGGGGGGGGAGTGGGTGGGGGGGGGAGTGGGTGGGGGGGGGAGTGGGTGGGGGGGGGGAGTGGGTGGGGGGGGGGAGTGGGTGGGGGGGGGGGAGTGGGTGGGGGGGGGGAGTGGGTGGGGGGGGGGAGTGGGTGGGGGGGGGGAGTGGGTGGGGGGGGGGAGTGGGTGGGGGGGGGGAGTGGGTGGGGGGGGGGGAGTGGGTGGGGGGGGGGGGGAGTGGGTGGGGGGGGGGGGGAGTGGGTGGGGGGGGGGGGGAGTGGGTGGGGGGGGGGGGAGTGGGTGGGGGGGGGGGAGTGGGTGGGGGGGGGGGAGTGGGTGGGGGGGGGGGAGTGGGTGGGGGGGGGGGGAGTGGGTGGGGGGGGGGGGGGGGAGTGGGTGGGGGGGGGGAGATAAGCACCTATTTAAAAGTTACTAATTTGGCCAACTTTCAGTCCTGGCTCCTCTGGACTATATTACAGAAAACCAACACAGACATATGTGGCACCCATTTAAAGGGAATGTGAGTAGCAATGACATCCTGGTATCAGACAACAGCCCAGGAAAATGGGTGTTGCCATGAGAATACAAATCCTACGTGCCGGCCTGTCCCATGCCTCACCACAGGATAGTAATGCGACAGGCATGCGGGCTCTGCTAAGAGAACACCCAAATGTGAAGCCAAGATGTGGGATGTACTCGTGAAGAGGGGGCTTTAGCACCTTATGGATGTCTTTGCACTGCCTGCTCACAGATGTTTGTGGTTAAGGTGCAGACGTGCCCGCTAAGCTGGAGAAACCAGGCATGTGAGTCAGTGAACAGACAATTTTCTTTCTTCTCCCTCCCCTCATACACTGGAGAGCAGTTCCCACAGCCCCCTGCTCCATCCAGAACACAACAATCCTGTTTGGGCAGGGATAAGGGGAGCTAGTGAGGCATTGCCATTCAGTTTAATAATGTCTTGTCCAGCATACAGAAGGCCCTTGTGTATATATTGATCCACTTGATTTGCCTCATTTTAGAGACAATTTCATAGTTATAACACTTAGATTTTACAGTTTAGAAACCAGTAATTGGTGAGTGATATGCTCCGTGGACCTGGAGAAATGCTATCTTGTCTTTACCCTATGTGCATGGTTTGAATGCTAAATAAAGGTGACGACTTTCAAGGGGTGGAATGTGGATTTCGGAGGAACACTCAACCTCTGTCTGGAACATCGTGGATTGCGGAGTGTCACGTGTCACTCGAGGTTTGAATCCAGCCACCTATTAGGGCACACCTTACCATTGATTCACTTGAATGACTCAGCATCGTCATTGGATAGACACACAGCTCAGAACAGTACAAAACATTGATGCATACCAAATTGCTTTCTTTCTGCTTCTTGGTACAGGTCCTGGACAATGTTCCATGCCAGGTCTTCACTGTAGCCATTGCTGTAGGAGTAGTGGGTAAGGTGTACACTACACTACATTTGAGTTGAACCTTAGTACTGCAATATTTCAGTGCTTGTGGAGAGTTTCAGCCTTGGTGGTACAGGGAACTTGGTGCGTGCATTTAAATCCTTGTATTGTTAGAGTGTGTTACTTAACACTGAGCTACAACCTGAGGCGCCTGCAAGCTCACACCAAGACACAAGAGAAACTTGTCCGTGAACTACTCTTTGCAGATGATGCCGCTTTAGTTGCCCATTCAGAGCCAGCTCTTCAGCGCTTGACGTCCTGCTTTGCGGAAACTGCCAAAATGTTTGGCCTGGAAGTCAGCCTGAAGAAAACTGAGGTCCTCCATCAGCCAGCTCCCCACCATGACTACCAGCCCCTCCACATCTCCATCGGGCACACAAAACTCAAAACGGTCAACCAGTTTATCTATCTCGGCTGCACCATTTCATCAGATGCAAGGATCGACAATGAGATAGACAACAGTCTCGCCAAGGCAAATAGCGCCTTTGGAAGACTACACAAAAGAGTCTGGAAAAACAACCAACTGAAAAACCTCACAAAGATAAGCGTATACAGAGCCGTTGTCATACCCACACTCCTGTTCGGCTCCGAATCATGGGTCCTCTACCGGCACCACCTACGGCTCCTAGAACGCTTCCACCAGCGTTGTCTCCGCTCCATCCTCAACATCCATTGGAGCGCTTACACCCCTAACGTCGAAGTACTCGAGATGGCAGAGGTCGACAGCATCGAGTCCACGCTGCTGAAGATCCAGCTGCGCTGGATGGGTCACGTCTCCAGAATGGAGGACCATCGCCTTCCCAAGATCGTGTTATATGGCGAGCTCTCCACTGGCCACTGTGACAGAGGTGCACCAAAGAAAAGGTACAAGGACTGCCTAAAGAAATCTCTTGGTGCCTGCCACATTGACCACCGCCAGTGGGCTGATAACGCCTCAAACCGTGCATCTTGGCGCCTCACAGTTTGGCGGGCAGCAACCTCCTTTGAAGAAGACCGCAGAGCCCACCTCACTGACAAAAGGCAAAGGAGGAAAAACCCAACACCCAACCCCAACCAACCAATTTTCCCTTGCAACCGCTGCAATCGTGTCTGCCTGTCCCGCATCGGACTTGTCAGCCACAAACGAGCCTGCAGCTGACGTGGACTTTTTACCCCCTCCATAAATCTTCGTCCGCGAAGCCAAGCCAAAGGAAAAGACAACCTGAGGTAGAAGGATCAGGAGTGTCTGCTGAAGTCCTGATCTGTGAAGTGTGTACACATATGGAAGAGTATGGTAGGGTAAGCAGCCACTGGTATTGGAGTCCTTTGTGCCTGAAGTTCCTGCTATAGTTTTTGTCTTGATAGGTGACCACTGGTATTGGAGTCCATCCTGGGACCAATGTAAATGTCTGTATAGTTATTTCGTTGTAGATTAATTTTGTATCCCATGTGTTCAATAAAGTGATCTTTGACTTTTAACACTTGTGACCATACTCATCTGTGAACCTACCAAACCTGATACTTTCTCAAACACAATGGGCTTGCAGGGAATCAAAAAGATTCTTTAAGGAGGCTCAGGTAAAGTCAGGTTTTCTTTTTTTTTGTATTTCATAGGCAATGAGAATGGCAGCCAGGACTAGGGTATGCTCCTCTAGCAGTATAGTGTCTTCATCTGTGAAAAGTAGTACCTTATAAACCATGTTGGGGTTCATTCTGGAGGCTGAGGGGGTGATAACAGGAGTTACAGGACAGTAATCACATCCAGGAAGAAGGTAGCTGGGTGACAGTCAGCAGAGGGAATGGGAACAGACAGGTCAGAGTACCTTTGCACCCCAATTTCCCCTCGATAACAAGTATACAATTTTAGATGCTGTTGAGAGGGATGACCTACCAGGGACAAGCCACAACAGTCAGGTCTCTGGCCCAGTGACTGGCCTTGTGGCTAGCTAGGGAGGAGAGGAGGCAAGCTGCAGTGATGAGGGTTTCAATAGTTGGGGAACAGATAAGAGGTTCTGTGGAAGGGATCGAGAATCCCAGATAGTATGTTGCCTGGTGCCATGGTCTGGGATGTCTCATATTGAGTTGACAGCATTCTCAAAAGGGACAGTGAGGAGACAGATGTTCTGGTCTATGTAGGACCCAATGACATGGGAAGGAAGGGTGATGAGGTTGTGCAAAAAAAGAGTTCAGAGATTTAGGTGCTAGGTTGAAAAACAAGACCTCCAGGGTTGCAATCTCAGGATTGCTACTTGTGTCATGTGGTTTGTATGGAGCTAAAAAGAAATGAGAGAACTTAAATGTTTTTTTTCATCAGTATTCACTCAGGAAACCGGTATAGAGTCATGGGAAGTAAGGAAAACAAGCAGTGAGGTCTTGGAACCCGTACAGATTAAAGAGAAGGAAGTTGTGCTATATTAAAGCAAATAAAGGTGGATGAATCCCCAGGTCCAAGATATTCCCTTGTACCTTGAGAGGCTAGTGTACAAATTATAAGGGCTTTGGCAGAAATATTTAAAATGCCCTCTGCCATGGGTGACATGCCAGTGGATTGACGGGTAGCTCACATTCTTCTGTTGTTTTTAAAAAAAAAAAGGCTCCAAAAGTAACCTTGGAAATTATAGGCCAGTGAGCCTGATGTGAATAGTAGGTAAATTATTGGAATGTATTCTAAGAGATGAGATATACAATTATTTGGATAGTCAGAAACTGATTAGGATTAGTAAACGTGGCTTTGCACGTGGTAGGTAATGTTTAACCAATCTTGTAAAGTTTTTCAAGGAAATTACAAGGAAAGTTGACAAAGGAAAAGGTGTGGATATTTGTCTACATGGACTTTAGTAAGGCCTTTGACAAGGTCACACATGGGAGGTTTGTCAGGAAGGTCCAAACGTGAGGTGTTCATAGTGAAGTAGTGAACTGAACTTGACAATGGCTGGATGGGAGAAGCCAGGGAGCTGTGGTGGATGATTGGTTCTCAGACTGTAGGCTTGTGATTAGTGGTGTGTCTCAGGCATTGATGCTGGGACCATTGTTGTTTGTCATCAATATCAATGATCTGAATGATATTGTGCTAAATTGGATCAGCAAATTTGCAGATGACATGAAGATTGGAAGTGTTGTGGACAGCAAAGAAGGTTTAAAAAGCTTGCAGAGGGATCTGGACCAGCTGGAAAAATGAGCTGAAAAAAGTGCAGAGGAGATTAGATGTTGCTGAGACTTGAATAACTGAGTTACAGGGAAAGGTTGAACCAGTTTGGACATTTGCTAGAGGTATATAATAATTGTGATGGGTACAGTTCAAGTAAATACAAGCAGGCTTTTTCCACTGAGCTTTGGAGACATTAAAAACTGGAGGACATTGGATTAGGATGAAAGAATAAAAGTTTAAAGGGAACATCAGGACGAATTTCTTCATGCAGAGCGTGGTGAGAGCACGGAATGAACTGCCCGCTGAGCTGGTAAATGAATCAGAATTTATTGTCATGAATAAGTCATGAACTTCAGTATTTGTGACAGCATCAAAGTGCAAATATTCATATTATAAACCATCTTACAACACTAATATAAAAAATAAAATTAGTAGTGCATGAAAAATAAGCTAGTGTCTTTGGTTGTTCAAGAATCTGATGGCAGCAGGGAAGAAGCTGACCTTGTGCCACTGAGTGCTCGTCTTTCGGCTCCTGTACCCTTTTCCTGATTGCAGCAGAGGGAAGAGGGTATGTCCTGGGTTGTGGGGGTCTTTGAGGATGGAGGTTGCTTCTTTTTTTTTTTTGTTTAAGATTTCACTTCATGTTGATGTCCTGGATGAAATGAAGGCCAAGTTAACAACCCTCTGGAGTTTTTCCTTGTTCTGGCGCCTCCGTACAAGGCAGTGATGCAACCAGCCAGAATGCTTTCCATGCTTCACCCATAAAAGTTTTTGAGAGTCTTCGGTGACATTCAAAGTCTCTTCAAGCGCCTCACAAAGCATAGCCACTGGCGAGCCGCCTTTGTGATTGCATCAACATGGAGGTTCCAGGACATCTCCTCTGAGATGTTGACACTCAGGAATTTGTATTTCTTGACCCTCTTCACGACTGAGCAAGCTCAATTTTCATATTTAAGAAAAATTTGTGCAGGTATATGGATAGCAGGCGCCATGGAGGGATATGGTCAGAATAGGTAGAATAAAAGTTCAGAACAGACTTGAAGGGCCAAAGGGCCTGTTTCTGTGATTGGACAGTGCTGATGGGATTGATGCTGGGACCATTAAGAGTAATTGAGGACCCTGGATATTATTACATTGTTTTTTTTTTCTCTCTTCCAATGATTGAAGATCACAATATTCTGTGATATACACAAGCATTCTACACGCCAGGCAGGATATAGGAAAGGGAAGCAGTTAACATTCCAACTCCAGAGCCTGTCCAGCTGAGATTTTGCAGCACTTTTTGTTTTTATTTCTGATTTCTAGCATCTTTTGTATTTAGTGGAGTTCAATGAATTCTCTTCAATATATTAAATCTGCCTTTTGATCAGTTTGTTAACTGCATCTGTCACCATTCCAGCAGTAAATGATGTGTGCACATGCTGCAAAAAAAAATAGCAATTTACCTCATTAAATTACCTTTAATTTGCTCCAAAGCTACCATTGTACACCAGTGAAAAGAATAAATTATTTCTGCCTCAGTATTTAAAGCTATTTTCAGTTTTCGTGAAAATAATGCCCTTTCTGTTGAGCAGCTTTTAATTTTAAATGCCTTTTTTAAGACCCTTGTGGGCAGAAATAGTGGAAAGTCTCTGTGGTGATTCAATTTGTTCCCATTTTTATGAGTGGGGTTAGTTTCCAGTGCAATGTTTATTTAAATCATCAAAAATGATTGTGGAAACCTAATTTGCATTGGGCATAACTTGAAATTGAAATTCCTTCATTACTTGTGTTGGTTGGTTAATTTTAGGCAAGTTGAACTGGAAAAACCATTGCCCATAGCCTGATAAGACCCAAAGGATGCAAAAAAAAAACAGAGCTTTTAAAAGAACATGTAGTTCAATGAGGAATAGACCAAAACAGAATTGAGGCAATAAAATGGCCCTAAGTGCAAGTTTACCACATACAATATGGATGACTCTACTTTTGGTCACCTCTTTTCCTTTTGATAAAACATTTGTCCTCTCCATGAGGTTGTTCTCTGCAGGAAATATTTGTCAATTTTATCTCATTGCACAACTCTCTCCGTTCACCATCAGTCTGATGGTGGTTTACCTTATTCTCTGTCCCTTGCGATCTGAAAGCTTTTCTATAATGCTCCTTCATCAGAAGGGCACCCCAAAGGAGTCCATAATTACTTTTGCTTGCAGGGATGTGTTTACTAATGACAATGCAACTTTACTCAAGCAAAACCCTTGACACAACTATAACCCACCAAATTCATGCTGAAATTTAAGCAGATGCAGGACTAGATGGGTAATACCAAGGAAATGCATTGCTAAATAAAGAAGACTCTTATCCTATAAAGCAAAATAGCACATTTCCAGTTATATTGCTTGTGTTCAATCAGATATCTGTGGTTTCACTGGCACACACTTGGCGAAGTAGGACCATGTCACTTTAACATCAGAATGATCTTCGGATCCCCTAATTCTTCAGGGCCTGGAAACCTGTGAATAAGAAGGTAATGAGTACAGCTCAGAGCATACACAAACTTTTCTCACCTCCATGGCTTCAATCTGCATCTTCCATTGCCTTGGAAAGTTGGTCAACATAGTACAGATTCTATCACCAATGTGTATATGTACATATGTACAGATGGTAGTGTAGGATAACTGTGATTGGCTGAGAGTGTAGCCACACCTACTGGCAGGTCTTAAAGGATTGCTCTTAGTCAGACCAGGCCATTCTGGACTGGTCGACCTACTTGTGATATGCTCCAGTCTTTTAGTTAATAAAAGCCTTGGTTTGGATCAACAAGTCTTTGGTTCTTTCGACGCGCATTACAAAACTGCTTCAAACAAAAATGGAAGTGCTACATAAGGTTGTAACAGCAGTGCTGGTGCAGAGAACGGGGCAAAGTCGCAGCATTACCCTGTGGGGTCCAGCCATTCAATCCACTGTCATCGACATAGTGCAGGCTTTAAATGGTGTCTGAAAGGAGTTGAGAGTGGTTTATTCAAATACCGCGATGACTGGGCCCAAGGTGCCTATAATTGGTAGTGGGTTGGAGATTCCAGGCAAGTGGAGGACTGGTGTAGGGCACCAGAAAATAGGGAGACCACCCCTTGTTTGAGATGAAACAGAGGAGATGACCCACAGGATGGTGACCTTGACAGTGGATGAGTGAGGGGCTTGAAGGCTGAAGGACACGTAGGCATCGGGCTGTTAGTGACTTGAGGCAAGGAACCCCCATCAGATGTGAGCTGTTGGTGACTCTGTTCAAAAGACTCGCACCAGGCTGCAGACTGCTGGAGACTGGCTGAAGGGGTACCAGTTATTGGAACCAAGAGGCTGCCGAGGGTGCTGGAAGCTTCCTGGTCATGTCAGAGGTGTGCATCCGGAATTCGGGTGGCTGATAGTTCGATGCGAAGTCTGTGGGAGTGCTGGAAGCAAAGCTGTGGACATTTAGTGACTCTGGGGTCTCTCTTTTGCTCTAGCCGTAAGGGGCACTGGACACTTCCTGCTGACAGTGAATCTTTGCCTTACAGTAGACTAAAGGAACTTTCATTCACTATCACATTTTCTGTTTTATTACATGACAATAAAATCATCTTGAATATTGAAAGGCGCAACACACCTTGGGTATACTCTTGTTTCTCCATGCATGAGAGGGAAGGCTTAGAGGTGTGAATGTACACGCCAAACAGGCTTAAAGACAGATTCTGCACTTCAGCCGTCAGGCTCCTGGATGAACCACAAGAGTGCAATCATGCTGCCCTTGCTGAGTGCTAATTGATCTTCCTTGGCGAAGATCTTCCAACTCTGCAAGTTGTGCTCTTTATACAGATGTATGAATGTTGGCTCTAACCTGTCTGTCTGCTCACAGAAGAATCCTCATTGATCTTGGGGTTTTTAGTGACAAACTTTAGTTGGTGCGTTTATAGGCTATTGTACATTTTTCTCAGGGAACAACTGTTGAATGCTTTCATTAGCCAAAGGTTTTACTGCTGTGGATCAAATGGAGTCTTACAGAGAATGGATAGGTCAAGGGTCACAGGAGGTTTTGGACATGAAAGGCCTGAGTGTTGGTGTATTGTGGTTTCTGTGAGGGAACTAGCCCAGCAGTTCTCAATCTTTTTCTTTCCACTCACACAACACTTTAAGAAGTTCCTATGCCATAAGTGCTCTGTGATTAATAAGGGATTGTTTAAGGTGGAAGGAAAAAGGTTTGAAGACTACTGTTTTAATCATTCCTCATAGACTCGTTATGTGAATGGTTTCATAACTCCAAAGGAAATGGGTCAATGATCATTTTTCTCAAACAAAATATTTCAGTAACAATTGGGTCTAGAGCTGTGGTTCTCAACCTTCCCTTCCCACTCACATCCCACCTTAAGCAATCCCTTACTAATCACAGAGTGCTGATGGCCTAGGGATTACTTTTAAAGTGGGATATGAATGGAAAGAAAAAAGGTTGAGAACCGCTGAGTTGGAGGGATAGATGCAGTTGGAGCATCAGTACTGAGGTTTGAGGGGCTGCATTTAAGATTGGATATTGTTAAATGGAGTTGGGCTCTGAAGAAGAGGGTGGGGCTTAGGCTTCTGTGCAGTTCCCAATATATGAAGAGCCACCGGGAGACTAGAGCCCAAGAAACCATAAGCTTTTATTCACTCTCAATATATACATACAGGCAGGGGAGAATAGGAGAGATTCTCTTCTCCCAAAATAAAAATACATTGTTTTAAATATATTTTGTATATGATCATGTATGTCAGATGATTGATAGCTCATTGGATATGGCAATGACTATTTTGTTGAGACTGCCAAATGGGTAACTATTTGGGACCTCCCTTAGGCAACCAGCTTCTCTTGTGTTATGCATGCTACAATGATACTGGGTACATTAATTTTCAATTGTGCCCCTAATACCTGATCTATTCACCCTTTTATTGCTTCCTATCATGGGTGGGACAGCTGGTAGGGCCACTACCTCACCATGCCCGATACCCATGCTCAATCCTGACCTACCTGCAAGGAGTTTGAATGCTGTAGGAGATTAGTAGAATCAGGTGGGAAGGGTTTAAGAAAGTGGGGAGAATAAATATTGTGGTGAAAGTAAGATCAATGTAAATGTGTGGTTGATGGTGAGTATGGAATCAGAGGGCTTGAAGGCTTGTTTTGTCTCTGCCTCTATTACTTAAAAATTGGTTACATTTCATACCTGTTTAGAGTCCATTTATCTGCCTTTGTCTTGACAGCTCTCCCAGCCTCAAATTTCAGTGTCTCTCAAGGTATTGATGTGATTCCTGTGAATGCAACACTTTATTTCATCTCTCTCAATATAGTCTATTATGTACTCTGTATATTTGACAAAGTATCCCAGAATGCTTTGTAGTTGAGCCACATTTGTTGTCTGTCCCAGTGCGACTGACGCGCGCACACACACGTGCATATATATGCATGTTAGAGGTCTGTATTTCTCCCACTGTAACTTCACTATAACCATTCAAATTGCATATGAATATGGTGGTTATTTTGTGATCCAATTCTGTCAAATGGTTGTATTTTGTACGAATTTCTCACATCTTCCACTCTAATTAATTGCAGACATGTCTTAGTGTCTTCAATTGCCATCTGTTACCTGCTGATAGAAGACTGGAGATTCTGTGCTGTCAATAAAGGATTCAATGGAAATAGGTTGAAGCTGGTGCTTATAGTTTATCAATGTTTCCTGTTACTGTATCCCCTAATTGTGTCTGTGTCCCTTGCTGCTCACTGAAACACTCCAAACGTGACATTCAGACGTGTTGCATTCTTTAGTGGTTGATGGAATCTTCTGTCACCTTTCCTCTGTTTCCCACACTTTTGTTCCAAACCTCCTTCATCTAAACAGTAGAGCAATAGAGTTCCCCAAGTCCTTGCCTTTCACCTTCCAAATTCAATATATCATCCTTCAGACATGTTGATTGGGGAATAAATATTGATCAGGCCACCTAGGATAATTCCGCTTGCTTTTGTCCCAATAATACCATGAATTGTATTTTCCACTTGAGAGAAGTTCCCTTTCATATCCCATTCAAGACACCCTTCAGTCGTTGAGAGTTTGTCAAGGCAACCATAAAGTGGATTTTGTGTTCTCAGCTCAGATGAAGAGACCAACTTTTTTTTACTGTGGATGTTTTATCTCTGAGGGAGAATGTTAAGAATAATTCAGAAATAGAAGCTGATACGACTGCTGAGTATTCAAGTAATGCTTTGATAATCAGGGTCTAACCTTAAAGCTATTAATTCAAATAATCTTTTACACCATTTTTATCTTGCACTCTTTATATGCCATTCAATTGTGCTTGACTTTTTCATCTGAACTGGAATTTCTGAAGGTGATGTATGAAATAACTGGTGAAACCAAGAATAAACCTAAACAATTCATATATAAAAGGTTAAGAATGTCAAGAAACATTCTGACATAATAAAGCAGACTCAAATGTTCCCAGTTCAGCACTTGTGCTTAATCAGGCACAGGTGATAAATCACTTAGGAAAGCTCCTGGCAGTGTTAAGGAGAGAGAGAATATGTGTTCCTCTCCAGGAATTTTTGCCAGTAAATAGGCTGAATGTTGCCCATAATATCACAAGCAGTGGTTCAGAGCTTACGATGTGCATTCATTGCAGAAAATAGTCTTGAAGAGCAGGGATGGCAAATACAATCATGTACCCGATGGGCAGTGGTAAAAGTCGTGCTTACTGAGAGACTAATTGGCTACTGATTGGCTAATGGATTCATTATTGGCTGGTGGCAGTAGAATTAGGGAGTTGGCGGGAATTTTGCATGGGAATAGATGGGAAATGAGACCTGATCTCGATGGGCTGGATAGACTCAATGGGTTAAACCATCACCTTTTATGATATCTGTGAAAAATATTCAAAGCAACTTCACTGTCTTTTATAAACTAATTACAATGTATATCTATTCTCTCTCACTCATTTACCTTGCAGCAACATTAATCTTTTTTTAAACCATTGAACAATATATCTTTATTATCAAAATGTTTGCATATAATGCATAGATAAAATTATCAAATAACAGTGCTGCATCTGAACAAAATGGTATTTTGTGTCAGTCGGTAATTAAATTTCTTCAGTCCAGACAACATGATTATACTATCTTGCATAAATAAAAATAGGGTAAATTGTGAACAGCCTTCGAATGTACAGTAATTTATGCCTGAATATTACACTCCTTGACTACTCTATTTTATGCTGCATTTACATTTATAAAGACTACATTAAATGGAGGATTATCATTCCCAGATTTTTGATTGCACTTTTGGATGATTAAGATGCGTAATTTACTTTTACTATTGCATTTGGACACATTGGCAAATCACCCTTCCTGGGTAGAAATATTTAAAAAAAAAAAATTCTATCATTTTTAGCATTTTCCTTTTACAAATTAACAAATAATCCGTTGATAAGAAATAGATTGAGAATTTGTGCCCAGTTTGGTAAATGCTTTGGAAATAAAGGGTTTTTCATTAGCTGGTCCAATAACCATCTATTTCAACTGTCTTTGCTGGATGCAGGTTTCAAAGAATGACATAGAAAAGGTATTCAAAGTTTCAAGGATCTTTTGATTCAAAATAATTTTGCCTCTTTCAAACAATTATCAGCCAAATTTGATCTTTCCAATTGGTACTTTTTTAGATAGAAATTAGGGATTTTGTTCAGTCCCAGCTTTCAGATCCAACCCTCTTTTCAATCTTCTTCAGCATGATGCTGAACCAAGCCATGAAAGACCCCAACAATGAAGACGCTGTTTACATCCGGTACCGCACGGATGGCAGTCTCTTCAATCTGAGGCGCCTGCAAGCTCACACCAAGACACAAGAGAAACTTGTCCGTGAACTACTCTTTGCAGACGATGCCGCTTTAGTTGCCCATTCAGAGCCAGCTCTTCAGCGCTTGACGTCCTGCTTTGCGGAAACTGCCAAAATGTTTGGTCTGGAAGTCAGCCTGAAGAAAACTGAGGTCCTCCATCAGCCAGCTCCCCACCATGACTACCAGCCCCCCCACATCTCCATCGGGCACACAAAACTCAAAACGGTCAACCAGTTTACCTATCTCGGCTGCACCATTTCATCAGATGCAAGGATCGACAATGAGATAGACAACAGACTCGCCAAGGCAAATAGCGCCTTTGGAAGACTACACAAAAGAGTCTGGAAAAACAACCAACTGAAAAACCTCACAAAGATAAGCGTATACAGAGTCGTTGTCATACCCACACTCCTCTTCGGCTCCGAATCATGGGTCCTCTACCGGCATCACCTACGGCTCCTAGAACGCTTCCACCAGCGTTGTATCCGCTCCATCCTCAACATCCATTGGAGCGCTTTCATCCCTAACGTCGAAGTACTCGAGATGGCAGAGGTCGACAGCATCGAGTCCACGCTGCTGAAGATCCAGCTGCGCTGGGTGGGTCATGTCTCCAGAATGGAGGACCATCGCCTTCCCAAGATCGTGTTCTATGGCGAGCTCTCCACTGGCCACCGTGACAGAGGTCCACCAAAGAAAAGGTACATGGACTGCCTAAAGAAATCTCTTGGTGCCTGCCACATTGACCACCTCCAGTGGGCTGATATCGCCTCAAACCGTGCATCTTGGCGCCTCACAGTTTGGCGGACAGCAACCTCCTTTGAAGAAGACCGCAGAGCCCACCTCACTGACAAAAGGCAAAGGAGGAAAAACCCAACACCCAACCCCAACCCACCAATTTTCCCCTGCAGCCGCTGCAACCGTGTCTGCCTGTCCCGCATCGGACTTGTCAGCCACAAACGAGCCTGCAGCAGACGTGGACTTTTACCCCCTCCATAAATCTTCGTCCGCGAAGCCAAGCCAAAGAAAAAAAAGAATACTAGGAATCTTGATCTGTTTTTAATATACAATTTTTTTTCATGGTGGATTAATAGCATGTATGTATAACAATTTACTGGACTTAAATTTGGGCCCAATGGCTGGGATCAAAAGAGATTGGGTAAGAGACTTGAATATAACTTTCTCTGATGAAGATTGGTTCTCTACTCTCAGCTTGATTAATGATTCCTCATTCTGTGCAAGGCCCTGCTTATTCCAATTTAAGGTGGTGCACAGACTCACATGTCCAAACTTAAATTATCCTGTTTCTATGCAGATATTGATCCTTTTTGTGAGAACTATAACATTTTTGAAGCCTGTTCTGGGAATGCCCAAATTTAGAGAGATTTTGGAAAGAAATTTTTCAAACTCTATCAACAATTTTGAAGATTAACTTGGAACCCTGTCTGTTCATTGCTCTGTTTGGTTTTTCTCTCAACTCAGATGAACCTCTATTGGCATCTCAGGAAAATGTCTTTGCTTTTACTACACAATGATGGCCAGACGAGCTAATTTATTGAAATCCAAAGGAGATGCATCCCCTATACATAAACAGTGGTTATATGATGTTTTGTTTAAGTTTAAAGAAAATGAGATATAGTATTAAAGATTGGAAATTTCAATTTCTGAATTGATGGGGCCCATTCTTAGAATTTTTTTTATAATTTGAAGAATCAATAATTATTATACTTTCTGGTAATTCTTTGTCTGTTTTCCGGGGGTCGCCATTGATTTCACATCATTATTGATTTTCTTTTAATTGTAAAAAAGGTAACCTTGATTAGAGGGAGAGGATTAGTTTAGTCCATTAGTTTTTAGGTTTTCTCTTCTATTTTAAAAATCTGTTATTTTAAAATAACAGTCTAATGATGCATCTGACATGGTTGCATTCATTAAGTTTATGACTAGATTGTTATAAGTAACTACTAATATAGTTATGAATATTTTCTTATTTACTCATTAATTTTTTTTCTTTCTTCTATATGTATTTACTTGTTCTAAAATCTTTTTAGAAGTCTGTTGGTTCAATGTATTAAAAAAAATGCAGGCATGGCTAACAGAACATTAGTGAGCTGGGTTCATTCGTTTGGGTGTGTGTGTATAGACTGCACATTCAGGTACATGGCTTCTCCCCAGACATCCCATGTGAAAATTAACTCTTGCACGCCATTGAGTCAGGGAATGTGGGGAGAATGCAAATTGGATTAATATTGGATTTTTTTTTTAAAAAATAGTTGAAACAGTCTCAATGGAATGATAGGCCTGACTTTGGTGGGATAGGGATGACAGACTTGCAACATAGTGGGATTCAAAATCAGAGAGAAAATATTGTTTAAAAATATTTGTATAAAAAATTAACATAATTCTCCAATATTTAGCATCAAGGCTCAATATTGCTTACTGTTGAACTCACTATTAAGAATTTAAATCTTAACCTCACAAATATTGAAAAAGTCCAATGATCTAGGATATTTGGAACTTTGATGGTACTTTGATGGCAGGTTTTTCAGAATATTCAATGTTATTCTATTTCTATCCTAACGCACATGTACTTCAATTTTTGGAGGTACTACAGATATAGCTAATACATTTTCCAGCAAATCTAGTACATTTAAAAGCCACACAGAAACTTGGGCCCTAGTTGTTTGAAAGGAATGTACGAACCAGGACTGAGGTAATATTAAAAGGAACCGAGACTGTGATGAATGGAAATGGAACACAGGCAGCCATGGGTTGAAATGGAGATGGAAACGAGTCCAGATGATTTGAAAAAGAGGACGGCAAACATTACTCAGTGAGGCAGATACTGAAACTTTGAGATTCCTGAATAATTTGATAGTTGATATTCGAGTTTAACTTTAATGCTATTTACTAGAGGTGTATCAAGCTTTTTAGAATGATCAAAAGGGAAGGTGACAAATGCAAGTAATGTGGTCACTGTCTGAAATTAATAGACATTTTTCCTGAAGTCTATTCTGTTACATTAACCAATTATTTTGATTATTTTTACTTTAACAAATCTATCTGTGGTAATTTCACATTTTGATCATGTTGAATGAGAAGCTTGTTGATATTCAGTCTAAATGTGCTTATTAGTTAGTTGCCGCCTTTTGTTAAACTTTCGGGTTTGTTCAAACTGATTCAGCTTTTAGTGCTGACCATTTCCTGTATTCTAGGCATCTTGTATAGTTCTGTTAAAACTTCATCCAAATTCTTGCTTCTGCACAGGAAGTTCAGTCTCTTGGTTTTCCTGCACTGCTGTCAGTTTTTAATACCTCTCCTGTATCTGAACAACTGGAATGCCCTTCATCCTTAAGGTACAGATTGAGTAGCATGTTGTAGAATGTTTGCACTTTCCATTCTTCACTTGACAAAAAAATTGCTTACATTCTTTGCCCTTTGGTTGATGCAAAGTTGGCTTCTTTTTTCACTCGGGTTGTTTTCCCTCGTTTATAGATTAATTGTCCTCTGACATTGCTTTGCCTACTTGCTTGCATCATGTGATTCACCTGTTAAATTCTGAAATTCTTCATCTGAATCAGTTCCTCATACCAGGTCCACAAGCATCTGCAAACTGGACCAAGTTGAACTGAGCTGCTGCCTGCCAACCAGCGGTGAAGTATAGTATTTCTCGCTGATCCTTTAAGTTGAACCAAGCTGTGCACCCCTTGTCCCACCAACCCCCATCCAAAATTAACCTCTTTAAAATGCATTGGCTTATATGTGTGACATTATACATGCCACGAGGCTTGGCAAACAGGAATTAAGTTGCATTCTAGTTCGTTTATTTTTGTAACATTTGTTTGAGGGCATCAGGACATGGGGAAGCAGTTCCTGCTATGTCCCTAGTAACACTGAAACTCATCCTTCCCGAAACGTGTGAATGCTCATGACAAAACTGATTTGATTAGTAAAACAGATGAAAAATTGTTCTTGTATTGAGGAACTAAGTGACTGACTAGACAGATTCATTGAAAAACCACTTGAGATCAATAATGAGTCTGATGGACTGAATTTTGAAAAAGAAAATGCAATGATTGACAATAGGATTTAATGATTTACTTAATCAAGGATAATTGAGATCAATGTTGGTCCTCGGTGATTGATTTTTTCAAAACAAATATGGAAATTGCCTTTAGAACTGCTGAAATGAGTGACTGGAAGGTTTTAAGGGGACGCTAAGTCTTAGATATAACCAAATCGGCAGCAGTATATCTGACAGGACTGAACAAAAATTCCAGATTACATTTGGATTGATGGTCTGAGTAGTTTCAGTAAAATTATAAAGATAAGTGGTTTGCAGTTTGACCCGATGGATTTTATTTAAAAAAAAATCTTCAAATGAATAATGAGCATGACCTATATGATTTTTAAAAAGAGAGAGGCCGCTTATGCTCCAACCTTACTGTGCAAGCACCTTGGCATTGAACTAATCCCAAGACGTTTTGTCATTTGGTTCAGTTAAAGAGTAGGTTTCCTCACTTTGCCCTGAGCTAAAACAAAAAACACAAATACCTTGATTGACTATTACATTCTCTTGCCTTTAATTACAAGTGGAGACTGGATCTTGTGAATGTGGAGTTTAGCAGCATGTACTTTGCTGATGCCCTGCTCTGCAAGAGGAGAAAGACCAATCCCCTATGTGGGAAATAAATCAGTAGAATATTGGCACTCAAAAAGTGATGATACGTTGAGGGACCATGTGCCACTGTAAATTATCCTGAAGCATCCTCGCACGACCAGGCATTGAACATCCTGTGGAATAGCGCACAGGAGAAGTTCTCCAGAGCCTGAATGACCATTTGGTGGCTGTTTGGAAACTGAAATGTGTCAGACTGGGTGATGAGAGCTTGGTACAGGATGTAATGGGTGAGGGAGAGAAACTGAGGTCAGTGTAAGCTACTTGCTAAAAGAATGTAAATCAGAAAAGATTGCAGACTGAAATGGAAGTGAGTTGTGAGAAGAAAGATTAAATATAGCCATCCTATCATCTTCTGGGCTTGCTCCTGTGAAGGCCCCACCAATAATGCAGGGGAGGAGGGAGCATTGGCCTCTCTAAGTTTGTTTATGCTTCAAGCAGTTATGAACCACCTTATGAATGATTGAATAGCTGGGAGCATGGGAAAACTGTCATCTGGATTGAGTGCTGAAGTGGTAAATATGTGGGGATGTGGCATGTTCAGGGTGGCCTGTCTCTGAAAGGGGGCACCAGTCACTTAGTTGCTCTGTTAGAGCTCACTTTATGTCCACCCTGTGCTCCATGTTTCCTCATTTGCTGCTTAGGGTCTATTTTTGGCTGCCTTTCTTTTCTCACCAATATATTGGCTGTTCACGACATCACCCATATGAATTAAAGAGATTTTAGGTTGGCCAGCGTCAGAATCCCAAAGTGATTTATTGAGGAGTAAGGTAAAGCAGAGTCAGGAGTACAAGCTTCTGAGAAATGAAATGCCAAACCAGTGAAGCTGTCCACACTGAAGTCTCAAAAAAAAATAGCATTTGTCAGGCAGATTTAAGCATTTCTGCATTCATCAGAACAGCTTAAATCCTTGCCTTGTTCTGTTAAAAGTGGTAAACAAGAAAACTGTCTCCATTCCCAGTGGTAGTGTGGCCTTACACCTGAGTGCAAAGACAGATCTGAAGTATATCTAACTATCTTCAGCAATGAATGAATGATCTGTCTATCTCTGTTCACCAATCTTCAGCTTATTCCATTCACTCTGCATAGTATCGAGAAGTGACGGTGCGCCATTGATACAGTGAAGGCAAAAGATTGACCTCATTCAGGTGAGGCGGTAATCTCACAGTCTTGGACTAATACTTTCTCTAACAAGAAAATTAGTGAACCATTGGATTTCTTGGACTTGTAACAAACATCAGCTTTATACTGGTTATTTGCTTAATGAGTGTAAAATGATCAGATAGTAAATTGGGAATTGCACTTAAGGACCCAGACCACTGGATTATTAGTTCAGGGTGTTGACTGTACATACAAAATAAGAATATTATTCCTCAATTTCTGTATTATTGTTTTCCTGAGCAGATATTGATTAATAAAATTTCTCTTTAGTTCATAAGGGGGTCCTACAGCCCTTGGCTGAGAAAGACTGCTAGTGTTGAATTTGAGATGATATTTAATGCAGATCCAAGGAATGAAAGGATTTGGCTGGCAAGGTCCCAGAAGCTGTCTAGACTGGTAATCAATCCTCAGCAGAGGATTGATTACCTTCATATTAAAACATGAGTGAGAGGGTTCTAATTGATGGCAAGGCATTGAGCTTGTAATGGGAAGTCAAATTAGGATGGCTTTGAATCTTGTGTCAGGGAGATTGAGAGTGGGAAATGGACTCTCATTCAGTCTGGTAGGAGACAGGTGGTCTAATTTCAGGGGCCATGAAGGAGGACACAGCTGGTTCTCAACAACTTGCTTATGGAACTCTATCTCATCCATGAATGATGTGACCAATGGACAATCAGTAGGTGAGGAAGGCAACTAAAAATTGATACCTGAGCCACATCAGAGCACTAGCAGAGAAACTGTGGTTCGGTAGGACCCCTGATGACTAGAGATTGCGCTACTCTATCCAATCCAGGGACAGGGAATGGACACCGACATAGAGCACGGAAAGAGGCCCTTCGGCCCATTGTCCACGACTATTTTTGGCAATTCTACTCTCATCTAATTTTATCTTCTCACATTCCCTTCAGCATTTCCCCAGCCATGCATCTTTGCATGAGGGTACAATTACTGTTCCAGTTTGATTATACTTGGCTGCCAGCAGGGTGCTCAGACAGACAGAGAGAGACTGCTGTTGGATAATCTGTAATGGAGACCTACAGCCTCATGGCAAGCTGTAGTTGGTTACAACAACTTTAAAGTAAAGAACCTTTTCCTTCATCCATGTGTCATCTAAGAACTCGCATAAACGAATACAAGATAAAACAGTGAGGTCATAGGAAGAATGTGGGGCACTACACATACAGCATTGGATAAAACCTGGGTTGCTGGAGCCGTTGCATTTAATTTCTTCTACAAGAGAATGGGTTTTCTCCAGTTTTCTCCATATGCTCTCATTTCCAAAATACCTACTGGTTTGCGAGCTTAACTGCGTGTATTTGGGGTGCACGGGTTTCATGGACCAGAAGGGCCTTCCACCCTACTGTACCGTTAAAATTTAAAATAGAACTGTGAACTTGCTGAGACTCAGCTCAGAAATGTATTTTTAAAAATACAATCCCTCTTCCTGGCCTTTTCCCAACAGCAAATATACAAATCAGTAACAGATAGACACCAAATTGGAAAGCTGCATAGTAAATCACCTGAGTGAAGGCAGGGGCCCACAGAGATGAGAAAACCTAAGGCTAAATGTGGCAGGATGCCCGTGTAGAATTACCACTTACTAAAGTAAATTGCCAGGGTTATCCACCACCCACTCGTAAATGTACACCATCAATCACTTTCTTGTGCATACTGAGTTTAGAGAGCAGAGTACAATACATTGCAATTGGAAAAAGTGCCAAGAAGGTTTGCTTTCAAAGTCCAAACAGATGGCAGCAGGAAACTAATGGACACATCAGTTTAGAAAAGTACGCTTGAGGACAATAATGCAATACCATCTTACACATTGTTCTGCCTTGTGCTCTAATGTTACGGGATCGCTATGTCAATAGGGAGATGGAAGTATCCAGTTAATAAGGGATCTTCTGCCAAGGGCAGTCATGAGAAACAGAAGCAAAACTATAAGGAGACCAAGAAATTTGTCATTCAAAAATTTATAATATTATTGGAAAATAACAATAAAGGTATTCATAAAGTATCAGATCTGTTTTTGGTAACAAAGTTCAGAATTAAAGTTCTTAATTGTACTCTTGAAATCTTTGTATTGCCCATTAGGACAAACAGATCAGTAAATATTTTAACCAATGCTAAACATGTTATACTTGTATCCTGAAAATGGGAGCTTGGTGTGCAATGCATGATGGATCCACATTCATTCAGGGGAATAGTGGCAGTCTGCCAATTGAGAATAGTTTTAGCATCTTGCTCGAACCAATATGATGGATGCAGGATGTTCAATATTATAAATGACAATTCAAGTAAGTCTGCACTTTAAACGTCTTCACCTTTTAAAGAGGGGACACATTGTGACGAGCAGGTGCTTGTGCTCCACAATGGAAAGCTAAGCTGAGGAACTTGGAAGAATGCGGCACGGCAGGGTATGCTGCCCGCTGTATTGGCAGCAGAAGGAAAAGGAAGGAGCATGCTTTGTATCCGTTGGGGACCAGCTCAGAAAACCGTATTAATTTGTGAGCTCAGCGGTCAGAATCAATGCTGAGAGACCGTGAGATGGATAGTGCCGGACCCAGCTTGTTGGAAGACCTGATCGCACTGGGGTTCTGTTGTAGAAAGTGAGGATGAAGACTTTCATCAGGCAATATGAAGATGAGGCCTAATACCATAAGCAATACAATGTTCAGTGAATTGGAAAGCAAGGACATGTGCAAACAGCCTTGAAGTGTAGAGGGGTATTCAGCGCCAGCCTGGCACAGGGCTAAACCAGGCATTTGCACCTTTCAATGTTTATATGGTGGTGAACCCCATCTGCATGCTCGCAGAAGGAGCCATGAAACAGCAACTACTCAACATCTGGGAGTTGCTGAAGCAGACTTCCAGTGACTGTATGGAGCATGAACAATCTGCCATGTTAGGATGGCAGCAGACATTCTCCCACCCCATCACCCACTTGCTTTTGTCCTTGCCTGTTAGTCAGCCAATCTAAAATGCTGCCATCCCACTCCTACCATGAAGATGTGTGCAGTTTGGTATGTCAACTCAAAATCAGTAGCGTTCCACCAAACAATGCCATGGACACTGGAGAGTTACCATGCAGAATCAAATGGACAGGTAGAGAAGCACAGAAGACTGGCATCAAAGGAATATGTCAGGGCCAGTGGTTGACTTCTACATGTAATTTGGTCTGATTTAATGAGTTTTCTTTCAACTGCTTATTTGGCCTGCTGGTTTAAATTTTCACCTTGAAGATGTTGTAATGGTTAATGACAAAGGGAAGGTGCAGAAGGAAATGTGAACGGGAGAGTAGGGAAGTGGTCCTTGGAAATGACTCTTCTTTCAGAATAGGTGATGAGGGACAATTGAAATTGTTTCCTATATCCAGTGCCTCCTTCCCTATCTCAGCCTCTTGCTTCTGGTCCTCACCCTGTTGCTTGTAGAAGGATCTATGCCTGCATGTTGTACAACTGGGTAGAATGCAGCAGACAATTGCAGTCTTCAACAGGGTTCCTCCAAAGACCTTTGTTTTATCACCTCTAGAATCTCTTCAATTAGATTCGGTAGGGCAGCACGGCCTCCTTTATATGCATCTTGTGCAGGTGGCTGTGAGTATTGTATTGGAGTTATCAACTGTATAGAGGAATACAAGAACCTAAGAAGTATGAGTAGGCCATCTGGCCCACTGAACCTGCTCCACCATACAATAAGATCCTGTATCATCAATGCACTGTCACCCAGCTGCATTTCACAAAATGGAGAAGTCTGCATTCTTGGCAAAGCCATTTGCCACCTGATGCACCATCAATCACTCGAAAGACTATTGTAGAGAAACCAATAGGTTTTTATTCACTTGAGAACTTAGCATATTCTTACTGTTCGGTTGCCCTGCACTGAGTAATGGGGGGCTGTGGAACAGTCACCTTTATACAAGAGCCTGTGGGGAGGGGCCTGTGATAGTACAGATTCTATCACCAATATGTATAGATTGTAGTGTAGGATGATTGTGATTGGCTGAGAGTGTAGCCACACCTACTGGCAGGTCTTAAAGGGTTGCTCCCAGCCAGACCAGGTCATTATGGACTGGTCGACCTACATGTGATACACTCCAGTCTTCTAGTTAATAAAAGCCTTGGTTTGGATCAACAAGCCATTGATTCTTTCGACGCGCTCTACAGGGCCACAGGTACAACCGACCAACGGGTATGCTTGACCAGATAATTATACATGACAGTGGTTTACCACACCACCCATGCCTGATGGACTCTGGTAACTGAGAATGATGCATCATCAGCTTTTAATGATGAGTGTATGTGGCCTTGCCACAAACAGAACATTGTGAGGCACCTTGACAACAACCAGAGGCAATCAGTGTATGTTCTGAGAACGCAGATGTGGGGCCACCTTATAGAACTTGTGGTGTCTCCAGTACCACAAGTCACAAAGTCTCAGGTTGAAGGATTGATGACTGGACATCTCCCTCTGAGGACTGACCATAGCTTATTCCCTCTCTTGTGCGATCTTCCACATGTCCTCTGCTTATTTTCCTGGTCACTGTGAATGTCTACTGCTATGCCCATAGCAACAAGCCACTAATTTGTCTTGCTGGCTTGTGTTTAATAAACAGCTGTTCAATTTTTGGTGTTCCATTTTGTGTAAAGTGCCAAAAACTGTTTTTAATCACATCAACTGCATAATCTCTTTAATTAGCAATGGAGAAAGCTCTCTAAAATGCTGTAGGTTGGAACGTTGAGCTCCAACATTGCAGCACATCTCAAATATGTTTCCCGTTGATTGACATCATCATCTGCTAGCTGGTGGGAGTTCAGACCACGAGTGCTATTGACCTCAGATATGATAGCTAATGCCAAGTGCACCACAAGTGTGTGTGCGTCTTCCACGGATGTAAATAGGCACCAAAATGACACCAAGCAACACAGGGTCTACCAATCCATATTCTGCAACGTGATAGCTTTTTGATTTGAAGCCAATCTTCTGCTTCAGTGCCTTGTGACATGCATATCTAATGATCGTTTTGTGAAAAAGAATAAAATATTTTTTCCTGGAACAGCTATTTCATCTCATAGAGGCTGTTTATTTATGATCAATGGGATCATGTTGGCATCACCTATGTGATGGAGTTTTTGTACCAGTATTCAGTTACCACTTTGTAGCGAAGTCGCTGTCCTTTGACAGTTTGACATGGAGCAGCTACCCCTTGATGTCTGCTTCATTTGGGCATTACAGTATTTTTAAAAAGGCTAACTGCAGTTTGCAAAACTGCATTGGAGAAACTTCCCAAGTATCATTCCCCCAAAACAATTTCAAATATTCCTCACAGGTTTCGACTGCTCAATGCTTTCGCCTCTGAAGCTTTTTGAACATGTGTATTTTAAAATGTGTTTATCTTAATTGCAGAATGTGACTAAAATATTAGAGAATGAGCAATGATAATACAGTCAAATTTGGAGGGGGGTGGGGGAGAGAGGAGGCCATCCTTTTTTTCAGTTGCCTGGTTGGGTTACAAGGTTCAAAACACACTGAGATGGTGGATTTGAAGTTAACTGATGAGGACGAAATGAGAACCCCCAGATGGGTCAGGAAGTGGTGGCTGGGGTAGTCAGGTGGATAGTTTGGAAGGTGATGCACTCCCTTCACTGATAACACTAAGATATTCTCTGCACGTTGTGCATTGACTCAGGAACACTGTACCGTCTTGAGCGATCATGTTTAATTCTATTGTCCTATGTACCAAGGAACAAAGAAGTGGTCCATTTCTGCTTGCTATCCAGCATGTCATCTCATAAACAGGCAAAACAGTACAAAATTGAGAGAGAGAGATCAATTACAACAGAGCAAGGGGAGTGTTATTTTACTCAAATAAAATGAGGTACGTTCAGGAGTCGAGGGATATGGGGAAAAGGCAGGAACGGGGAGCTGATTGCGGATGGTCAGCCATAATCACAGTGAAGAGCGGTACTGGCTAAATGGCCTACTCCTGCACCTATTGAATCAAACAGCATGCTTCTCCTCCATTTTGAGCAGGCAGAGGTCTAAAGATTTGAAATCTTTTCAAGAAAGGTCCAAGACGCATTCTTCTTTTCAGCTGGTAATCACTTACTAGAACAGTACTCAGAATAGTGTGTGTATATTGGGCATCTGAATCAAATAACCTGATGATCAAAGCTGTATGAGCTGGAGAGGAAATTGCACCATCTATTATTCTCTTTGGGGTCGGGGGGGGGGGGGGTGAGGGCCATTATTATGGGTGTAGCTATCAATCTAGGTGGGACAAGGAATTATTGGAGAGGTAGGCTCTCTGCAGCTGTAAACTGGTGTACACATCCAGTGCTGTTACTCAAAATTACAAAATTCTAATATCTTGGTATTTAAAAAATACATCAAACATAGTGTAACCATTAAATAACATTGCATAAGAAATGATATTTATGATTCTAACAACTTATTATTTAAGTTTTCTAACACGATTTAAATTTGAGCATGAACATGCATTTCTGATCTCCTTGCTGATTCTCAAAATCAGTTCATCCATATCCAATAAATCAGTTATTTGAAAGGAAGTTTTTAAGAGTGGTTTTATTAGATATGAAAGACCTAAAATCAGCAAGGGGATCAGAAATGCATGTTAAAGCTCAAAGTAATATGTAAATTATTATCAAAACAAGGGCACGATCACTGTTAATCACAATCACAGCGACTTGGTGAATTACACGATTGATAGTCATGGGATCCTGGTGCGTGACTACAGATGGTTGCACATTTAGAATTCGGTCCTGTCCTAATCCAATGGAGGAATATTTTAACACTGAATGCAGAAAGTAGGTGTGAATAACAATTATTCCAACCATCAGCTTCTATCACTTTAGTAAAACACGGAAGTTTGAAGATGCATTCGTTGAAGTAAAATGATTTGACCATGTACAAATTGCAGCATTTTTTATACATAGTCCCCTCATTTCAGGGCACCATAAGATTTGAGACATTAGGCTTTATAGGTGTTTGTGAGCACTCGGGTATGTTTAATTGCTTCATTGGTGCAGGTATAGAGAGCTCAACTTGCTTCTAAGCTTTTGATCACCTTTGGAGCCTGTGGTTGCCATTTTTTTCAACCTGAGGACCAGAGTTGTGCCAATGAAAGTGGAAGAGGCCATTATGAGGGTGAAAAACAAGGATAAAACAGTAAGAAATATCACCAAAACCTTGTGTGGAATATCATTAAGAAAGATCATACTGGTGAGCTCACTGATAATAGAGGGACTGGTAGGGCACTGATGATGACTGAAGAGTTCTCATCATAATGAAGAAAAATCCCAAAACATCTGTCCGACTGGTCAGAAACACTCTTCAGGAGGCAAGTGTGAATGTGCAAATGACTATTGTCTGCAGTAGACTTCATGAATAGAAATACAGAGGCTACACTGAAAGATGCAAACCACTAGATAGTTTCAGAAACAGGATGGCCAGATTACAGTTTGCCAAGAAGAATGGAAAAGAACTCACAGAATTCTGGAGAAAGGTCTGTGGACAAATGGGACCAAGATTAACATGCATCAGAGTGATGGCGAGAGCAAAATGTGGAGGCAGAAATGAACTGCCCAAGATCCAAAATAAACCATCTCATCTGTGAAACATGGTGGTGGGGGTGTTATGGCCTGGGCATGTATGGCTGTCGCTGGTACTGTTATACTTCATTGATGATGTAACTGCTGATGGCAGCCGGAAAATTAATTCTGTTGTGCATAGAAATATCTGCTCAAGTTCGAGCAAATGCCTCCAAACTCATTGGACAATGCTTCATCCTACAGCAAGACAATGATCCCAAGCATACTGCTAAAGCAATAAAGTAGTTTTTTTAAATGCTGAAGAGAAAACTTAAGGAGACAAGCCCCCAAAACAAGCAGGAGCTGAAGATGGCAGCAGTAGAGCCCCTCCAACAGGATCCCTTCAAAACTCAACAAGCTGTATCGCATACCATCTCTGAATACATCACTTTTGGTACCTCCCTGGCACAGCCTCTGACCTTAGTTTTGCAACCCCACACGGCCTGTTTCTATCTCATACCCAAGATCCACAAACCCAATTTGCCTGGCAGATCCATTGTGTCATTGTGCACCTGCCCCACTGAATTGGTCTCTGCTAACTGAGAGTCTGTTTTGTTCCCTCCCCACCTACATCTGGGGCTTCACATGCCTTCCATTACTTCAACATCTTCCAGTTCCCTGAACTTGATTGCCTCATGTTTCCCAGTCCCCCATACCGAAGATGGTACCTTACCGCGGCTATTCTGCATGCATCTCTAACGGGGATAATCAAATATTCCCTTTCAAAATTTTTAAAAATCGAACAAAAAATGAAAAATATAAAATCAAACTCATCTGACAACATTGATGCACTAAGATCGCTTGCAGAGCTTGGAATCTCAGTTGGGAGGGACCTTTTAACAGCTCATGCAAGTACAACAACACCACCACGGGAGTTTTAAACAGGCAGAAAACATCCCTTTTAAACTTCCCAGGAGTCGCAGACACTCAACACATTTAAACATCATTGAGAATTTAAAGGAACAGTGCACGGACCAGTTAAACACCATGGGAACTACCAGCAGCAGACCACCTGCAGGTAATGAAGACCCGACCATGTGGACACAGGGGAGCTACAGGTCAAGCTGGGACCTGAGGCTTCTGATCCCTACCATCCTCCTGGCCAACGTACAAGTCTCTGGAGAACAAACCTGATGAACTACAAGCCAGACTTAAACCTCAGTCATCGGGGAGTGCTGCGTGATGGCTAAACACTGACATTCTGGAGATGGCACTGCAGCCCAAGGGCTACACTTCATCGCACTGACCAAACACCCGTGTCTGGAAAAAGCAGGGGAGGTGGCATGGTGTCATCATCAATTCATCATGGTGCACAAAGGTGATGGTCATGTCCCAGACCTGCTCCGCCGACCTGGAACTTCTGGCGATTGAGAGTCGCCTATTCTACCTGTTGAGGGAGTTTACGGCAATCATCCTGGCTGGCAGTCTGATCAACAACCATGAGGCAACACATCCTGATGCCTTCCCGATCATTGTGGGGGACTTCAATCAGGCCAACCTTAAGAGGTCTCTGACAAACTACCACCAACGCATTGCAGGCAAGACCAGGGGAATCAATACACTTGACACTGCTACACCACCATGAAGAACGGATACCGACCCATGCCATGAATGCACTTCAGCACATCTGATCACCTGGCTGTACTTCTACTATTGGTATACAAGCAGAGATTGAAGACCACAGCAACAATGGTAAAGATGACAAAAGTATGGTCAAGAGAGGTGGTGGAGGAGTGCCTGTAGGACTTCTTTGAATTGGTGGACTGGAACATATTCAAGAACTCATCCTGAATGAATATGCAATAGGTGTCACCGACTTCATCAAGACCTGAGTGGACGATTGTGGGTCCATGTGCACCTACTGGGTGTGGTCCAACCAGAAGCCCTGGATGAATCAGAGAATCTGCAACCTGCTGAGGGAGAGAATAAGGCCAGGAATTGGGATCTTTACAGAAGTCCAGACACAACCTGCAGAAGGCCATCTCTGCAGCAAAGTAGCAATTACGGAGGAAGCTAGAGACAAGTCCAATACATGCCAGCTATGGTAGGGTGTGCAGGCCATTACAACCTACAAACCGAGGGCAAACACCATAGAAGGCTGTGAGGCTTCACTACCTGAAGAGTTTAACATCTTCTATGCCTGCTTTGAGAAGAAGAACCAAACGGTGCCTACTAGAATCCCTGAAAAGGCTGAGACTCCTGAGGTATCTGTCTCAGAGAGTAATGCCAGAACATCATTCAAGAGGGTGAAACCTTGCAAGGCATCAGGCCCTGATGGCGTACCTGGCAGGGTGCTGAAAATCTACACCAACCAACTAGCCGAAGTGTTCATGGACATTTTCAACCTCTCATTGCAGTTGTCAGAGGTTCCCACCTGTTTGAAAAAGGTATTAATCATCCTGGTACTCTAGAAGGTCAGTGTGAGCTGCCTCAATGACTACCTCCCACTAACTTCTACTGCGATTAAATGTTTTGAGAAGCTGGTCATGGCCCGAATTAACGTATCTAAGCAAAAATCTAGACCCACTGCAATTTGCCCATCATCACAATCACTCCACAGGAGATGCAATATCGCTGGCTCTCCACTCAGCTCTGGATCACCTTGAAAACAGCAACTCATATATACGGTTGTTCTTCATAGACTGCAGCCTTGGTCTTCAATACTATTATTCCCTCAATGCTGTTCAAGAAGCTACAAACTCTAGACCTCTAATTCACTCTGCAAGTGAATCCTTGACTTTCCCATGGGAAGAACACAGTCATTACGAATTGGAAACAATGTCTCATCTTTACTAATTAACAACATAGGTGCACCACAAGGAAGTGTGCTTAGCCCACTGCTCTACATCTATGACTGTGTGGCCAGACGCAGTTTCAATGCCATCTACCAGTTTGCCGGCAGAATCACAAATGGTAATGAGGAGGGAGATAATCAGCTTATTGAATGCTGTAATGACAACAACCTTGTGCTCTATCAGCAAAATCAAGGAGATAATTGTGGACTTCAGGAAGAAGTCAAGGGAACACGATCCAGTCCTCATCAAGGGCTCAGTGGTGGAGAGGGTCAAGAGCTTCAAATTGCAGGGTATCAGCATCTCTGAGGATCTGTCCTGAAACCTCCACTTTGATGCAATCACAAAGAAGGCTCGTCCGTGCCTATACTTTGTGATGTGTTTTCGGACATTTGGTATGTCACTGAAAATTGTCATAAACATCTACAGGTGTACCGTGGAGAGCATTCTGGCTGGTTGCATCACTGCCGGGTATGGAAGTGCCAACTCTCAGGGCAATAATAAACTTCATTGGGTTGCTAACATGGTCTGTGACATCACCAGACTTCACTCCATCGAGGTCATCTACATGAGCCCGTGTCTTTATATTTAAAAAAAAAAAGCAGCCTCTGTCCTCAAAGACCCCCACCACCCAGGCTATGCCCTCTGCACTCTGCTACCATTGGGGGAAAAAGGTACAGGAGCCTAAAGATGAGCACTCAATGGCACAAGGACAGCTTCTTCCCTGCTGCTATCCGATACCTAAAAAATCAATGAACCAAAGACACGGGCTAACTTTTCATGCACTGTTATTTTTTCATAGTAATGTTATAAGATGGTTCATAATATGAATGCTTGCACTATGATTGCTGCCACAAAAGACCAAGTTTCATGACTTGTTCTTGATGACAAATTCTGATTCGCAAGGCCTCAAAGTCCTTTGTTTCTTTCTGGAAAATAGACCCAATGAGTCCCATTCCACCACCACCCTCCTCCAGCTGGCAGAACTTGTCCTTGTCCTATAAGGATTCCAGTTCATTCTCTCAATTCCTCAGTCTCCATCATATCTGCGCCCAGGACAAGACTTCCATGCTAGATCAACATAGATATTCTCCTTAAAACAATGTAGTTTTTTCTCTACTACCATCAATTCAGCACTCAACCACCTATCCTCTATTACCCACACATCTGCCCTGGCTCCCTCCATCCCCACGTGCAACAAGGATAGGATTCATCTTGTCCTCACCTACCACCCCATCAGCCTCTGCATCCAACATATCCTCCTCCCCCATTTCTGCTACATACTATGTGATCTCATCACTAGACACATATTCCGCCCTCATCTCCTCTCTGTCTTCCGCAGGGACTGCTCCTTCCGTGACTCCCATGTTCACTCATCCCTCCCCACCAATGGTCCCTTTGTTGCTTACCCCGATGACTGGAAGAGATGCTCCACTTGCACCCACACCTTTTACCGCATCACTATTCAGGGGTCAAAACAGTCTTTCCAAGTGAAGCAACTTTTCACTTTTAAATCTGCTAGGGTTATTTACTGCATCCAGTTCTCGCATTGTGGTCTCCTGTACATTTGGAGAGACAGGGTGCAGACTGGGAGATCATTTTGCTGAGCACTTTGGCTCTGTCTGCCGCAATAGTGTGGATTTCCCGGTGGCCACCCATTTCAATTCCCCATCCCGTTCCCTTCCATGGTTTCGTGCACTACCAGACTGAGACCACCCACAAATTGGAAGAACAACTCCTCCTCTTCTGACTCGCACCCTCCAACTGGATGGCATTCTCTGAAATTCATTTAACATCCCTCCACCATTTCTCCCCTCACTCCCCCAGCTCTGTCTCTCTCCCTTTTCCCTGTCTCCTTTTTGCACAGACATAATCAAGTCTCACCTCTCCCCTTATCATATCCAATTAACACCTTTTGTTGGTTTGGATTCCACCCCCAGTCAACGTTGTCAATATTCTGAGATTTTTTTTGTTGTTGCTCATTCTGCTTATTCCTGGAAGAAAGGCTCAGGCCCGAAACATCAGCCATGTTATCTTTGCTAATCTTTTAACGTCCATAGCAGACAGAGTGTTCCTCCAGCATTTTGGTGTGTTTTTACTACAATCCCAGCATCTGCAAACTTTCATGTTTCACAAAGTAGAGGCCTGACAGAACATCAGCAGGGAAGATGCTCAGCTCCTGATGATGTCTGTGAATCACAGGCTTCAAGCAGTCATCACATGCAAGGGACATGCAGCAAAATACTAAACATATTTTATATACATACGTGTGTGTGTGTGTGTGTGTGTGTGTGTGTGTGTGTGTGTGTGTGTGTAAGATATTTCATCTATATTATTTATATAAAAATAATGAATAACTCTAATTTCTACATGGTCAAACCAAAATGTACACAAATGCCCTTTAATAAAATGTGGGATGTGCACTTTAATCACATATGAATTGTTTTATTACTTATTTCAAACTGTGGAGCACAGAGGCAAATAAAGATTAAAAAGTGTCTTTGTCCCAAACATTATGGAGGGCACTCTACATGACATCTCCTACAACCCTGAGATTCTTGTGGGCCAGGCAGAATTGTTATCTAATAAACTGTACTCCAGGAAAGATACATACACAAGAGTGAAATCTAAACAAAGAAATGTAAACAAACTGACAGCGAGTACAGCGAGGAAAAAATAACGTGCAAATTAAAAGCCTTAAAATAATCTCTGATTGAGTCTGTTGTTTCAGAGTCTGATGGTGGAGGGGTAGCAATGGTTCCTGAACCTCGTGCTATGAGTCTTGTGATCCCTATAACCTCATTCATGATGACAGCAGCGAGAACAGAGCATGCCCTGAATGATATGGATCGTAATGATTTCTGCTGCTCTGCAAGTAGATTCCATGCTTGATGCTGGAGAGAGTTTTGCCTGTGATTTACTGTGCTGTGTCCACTACATTTTACCAGGCTTTCTGCTGAGAGGTAATGATACCCCTAATCCAGGCTGTTATGCAGCTGTTCAGCACACTTTCCACGACACATCTGTAGAAGTTTGCCAAGGTTGCCATTGTACCGAAGTAGAGACTCTGAAGTGCTTTCTTCAGGATGACATTAGAATGATGGGTCCAGGAAATGTCCTCTGAGATGGTGACTCCCACAAATTTAAATTTGCTCACCCTCTCCACATCTGATCTCCTAATGCTCACTGGGTCGTACTCCTCAGATTTCCCCTTCTTAAAGTCTACAATCAGCTCTTTGGTTTTGGTAACATTGTGTGTGAGGTTTTTAGTGCACCATTCAGCTGAATTCAATCTCTTTTATGCTGACTCAACACCTTTTTTTTAAATGTTCTTAACTGATTTAGCCATACAACTCAAATGATAAGCTTGAACATTTATCTATTAGCTGTTTCAAGGAGGTGAGAACAATTTTAACCAGAATTAATCTATTAAAATAATTTTTTTTGTAAATTTTATTTATTAATCACAATAAGTCATACAATAAAATTCATGATATTTTACCCCATATAAACCCCCAACCCTAAACCACCAACCCCCCTCGAAACTACCCCAAAAGAAGGAAAAAAAATAACAACTTTCAACTCTTGCCATGCTTTAGTGCAACCCCAACAAATGTAGGGAAAAAAAAAACGTATTACAAATTCATTCCCATATATCTCCTATACGGCTCCAAACTTTAATTTAAAAAAAATAATTGTTACGTAAATTATACCTTATCTTTTCCAATGGGATACAAGTCCTTATTTCCAGATGCCTCCATTGAATACTCAAATCAGTCTCATTTTTCCAAGTAATTGCCAAAGATTTTCTAGCCACAGCTCGTGCCAACCTCAGAAAAGTAATTTGAAATTTATCCAGTTTTAATTCCAAGCACAGTTTCTTAATATAACCCAATAAAAAATACCATAGGATCAAACAAAATTTTACATTTAAATAAAGCTTCTAAAAATTCCTTAATTCCATTCCAAAAAGGTTTCACTAAAATCAAGTAGAATGGAAGAAGGAGCCAACTAATTTATGGCACCTCCAACATAAATCAGAAGAAATAAATTTATACTTCCTTAACCTCTCGGAGTTTGAATATAACATAACATAACAATTACAGCACGGAAACAAGCCATTAGGCCCTTCTAGTCCGCACTGAACCAAACACCCCTTTCTAGTCCCACCTCCCTGCACAATGCCCATAACCCTCCATCTTCTTCTCATCCATATACCTGTCCAACCTTAATACAATTGACTCCGCCGCCACTATTTCTCCCAGAAGATCATTCCACACGGCTACCACTCTCTAAGTAAAGAAGTTCCCCCTCATGTTACCTCTAAACCTCTGCCCCTTAATTCTTAACTCATGTCCTCTTGTTTTAATCTTTCCTCCTCTTAACAGAAATAGTCTATCCACATCCACTCTGTCTATCCCTTTCATAATCTTAAATACTTCTATCAAATCCCCTCTCAACCTTCTACGCTCCAAAGAATAAAGACCTAATCTGTCCAATCTCTCCCTATACTCTAGATGCTTAAACCCAGGTAACATTCTGGTAAACCTTCTCCGCACTCTCTCCACTCTGTTTATATCCTTCCTATAATTAGGCGACCAGAACTGCACACAGAACTCCAAATTAGGCCACACCAACGTCTTATACAATCTCAACATCACCTCCCAACTCCTATATTCCATGCAATGATTGATAAAGGCCAGCATACTAAAAGCCTTCTTCACCACCCTATTCACGTGAGTTTCTACCTTCAGGGAATGATGTACCGTCACTCCTAAATCTTTCTGCTCTTCTGTATTCCTCAATGCTCTCCCATTTACCACGTATGTCCTATTCTGATTCTTCTTACCAAAATGAAGCACCTCACACTTATCAACATTAAATTCCATCTGCCATTTTTCAGCCCACTTTTCTAAGCAGCCCAAATCCCTCTGCAATCCTTGAAAACCTTCTTCATTATCCACTATTCCACCTATCTTAGTATCGTCTGCATATTTACTAATCCAATTCACCACCCCATCATCTAGATCATTAATGTATATAACGAACAACAATGGGCCCAATACAGATCCTTGAGGCACACCACTGGTCACCGGCCTCCAACCTGACAGACAATTATCCACTACCACTCTCTGGCCTCTCCCTTTCAGCCAATGTTCAATCCATTTGACTATCTTAAAATTTATACCTAAAGACTGCACCTTCCTAACTAACCTTCCATGTGGTACCTTATCGAAGGCCTTACTGAAGTCCATATAGACAACATCCACTGCGCTACCCTCATCCACATTCCTAGTCACCTCTTCAAAAAATTCAATCAGATTGGTCAAACATGACCTTCCTCCCACAAATCCATGTTGAGTGCTCCTGATCAGACCCTGTCTATCCAGATGTTTATAAGTACTATCTCTAAGAATTTTCTCCATTAATTTACCTACCACAGACGTCAAACTTACAGGCCGATAGTGTTGCCAGGCTTCCTCCTTGAATCCTTTTTAAATAACGGAACCACATGCGCAATGCGCCAATCCTCCGGCACTATCCCCATATCTAATGACATTTGGAAAATTACTGCCAGAGCCTCTGCTATTTCCTCCTTCACTTCTCTCAATGTCCTGGGGAAGATCCCGTCTGGTCCCGGAGACTTATCCACCTTTATATTCTTCAAAAGCCTTAAAACTACACCTTTTGTAATCTCTATATTCCCCATATTTACCCAATTTGCTTTTTTTTATCTCACATCTCCCAATATCCTTCTCCTTTTGAATACCGAAGAAAAGAAACTGTTCAATATCTTCCCCATTTCTCTTGGCTCCACACACAGTTTTCCGCTCTGATTTTCTAAGGGACCAATTTTGTCTCTAGCTTTCCTCTTACCATTAACATATTTATCGAACTCTTTTGGATTAGTTTTCACCCTGCTTGCCATAGTTTTCTCGTACCTTCTTTTAGCTTTCCTAATTCCTCTCTTAAGATTCCTCTTACATTCAATGTATCTTTCAAACATCTCCTTAACTCCATGCTTCTTATATCTAATGTACGTCTCCCTTTTTCTTCGAACCAAGTTTCCAATATTCCTTGAAAACCACGGCTCTCTCAAACCTTTTGCTCCTCCTTTTAACCTAACAGGAACATAAAGCTTTTGCACTCTCAAAATCTGATCTTTAAAAGACTTCCATCTCTCTACTACATCCTGCCCATAAAACAAATTGTCCCAATGCACACCCTGCAAGTCCTTTCGCATCTCCTCAAATCTAGCTTTTCCCCAATCAAAAACCTCAATCCTTGGCCCTGATTTCTCTCTTTCCATAATGACATTGAAGCTGATGGCATTATGATCACTGGACCTGAAGTGCTCGCCAACACTAACCTCCGTCACTTGACCCATCCCATTTGCCAACAGTAGATCTAACACTGCTTCTTCTCTGGTCAGCACCTCTACATATTGTTGTAAAAAACTATCTTGCACACATTTCACAAACTCTAACCCATCCAGTCCTTTCACAGAATGTGTTTCCCAATCTATATGTGGAAAATTAAAATCTCCCATAATTACAACCCTGTGCTTATCACAAATATCTATATCTCCCTACAGATTTGCTCCTCTAGGTCTCGGTCCCCTCCGGATGGTCTATAATACACCCCTACAAGTGTAACCTCTCCTTTCCTACTCCTCAGTTCCACCCAAATAGCCTCCGTGGATGTGCCCTCTAATCTATCCTTCCTAGGCACCGCTGTAATATTTTCCCTGACAAGCAATGCAACCCCACCTCCTCTTGCCCCTCCGACTCTATCACACCTAAAACAACGAAACCCAGGGATATTCAGTTGCCAATCACATCCCTCCTGCAACCATGTCTCACTAATCGCTACCACATCATACTTCCAAGTATCAATCCACACCTTCAGCTCATCCACCTTTTTTACAATACTCCTGGCATTAAAATATATGAATTTCAGAGATTTCCCAATTTTTAATCCCTGTTTTCCCTCATCTTTAATAACAACATTATTTACTTTTCCTGCCAATTGCCCTTCATCTTCTTCCAGAGCATTTCCCTTCTCTATCACCTGCCCATCCATATTCAAATACTTACTATAAACTTTCTTTGTTTGCATTCTAACCTTCTCCTTACTGCTCTGTACTATTTTGTTCCCTCCCCCCAACCATTCTAGTTTAAAGGATCCTGAGTAGCCCTAGCAAATACCTCTGCCAGGATTCTGGTCCCCCTGGGATTTAAGTGTAACCCGTCCTTACTGTACAGGTCACATCTCCCCCAAAAAGGTCCCAGTTATCCAGAAACTTAAAACCCTGCCCCTTACTCCACCCCTTCAGCCACGTGTTAATCCTCCACCTCATTCTATTTCTATTCACACTGTCACGTGGCACAGGGAGTAATCCAGAGATTACCCCCTTTGCGGTCCTTCTTTTTAACTCCCTACCTAACTGCCTGTACTCACTTTTTAGGACCTCTTCTCTAATTCTCCCTATGTCATTGGTACCTACATGTACCACGACCTCTGGCTCCTGTCCCTCCCACTTTAGGATATCTGGGACACGAGCAGCAACATCCCGGACCCTGGCACCAGGGAGGCAAACCACCATCCGGTTCTCCTTGCTGCGTCCGCAGAATCCCCTATCCGTTCTCTTAACTATGGAGTCTCCTACCACAATTGCCCTCCTCTTCCTTTCCCTCCCTTTCTGAGCTACAGGGGCCGACCTCGTGCCGGAGGCACAGCCACTGTCACTCCCCCCAACCTTGATGTCCCCCTCAACAGTGCTCGAAGAGGCGTACTTATTGCTGAGGGTTACATTCACAGGGCTCGTCTCTGGCACCTTACATTCTTTTGTCCCTCTCCTAACAGTTACCCACCTTTCATCCTGATGAATAAAGATATAATGAACCAATCTATACCTAAAAGAATTAATCTTTTAGTCACAAACTGAAGCTTTTAAAAAGAAGCCAACTGGGAGTAAAAGTTTCTGCCACAGCTAGATAAAACTGGAAAAGTTCAAGAGCAAATTGTGCCTACTGCAAGTTAAGTTTCCCTTTTTTTTTGAAGTTTGCTCAACCAATGGAGCCAGCCATATTATGAGAATGAATGAATCAACATGACAATTATTTGATAATGTTGCGTGATGCTGGGTCTTTCGGAAGGCCTATCAAACTAAATCATTTTATTTGGATACAAGGATTTTATTTGGATTCCATAAATCCTTTAAAAATGTTTGTAAATTAAAAATTACAACTAAGTAATTTATTACTGAACATCAGTATAACTTGATTCAGTTGTCTATTTCCAAATAACTGTCCTGATTTGAAAATCCTGTTTAGTCACATGATATTTTAAGGACTATTTTAAAGAGAAGGTTATTTTTTTTGCTGTGAATTCACACTTGACGGCAAACAGACAAACCAAAAAACTGACACAGATCAATATTTAAAAAAAAATCTTTTGAAGAATGACATTATCTGATTTTCTTTTTTCTGGGTCATGGAAAAGTGCATCCAGTGAGACAAAAATTTGAATGGAAACCTGGGTAAAACTTGGTTCACGAAACCTCCAATCCTGACTTGCAGATCGCACCTTGAGCAGAAATTTCAACCACTAATATATTTAACAAATGACTGGATGATTATCATATTTATAAAGTGCAAAAAGTGGGAAAATAAAGCACAAGACTTCAACTGCATTCTTCTTTGGACAGAGGGTGGAAGACATTATTTCTATCCATGTTGGGTGAAGAAGTCAAGTGCAAAGATCGGTCTGCAGAGGCTTTCAACTTCAGTGACTTCATTCTCACAGCATGGCCTTATTTTCAGCACCTGCATGTTGGTAAGCAAACACCTTTTTGCAACCCCGCACCCAGACATGGAGGTTAATGAGGAGCTGAGCAGTCTGTGCGTCACAGAAAGAAGTCTGAATGAATTGCAGGGCGGATTATTTCATCAGGACTGTGGGTCAAGGCTTGAAGACTAAACATCAGGGCACTCCATAGATTTTACAGGATATGGTAAAGATGTTTTTCCTGATGTGTTATCCTGACGTTAACCTCTTACAAATACCTGATAACAGTTGTAAATGTTGAACAAGTGTAAATTTGACATGGTGAAATATATGCCAAATGCTTAAGAAACACTTCATCAGCCCTTAATAGTGCAACAATCATGCAACTTTTCAAGGGTGAGGATTTCAGCACTTGTTCCTGTCTTGGAAACGAGGTTAAGGTGCAGCAGAATAAGGCGCTGCCTCATTGCGTTTGAGACCCAGGTTCAATCCTGAACTCGACCACTGTCTATGTAGAATTTTCATGTTCTTCCTGTCACTGCTTAGGTTTCCTCCCTGTAGAGTGTGTCGAAAGAACCAAAGACTTGTTGATCCAAACCAAGGCTTTTATTAACTAAAAGACTGGAGCATATCACAAGTAGGTCGACCAGTCCAGAATGACCTGGTCTGGCTAGGAGCAATCCTTTAAGACATAGAAACATAGAAACATAGAAGATAGGAGCAGGAGTAGGTCATTCAACCCTTCGAGCCTGCTCCGCCATTCAACGAGATCATGGCTGATCTTAAAGTTCAGTACCCCGTCCCCGCCTTCTCTCCGTAACCTTTAATACCCTTATACTGAAGAAATATATCTAATTCCCTCTTAAATATATTTAATGAACCTGCCTCTACTGCCCTCTGTGGCAATGAATTCCACAGATTCACCACCCTCTGGGTAAGGAAATTCCTCCTCATCTCGGTCCGAAATGGTTTGCCTATTATCCTCAAACCATGGCCCCGGGTTCTGGATTTTCCCATCATTGGAAACATCACATCTGCATCCGTTCTGTTCAGTCCTGCCAGAATTTTATATGTCTCTATGAGATCCCCTCTCAATCTTCTAAACTCCAGCGAGTACAATCCCAATTTGCGCAATCTTTCCTCATAAGTCATTCCCGCCATTCCAGGTATCAGCCTGGTGAATCGCCTCTGCACTCCCTCCATTGCAAGAACATCCTTCCTTAGATAAGGTGACCAAAACTGCACACAATACTCCAGGTGTGGTCTCACCAAGGCCCTGTACAGCTGCAGTAAGGTATCCTTGTTCCTACACTCAAACCCTCTTGATATGAAGGCCAAAATACCATTTTCCTTTTTAACCGCCTACTGTACCTGCATGCTCGCCTTCATAGACTGGTGTACAAGTACCCCTAGGTCTCTCTGCACTTCCCCTTCTCTTAATCTATTGCCATTCAAATAGTAATCTGCCCTCCGGTTTGTATTACCAAAGTGGATAACCTCACATTTATCCACATTGTAGTGCATTTGTCATGTATCTGCCCAGTCCCTCAATTTATCCAAATCACACTGGAGCTTCCTGACCCCCTCTTCCGTGCACACAACCCCTCCTAGCTTAGTGTCATCTGCAAATTTGGAGATATTACATCCAATCCCCTCATCCAGATCATTCATGTAAATTGTGAACAGCTGGGGTCCCAGTACAGATCCCTGTGGCACCCCACTGGTCACCGCCTGCCACTCAGAAAACGAGCCATTTATCCCAACTCTCTGTCTTCCACCTGCCAGCCAGTTCTCAATCCACATCAATACTTTGCCCCCAATCCCATGAGTCTTGATTTGGAAGCCAGTAGGTGTGGCTACACTCTTAACCAATCAGTCATCCTACACTACAATCTGTACATATACACATTGGTGATCGAATCTGTACTATCACACTTCCACATTCCAAATATGTGTGGATTGATACATTAATTGGACCATTGTAATTTATTCATATGGTGGTTGAATCATAGGGTGGTGGGGGGGAAGTTGATGAGAATATGGGGAGAATAAACCAAATGGGATAAATGTAGAATTAGTGTTAATGGATGACTGATGATCTGCTTCAGTAATGAGCCAAAGACCCTGTTTCCATGCTGTGCTCCTGCAACTCTGGGTGCATTGCTGGTGTGGACCTGGGAGAACAAAGACACAGCGTTGCTCTGAATGTTTCAACCATCTGGTCTTTATGCCAGTAGCTCCATATAGGCTTTCAAAAGCCTGTTAAAGGAGCCGTCAGTGTTTGTAAATAATATCCTGCAATCATGGGGTCTGCACCCTAGATGGCGATGTCGGTGCTTGGTAGTGGCCTTGAGGGGCTGCAGACTCCAGGAAGCAGTGGAACAGCACAGGGCATCAGAAATGGGAAGAACACCCCCCACCCCACCACCACCACCACCACCCCCCATTTGAGAATGAGAAGCAGAGGAGATGACCCAATGAGCAAGGTGACCTCGGCAGCAAACTAGTGAGGGGCTCGATCACTGAGATGTCCATACAGGCTGGAGACTGGCTCATAGGAATCAGGATTTGAGAGGATGCTGAGGGCAAAAAGGGGTTGCAAAGAGCCTCGGGCTCTGAAGGCTTCCTGATCGTGTTAGAGCTTAGGATCTGGAGTTTGTAACTGATGGATCAAACAGGAGTCTGTGATGCTGCAGGAGAGCTGGAATCTTCCCCACAGACAATGGACACTCAGTAACTCTGAAGATAATCTCTTTTGTTTCTTTCTCTCTCACTGTAAGGGGCACTGGGTGGCACTAATGGTGACTCTTTGACTGCCCTGCATCAGGCAAAAGGAGATTTTATGTAATATTACATGTTCTGTACTATTACATGACAATAAAATAACCTTGATCTTCAGTGCCTGAAGATTTTGAATGTAAGCCATTCTTTTTATCCTGTGCCAATGAAGTCCACATCTGTTTGCTATGCAACAGAACTAGTGGCCTGAGCACTAATCTGGTCCTCCAATAAGGAAGTATATAATTGAGATTGGTCTGGGCTCTGTCGGTCCTTTTTGAGATGTGCTCTCTTGTGCTCTCTTGCACTCTAATGTATAAGGGTTGTCAGATTTTCAGCTTTTAGAATTAACTCATGAGATCGAGGAAAAGTTTCCCTTCATCTTCACTGTAATCCACCTCATTTGTCTTTGACTGGGTAGTTCTTGGTTCTATGTTAAAATTGGTTTAAAAAAAAGATCAAGGGTTGAACTGCAATTGACAAATAAATGCTTCCATAGATATCTGTTTGAGTTGGAAGTTTTTTTTGGGGGGGAAGGGGAGAATCGCAGGAGGAGGAGGGGTGTAGTTTAAAATATGTCGGTACTTCAGTCATTGATGGTGCTACTGGCAAAGTCGACAATGAATTGTGGCACCGTTATTATAGCGGGTTAGTGCAGCACGATTGGAGCATCAGCAGCCAGTTCATATTCTGCACTGTGCTCCGGTTTCCTTGCACCTTCCAAAATGTACAGGGTTGGTAGGTTAATAGGGAGTAATTGGGCTGCATGGGTTTCATGGACAAGAAGATCCTTCCACCGTGCTGTATTGTTTAAAAAAATATATCTAATGCTGTCAGCAATTTTGCTTAACCTTTTTGTGAGGAGAGATTCGTATGAATAAGTGCTTTGGAGAATGTTTGGATAATCTCATTGTCAAATTAGTCCAAGTTATATCTGAGTTATAGTTGTGATCTAGAACAGGGCAGTAGGGGCGATCATGGAGAGTGAATTTAAGCATTGAAGCCAAAGAGATTAAGTTATTGGTATTTGGATGATGAAGGAAATGGGACAATAGCATAACTTGATGGTGCAGTTGCTGAGGAATTTAAAGACCTTGTGCACTTTTGTCAAGTCATTAAAAAAACCCTGTGTTGTACCTATGTTTTGAGAGCCACATTCTTGATGTTGATCTGCACTGATACTTGCCCCCACTACTTGCTGGGTGCACGTCAGAAGAGTTTCCTTCCACTTATGAGCACAGAATCCATCTCCTTCCCTCTTTCCCTTGCACTGGGGTTTCTGATGAGAAAATCTAGGTATTCACTCTCTAATACACGCAGCATTCCTTCAAGAATGCTTCAGAACAGGTAAACTTTTACAAAAAAAAATCAACACTTTCTGCAGGCAACATGCACATCTCTACTTTGAGGTTCGCACAATCTTCAGCAAGCTCTTATTTGTGATATCAGGCCCTTGGTTGATGCTTGCAGACAATGAAAAATCCAGGGAGTACTGCAGTCAGTGGAAATGACAAAAAGCACCATGATTTACTTGCAGTGCAATGAACAGGCTCCAGTTAGTCACTTGCCATAATATCACAACCTATTTCCATGAATCTATGGAAAACAATGGTCCCTATTGCTCAATACAAATTCCAACCGAACTGAAAATATGCACTTGATTCTGTGATGCAGAATCGATTGGTGATATATTTTGCAGTTAATAGGCATGCTTATCCATACATATATTAATGTCATATTTTAAGACTGCTAATTCTAAAAATACAAAATTTCAGAATAATTTAACAGAATGCAAATCAAACTTGTGTTGCTTCATTATGTCATTTAGTGCCTTTGTCTTAAATTGCAAAATTACTCAATGACACTTAATTGAACAATCAGACAATACCCTTACTGATGTATAAAAGGGAAGCAACTATGACTGATCAGAATGTGCTGCATTTTTTGACCCTGTGACCTCAGAAGGTTCAAAGGTCACAATGGACACAAGGGTCATAGTCAGATGAAGGAGGAAATAAACAGACCTGAAGTGTTTCCCGACTTCAGACTTCCTCTGGTTTCCAGTTAAACCATCCCTGCAGGCAAGGCAGAGAAATAACGCTTGTAAGGTTTATGAATGAACCTGACCAGTAATTAGTTTGACTTCCTTTGACTACAGATGTATGTTTGTTCAGCTGTCAACAAAGTGTTAATTAAAAAGTCATTGCAGACAAAAGGGCATGGAACCAAGATTGCCCATTGGCAACCTGAAACTGGCTACTTCTGAAAATTACATTGGAAACCTTCTCATAATTGAAGGAGCGCTTGTGAACTTTGGGATTTTCTCAAATATCCATCATTGCTTTGGTGCTGAAAGATCCACAAAGCATTATGCAGAGCACTTTCTCATCTGAAATTTCCATGAATGAGCAGGTTGAGATTTAAGAACCCATTTATTGGACAGATTAAAACAACATTTATTCAACGGCAATGAAGAAACCTTTTTAGAGTATTTTCTAATTTGCCCCTTACTGGGGTGTGTTCTGAATATGCTACAGTATTCTATATGATGCCAGACTGTAAGTATTGATTTCAAGATGTTGGCAGATCAATATAATGCTTCCAGATCTGAATATACGGCCTGTCTAATATTCATCCTCTGTTAAGAAGGGAGCAGCTTTATGTTTATCATTTTCCCCACAGAGAATCAAATCCTTATTTAAATTGAGCAGAAAGGGAACACCTAGGAAATATTTTGCTCTCTGATAATCTTACCAAATCTGAAGAAAATCGAACAAGCTTTCAACAATATGCTTCATTTTATTTGGAATTCAATTAAACAAAGTTAAAATAATGAGAGAATATATCTCTTTAAGGTGGGTGTGTATCTCTTTTCTGAATTAGACCTGGGTAACTTAATTTTTGTATTATAATACATGACTTGCAGTAATCTACTTAGCAATTCACGTACCATAGCTGGGCTGAGAGTATTAATATATCTTGGTTCAAATATTGTACTCAAGGGTCTCCAATAGTTCAAAATTAACTAATAGAGTAACCACAGTACTTGGTACAAGAGAATTACTGTTCAGTCGACTTATCCAAATTGGACATACATGTCTGTATCTGGCCGATTAGTGAAAAGGTCAATGAGGAAATATAGAAGAGTTTGGATGATTAGATCATCATTGAATCATGACTGACAACATTTGCAAAAAGATATAAGCATGTACAGAAATTACAACAGTAAATGTTCCATGTCATCTTTTCTGAAATAGTAAACATTAAAATATAGTATTAGTGTGATATTAATATCAGTTTGGTAATGTTCAATGTAGTGAATTGTTTATCATGTGAATAAGAATGCTTCCTTTTGAAAGTTGTAATGTTTTAAATTAAGAGCTGCAGATTATGATGGCTTAAAACAAATCTTAAATTGCCTGTCAACGAATAGTTATTTAATCTGTTCTGCTTGGCAATATCATGATGTATAAATGCAGGATATGTTTACTGCCCTCTATTTTCTTATGTGAAGTTTGTGCAAATAGTACCAAATTTTAATACTGCTTTTATTTCTCTATAAAATGTGTAAATTAATGTGGAAGCAACAAATCTGAACAGAAGTTATTTTCAGAACTTGGAGATATTTTGAGTGTGATTGCGGTTCATGATTGAGAAGATATGAAGCAAATAATCCTGGTTCAATCCAAGGCCCTTAAAATTAGAAGGGGTCTTAAAATCATTTGCTACCTTTATATAACAAAAATGCAACTGTTTGTACTTAAGATGTAAATTAATCGAGTAATACAACAGCATGGGATACATTTTTAGCAAGTGAATAGAATTGTGAATAAAGCTCACAATATAGCAGATTGTTTATTGACAATTTTGCTCACACACAAAGCCACACTAAAGTGGATACAGTGTGTGTCACGAGCAGATAATATTTTTTTTAGAAGTGTGAATTATGAACAAATAAAATTTCAAAAATCATGTTCGAGGTACAATGGATGCTGGGGATAGTGTAGAATCTTCTGAATAGAGTGTATGAGAACATTTCCTTATGAAATGTTCCCCAAGGTGTTTCACAGAGCCATTTTCTAAATGTTGAGACAAATACTGCAATGTAGAGAGGGGCAGCCAAAAGCCTGATTAAAGAAATAGGTTAAGGAACAATCTGGAAAAAGATTGCTCGGCAAAATCACTGGTGTTAGAAATACCTCTTTTAAAATACTTCAATTTTTTTCTCCACATGTAATACAAATTGCAAAAGAACACAGACTAAAACAGACAAAAAACTAAATACATGATGGTGTATATCTCCCCCCCCCCCAACCTCCCCACCCTGAAAATAATTAATATATAAAGAAACAATATAGCTTTATAAAATAAAGAAAAACTTTCAGGATTGCACAGAGAGATGCCATCTAACACATGTTTAAACAGAGTTCTTTAATACAATTCAGAGAAGATTTTTGCATGTCCAGTGGCACAGGAAACACAACATCACAAATTTAAACCTAATATTTGAGTATACGAATGGCAAATTTATAAAAGTGCCAGCATACTTATTTCTCAAATTGTATGCATTTTTTTTCCAAAGGAATACAACTTTGCACTTCTGCATTCCATCTTACAATACCCAAATGCGTATCTGATTTCCAAGTAACTGCAGTACATTTCCTTGCCACAGCTAATGCAACTTTAACAAATTCCAATTGATATACTGAGAGTTTTAATTTAGGTCTTGTTCCACCAATATTTCCTTATGAAAATAAATCGAAAATATGGTTAGTGGAATGGGAGGTATTGGTGGGGGTCAGGGTCGAATGGCGTGGCTGGGGTCAAGGAAGAGATGGTATAACAACCCAAAGTGAGTGAAATGGAAAGATGCTGGTAGAGTTGCTGAAAGAAATGAGAAAATACTTTAATTTATTTTTAAAGTGAAATACCAGGTGAACGCGAGCCAAGTTAATTCAATGCTGATATTTAAATAAAATATTTTGTTTTATATGTTACTTCCAAAATTGGACAGATTTGAAAATTTTTTTTTAGAAATGTACCTGTGATCTTTTCTATCCATTTGTGCGAACATTTTTCTTTAACTTATGAAAACCTTGTAAAGCTTATTCATCGATACTTACAAAGCTTCTAATCTTCAGCACATTTTCTGTTGCGACATCACAATTTGATTTTTGATAAAATATTTTTAAAGGGCATCTGTCAATTGAATTAAAAGGGTTAAAAGTGGTTTCTAATAGCATTACAAATTATTTAAAGGGGATTATTGACAAAAGTCATATTGACTCTCCCTGACACTACTGTATACCGGAGTACTTTTGAAGCAATTTTTGATTGTTAATTACCATTGACCATTCAAATCAATGTAAAATGATTTTCATTGAAATATGCTGATTCTAAAAGCCCTAATAATCTGAACATACTTTACATCTTTAAGATATATTGAGCACTTTGTGGTGAAGCTATTTTTTGCCAGAAGCTTTCTTGCCCAGAAAGTGAGTACTTTGCAAGTAAGTTACTGGCAAATAGGCATAATTAATTTAACAAATTTTAAATATTTGATTTTGCGAAAGGGGCAGTCGATATCTTTTTAGTTGTGAATAAAATACTGGAAGAATAATAAATTCATGCTCATTTTGGACAGAAATAGAATTTCAAATTATTAAGCATAGACAACATTTTATTTAAGCACGCATTTATTGTTATGCTAGGCATATCTAGGGTATGGCAGCCAGGCCACATGCCTTGGGTACCACTTGTCCTTGCCTCGCACGCCAATCTTAGCCCCGGCTATCCATCAGCACCCCCCCCACCCCCCCAAAGCTCGACCGCCTCAGGATTGAGCTGCAATTCAGTATCTTTGGCACATTTTCAATTTAAAAGGGTGGAAAATTTGCTAAAAGGATATAATGGAATTTCAAGAAATAAAAGAAACTGAAAACCATATTTTTTTTTAAAAAGGCAAATTAAAAACCAATTTCAAAGACAAAGTGAAGCCAAGGGGCAGGCTTCAATTTTTTTTTTGCATCTGGCTTTTTTTTAATCTAGGCTCCTTGATAATCATTTTACCCACTGAAAGAATACAAGATCTTTTGGTTTTAAAGCTTGAGTATTGAGAGTGTTTCAGCTCAAAATGCTGACAATTATTTTTCTTACATTGATGCTTGACCTGCTGAGTTGGTCCAGTAAATTGTATTTCGATTATAAATTACAGATTCTGTAGTCTCCTCTGTGAATTTAGTTCCCTTGCTGTTTGCAAGAGTTAAAATAAAACTCTGCAAACTGCTATTTGGCATATGGTTGAAAAGATGACTTTTACAGGATCCCCTCCAAAGACTTTGAGGACCCCGTTCATGTTTCCCTGACTAATTGGACAGTTACCTTTGGACGAAACGATGGCCCTATTACTTGCACTCCCTTGAAATTCAATGGGTCATTGTTTCCAATGCTCGCTATAAACTCTCTTGTATCACTGGAAAATGTATTATACCACTGTGTATCATCTTTAAAATGTGAATTAAAAGTGTGGTGGTGTGTGAAAATGGTAATATAATAATTGAAGAATTAACATTTCACCACTTTATTGAGAAGGGTCATGGCTGTCATGTGACTGCTCTTTCCACTAACTGGTCGAAAGACACATCACCTGCCAATCATGGTTTGGCACTGCCCCACCCATTAGTGTGCACCTTGCCACTGGCCAATTTAAATCCCTTTGTAACTGGCCTTGGGTCATTGGCCCTTGTAATTGGCTTAACCTTGCTGGCACCGAGCCATTGGCTTCCTGTAAACAACCTGGGCTGGACCCAAACCACCTCACCAGCACTTTAGTCTATAAATTTTGTACGTGTTTCATTGCCAGTGTGATTTTCCCATGCTCACTATAAACTGCGTGAATGTGTAAGTATTTTTAATGGGGGGGGGGCGCAACTTCAGTGCTTGCCATAGGTACTATTTTCCATAGATATGCCACTGGTTGTTATTGTAATCTGTTGTGTGGAATCAAAGCTCGGAGAATGGATTTAAATGTACCTATGAGATATGGCTGACATTTGAGAGTTCCAATCTTCCTCTATTTTTCTCAGGATGGGGAGACATCCATTTAGTGGCCTTCGACAGATCCTCTGATAAGATGCTGGTGGCCCACAATTTTGAAAGCACTTTTGATTCAGATGATAAGCCGATTGAACAATTGAGAGATGAGGTCAGCAAGATGGGCAACATTTATAGAGGGTAAACCAGAATTGACATTTCTTGTGTGAATTACAAATAGTTAGTCACACACAGATCTTAGGGCAAGAAAATAAAACTCCAGAGGCTTGTTAACTCAGCCTGCGACATCACAGACACCAGACTTCACTCCATCGAGGACATCAGCATGAGGCGGTGTCTTAAAAAAGCAGCCTCTACCTTCACAGAGCCCCACCATCCAGGCCAGGCCCTCTTCACTCTGCTACCATCAGGGGGAAAAAGGAACAGGAGCCCAAAGATGAGCCCTCAACTGCGCAAGGACAGCTTCTTCCCCACTGCCATCGGATTCTGAAATAATCAATAAACCAAAGACAGTCTTACTTTTCATGTACTATTTTAATTTTTTTTATATATAGTAATGTTGTAAGATGGTTATAATATGAATGTTTGCATTATGATGCTACCATGAAACACTGAATTTTAGGACTTGCTCATGACAATAAATTTTGATTCTGAATTATGCTGCAGAGAAAGCTGGGGGGGGGGGAAAGGATGGAAAGTAACTTAACTGTGAGATGGTAGAAGGCATGGAGGATTACATGACTGATGAACAGATGACATACAAAGTGACAAAAGTCCGATGAACTGAACACTGATGGAGATGAAAGAGTGAGATGTATTGTCCAAGAGAACATTCCCTTCAGAATGTCGGTACTTGTGATGAAGTGGCTCATGGGAACTGTCAGAAATCGCAGAACTTACTCTTCTGGATGGGATGCAAAGTGAGGATGGGGCAACTTGCTCCATAATAGAGATTCTCTTTCATTCTCTCTTCCCTTTCCCCTTCTTAAAACTTTTCCTGAGAGTAATGCAAAACTTTAAACCCCCTTTCTCCTCCACACCTAATGCCAAAGGGGCAGGATACTTCCAGCATCTATCTTATAATCGTATTTCTTGATTAACAAGGAAAGACATTTGAATTCTCATCTGTTAAAGTGATTGAACTGGTGCTGGTGGTTGCAACACTTCCATGGTTTCCAAGGACAATAACGCTGTTGAGGAAAATAGATTATAGATAACTAATTATTTTGGAGATGGAAGGTGCAGAAGACCAGATGTGCTGTTTAATTGACACCAAACTAGCTGAACGACCATTCTAAATGGGATAGACCATCTAGTTAGACAGCTATCTTTGGTGTTTGTATCAGTGATAAAGTTACAGATGACTGATTGAAAATAGAAACACAGCTGGCTATAGTGGGTGAAAGGGAAATATCTAGAAATTTTCACCATTAAAAATGGGTGGCTTGGGAGCTCCAGATCCTGAGTGGTTTTGCAAACACTGACACCATATGTTAGCTGTGGCTTGAATGATTTGAAAGAATGGTTGCTTTAACTTTAGCAATCATCTCGGAGTACTGAAGGTATGTTTGAGATGTATGAGGAGGTCAGGGGAGCAATCATTGCATAGACGAAAAGACTGATATTATGTAGGGAGGAAAATATGGTCTGAAAGTACAGATTAGACTTTTGGCTGTGATTGTTTCCTACAAACTAAAAACCACTGGAAGACCAAAGCAGTAATAGCGTGGCACACTTTTAATTTTTTTTTTAAAAAAGCAAAAAGGAATTGTAACAAATTGTTAAAATGGCCCATCTGCAGTGACTGTCACAGATGCAAACCTAATTAAATTGAGGATTAATGGATAAAGTTACACCAATCAAGTTTCATTGCAATGTAATGAAAACAGATTTCATTGGGAAGGATTCTGTGTTATTAACTTCTCTCTTATCAGAGAACTCCTCAGGGCAGAGGTTGATTTGCTTCCACTTTGCTGTGGCTGATGAGGTCAGATTAAGAAGCGCAGTCTTTGCCAGAGGTGAGGTGGAAGTGTTTGATGAGATAGACTGGGTTGTTTCGAAGGTGGGACAATCAACCCTTCCACCATTTATGTTGGGTGTTTCTGTGCTTCCTGAACCTGAGTGGACCTGAAATTTTCAGTGCCATCCTGAAGGTCTGTTCTCAATTTCCAGCTGCCAATCAAAAGGTATGTTACTCCTTTCTAAGACTGATTTTAGGAAATCATTGGATAATTTCCATTGTCCATCTGTTTTGGGAATCTGGTATGGTACATGAACCATTGGATTGTATTGAGTGTGGTTAGGTCTCAATGCTGGAGTTGGTCCCTTCAAGAAAATACTGATAGCGGTTTGTTTATTCTGCCAGTGGATTTAGAAGATCTAATAGTGACACCATAGATAAGACTTCTCCAGTCCTTTTGAGGTCCCTGCTGTAAATATAACTCTAAAGGGTACAGTCGGTCAGCCAGTAGATAGTGAATTTCATGAAGGGTTTAAGATCTTCAAGTGACTGAAAGCTGTGCTGTTGAATGGATTATAGTGATTTTCATTATCTGCCTTTGGTGACGAGCATCTCCTGAATTTTGAGAAATGATCCACATTTGCCAAGAATTTTACTGTTGAAGGATGATGTTATTACACCAGGGATCTGTTGGCAGAGCTCCTTTGTTTTGTTGATGTTAAATGCAAGGCCCATGCATATGAGAGAACAATGATTTGAAGCTTGGGTTTTGAATTTGTGCAATGCAAGCACAGATTCATGATTGGAGTTGGAAAAAACCATGATTCCAGAATAGAGCAATCTGGATTGTCCTGCAAATTAGTTTCATTCAAGTGCGAGCTTGTTGGAGATGGTGAAGAAAAATGTTGGAATGATGTCACAATCAAAACAATTTGTGATCTTAAAAAAAAATCCTTATTGTGGAAGGACACATAAAAGAAACCACATCTTCATAGGATGAACTTTGCTGTTAAGAATGAGATAGACTGATATCTCACTATCGTGAGCTAATTGATGTCTGCTGAATTTATTTCCATGACCCCCTGAATTTACTCTCACATGGAACTAACACTTGACATGAATGAATAGCCCCCTATCCTGGAAGCAATAGATGCAGGCATGAAGGACTGCTAGTCTGCATCTCAGATAGGTCCTCCTGGCTTACTTCAGTCCCAGGGTTGGAAAAGATATCGTTAGCCAGGCTGATGAGAGGGTGAAGAGAAAATTAACTCTAATGGAGTCTTTCGCTGATGACATACTTGCAGCATGGTCTCAGCATAACCAATGTCCTAATTCTGTCACAGGAAGACACAAGACCAAGGGAAAATCCATTTGATCTACAAGCTCCAGTTAGATTAGGAGTGGCCAAACTATGCCCTGCAGATCAATGGGGCCTGTTGACAAGGTGAATTTTAAAAATAAAATGGAATATGGCCCATTAGAATATGGTCTCTCACAATAAATTGCACTTCTTAGTTTGAACCACTAGATGTCGCTGCCATTTTGAACAAATTGCCATGTTACTCACTGATTTTTTTAAATTTTTTAAATTTTTAAAAAAATAATATTTACCTCAGTTGAAATAAAACATTTATCTCAGTTGGTTAAACATGGTAGAACCTAAAAAAGATGGAAGATAGCAAGGGAGAAAATATCAGACATGGTTGGAACATGAATACTTTTTCACAGAAGTCCAGGGGAAGTGTGTTTGTTTGATAGGCTATTAAAGTTAACAGGTTCCTTGCATATCTCCAGATTTACACTGCATCTTGATAATTAAGATTGACACTTAATGCCTGAGATTTTCTCATCTTGGATGCTAAAAAGGCACAGGACTGGTCATTATTTGGAGGGGAGACTGCTGAGGAACACCAGGTGCTGAGGGGTGCTGGACAAAGTGGTGACTGTCTGCCTTACCGTAAACCGAAGCATTTCATGAATGTTGTGTTCTAAATATAGTATTGCATGACAATAATGGAACCTTTACCTTTACTTGGGCCATGAAGTGAGTTCACTGTGAGTTGTGGAGGAATGTTGGGGACTGCCATGTTTTTTTTCTTGACCTTTTCTCTTGTTTTTATTTTACACCCAGCTTTTTTAAAATTTTGCATTGCTTTTATGGATGAGAATTTTAGAGATTTATTGTATTCATTTAATTTAAACACAAGAGCAGCAGATATAGAATTGCCCACTGTAATATGTGCGCACATCAATAAATTACAATAACGTCTACAGTTAAAATGTTCAGCAGTGTCGTAGAGTTACGTTGATAGAAAATGAATTTTCGATGGCACAGGGGTTTTCTTGTCTAAAAACACAGTTTTTATTTCTTGCAGTATGACTAGCTGAAAACTGCTCGGCCTAATAAAAGCATTTGGCATGTGGCTCCTTATATTTTTCTGTATGTGGCCCAAGACCAAAAAAGTTTGGCCACCTCTGAGTTAGATTATATCTTTGTTTGAATGAGAGATGCATGGGATGTCTGCATTGCTCCTGCTGTGGGAGATACTCACTGTTTGACTAACCACTGTCTGGTTAGTACTCTTCTATCCATTGACTCAGCCCCCAAAACAACAATGCCAACAGAAAGGTTGCTGCAAGAAGATCAGCACTGAGGTTCTCAAGGGCTTCAGAAAGATAGCTCATTTCAAACAGTGCTTCTCAGATAACATGAAGACCCCGGAGTAACAGGAGGTGCAAGGTATCCAGATGATCATTTGTTTCCTGAAATGCTGAAATAACAGGAGATTCAGGACCTTGTCATATGCAGGACACTCTTAGATTGGAAGCTCCACTATTGTCTTGCGTGAAATATAATGTGTCTTCATGTTAAGATTCTAAATTGGAGAAAGGCCAATTTTGTGGAAATGACAATGAATCTGGTAAGAGTGGATTGGGTTAAGTTGTATCCTGCAAGGATGTGAAGGTCTTCAAAGGTGAAATTTTGAGAGTGCCAGGATTACCAACCAGGTGTTCAGGAAAGTTGGGAGGGGAAGAAAGGAGGGCCATGGCCTTACCAACGTTAATTTTAAATTGATTTTGTGGTGAGATGAACAGTGAAGTTCTCAAAATCTGAAGGAATATGAGATGGAATGGAATGATACTTCTTTAACTTCTTGGCACCTGGACATCACAGGCAAGTCCATTCTAACTGCCTTTGAGCAGGTGGTGATGAGTTTTGCATTTGAACAGCTGCCGTCCTAGGGCACAGCCCCTCTATCTGAAGTGGGAGGCGTGCTCTCAGAAAATCTGTTGTGGATAGAAACTTCGGCTGAGAGAGCCACACCCCCCCTCAACTTTCCCAGCAAATCACCTGGGTCTCTGGGCCCACCCCATCCCCTCCTCCTCTTTGTCATATTGATGGTCCACAGGTACAGTCAGGAAAACTCTAATGCCTAAAGGGAACTGATGTCAGCATAAGTGAACAGTTTCAATCAAAGCACTCGGTCAGAATTTCTGAAATTCCCCTGTTCTCCATGTATTGAATAATCCCATCTCTCCTCAGCCATCAATCACCAATGAGTTATTGGAGATCACTTTTGTAAAGAACAGTTGGGAATGGGATTTTTCCGACTAGTTAGCTGTGCATCCCAATGGCTGATAACACAGTGTTAGCTGACTTTTTTATGTCCAGTTTAGGAATATTAATGCCAAATATCTTTTCTGTCTATTCTTTATATTTACAACTTGCTTCGTACAGTTTTTTAAAAGGAACATACTTGTAAACCACAGGAGAAATTGGAAGCAAATTGCCACACATGGAACCAACAGTAACTAATAATTTGGAATCTCGTTTTGCAGACCTGATGTTCGGATGGATCTGCTGGTAGTCTGGAGAGTGAAATATTCCTATGTTTGTTAACATTCTTACTCGATTTGTGTTTACTTTGTAAAGTTGGATACCAATGATCAAGATGTTTAATATAAGCATTTTTATGTCCTGGAAAAACAAATCCAAATACACTTTTATTCTCTCATAATACGATAATATTCTCTCCTAAGTAATAGGATCCAAATGGTAAATGTAAATATGGTAAATGAAATTCAGGGAGGTGGAGGTTTCGCTCCTTCAGAGAAAAAAAACTAATTCCGTGTTAAGAGTACAGGCATCACCTCTTAACATGAAAATCAAGTGTTAGCCAATTAATGGAACTCTATTCAATTTGTTGAAATAATATTAATGATTAGAGAAAGGGTTGCCATGGGAATGACACTTGAGCATCTGATGGCATTGTTGTGATGTAAGTGCATGCAGGTTTACTCCGTTTCCAAAGGTCAGTGCCCACATAAAAGATCTTGATGTGGAATGACTGTAAGTGATTAATAAAGCCTTACGTCAAATGTTTTATTGGCAGGTATACACCCTTTTAACACGTGTCTAATTAAACAGATGCTTCATAGGAAATGAATTTTTTTTTTGTCTTTCAGATTCCATATCTGTAAACCTGTTTCTTTTAAAGACATTGCATTAATTATTAGGATATTACATTCATAGGTCTAAATATGAACAGAGGCTTCCTGATTAAATATTATAAAGCATTTCCTGACAATAGACCATTGTTTAGTGCTTGCTGTAAAACTATGAAGGGTTTGATTTCCTCGGAGTATAATTTTCACTTTTATTTAAAATAAACAAGTTAATAGGTGCATTAAAATAGCACAGACAGGAATTTAATGGAAACTCATTAACCAGTGCACTAAAAATAGTGCAGTCGGGAAATGAAACCCCCAGGAGCTAACCTGGGTTATGGAGAGCACTGGTGATTTTAATAGCCCTAAAGTGTATTACGATGTAAAATCATTTTGGCATAGCTGGCAGAACAACTTTTTTTTTAACCTCTTTTATTGTTTCTTTGTTTAAACCTCTGTGCTTTTATTTTGACCCTTTAGAAGAGTGATATGATTTTTGAAGAAGTGTTTGTTCAGCCATTCAATTAATCATGTTAACTCTATCCACACATCATACCCTTACTTAACACAAATCTATCAATCTCAATTTCCATTTTTTGACCTCAACAGTATTTTGGTGGGGGCTCCAGACTTTTGCTTGTGTGAAGAATTACTTTCTGCCAAACTCTGAGTGACCCAGCTCGAACATTAAGGTTACCCCTTGGATGTCAACTCTCCCACTAGAGGAAATAGTTTCTCACTCTCTGCCCCATCAGATCCTTTAATCATTTTAAGCACCTCAATTACATCACCCTTTAATCTTCTATATTCAAGGGAATACAGTTCTTTTCTAAGTAACCTGCTCTTGAAACTTAACTCCTTGAGCCCCAGTTACCTTTTGGTAAACATGCAGCGGGAAGCCACTAATCATAGGAGACTCTAGCCAAAAACAGAGCAAGTTCTCTGTTGAAATTCACTTGCAGCAATTTAGAGGCAGACTGAAACCATTTCTAGTCCATTCTCCTTCCACAGTAGCCCAGTTGGCTTTTAGAGCATGCACATTTCCTTTCAATGCAAATGTCTGGAAGTCCAGAAGCAGGTCCAGCAGGCACAGAACATAATAAATAAGAGAACCGGGCCCCTTAAGACTGGAACACCATTCCATAAATTAGGTTGAAGGTCAGAACTTGGCCCAAATCTTCCCTGCTTGATCCCCTCATGGTCTAAAATACTCTCTCCTGGGCTGTGAATGGATTCAATGACTCAACCTTCTCTAGGGTCTGGGCTAGGCAATTTCAAAGATTCATAACCCCAAGAAGAAATTTCTCACTTCAGTCTTGAATGGGAAAATTCTTACTCTGCAATTGCCACCCTTTTGTGAGGGTACCAAGTGTATGAGGAAACACCTGATTGTTGCATTATTTAAAGTATCCACTGACGGAACATTTGAGTAATTGTGTCAAGTAAAGCAAGAAAGGCAGGTCAGCGTGTAACAAATATTTTTTTCCAGAGGTGTGTGAGACCATAGACAATTTTGGGAAACCCCTGTCAAAAGCAAAAACATGGGGAGCTTTCACACCATTACACTACTCCAAGAGTGTTAGGCTCTGGAGTGTTTTGTTCTCTTCCACTACTCCACACTGGATGATACATGAGTGTGTATTCTCTAACCAGTGTGGATAGGCCTGATTTCCAAGGCTGGCGGCGGGGAGTAGACCGAAACCAAATTGAAAGATTAGAAGCAAAATGTGTATCTCTGTTATGAAAAGATCAGACTCTACAACCTAATTCAAAGAGACAGAAGCTTCTCCTTCAAGCTATAGAAGGATTAGAGAACATAGAGCTATCAGATATCTGGAAATGCCAATTACTTTTCATATGTGTTTGATCGGAGCTGCCTCTTGAATCATGCACAGACAATATCAACGGGGTGAAAGAAAAAGATTATTTTAAAGTTTTTTTTCTATCCATCTTTTTTGATCTTTGTTGTTTCATAAATGGAAAAAAAAATATTTAGCGGGCGCCAACCAGCATCTGGTACCTTCAATAATAAAGATCTCATTTGCCATTTAATAGTTCGCAGGCCCCGGGCACAAGACTCCTCATAATTTGATGCAAGCAGACACAGCTTTGGCAATCTTATCAAAGACTACTGAGGGATGAAGTATCAGGCTGATGCATTGAGAGACAGGATAGAGATGTTATCTGTGTTCTGTCTGGGTGAGCGTCATGGTGCTGGGTAGACCTCCTCACCTTAATCCTCTCACATGTGCAGGGTTGCAATATCTTGCAGCAGAAGGGACATCCAGCGTGTGATCAATCTGCTTGTAGGATGGGACTTGCGAGGCAAAGAGGGAGCAGGTTGTGAGCTGGAGGGGGAGGCATTGAACTGTACCTGAATGAGGAAAGAGATACAAGATCCATCCCACATTTGCCTCCTGCACATATTAGTGTGCTGCAAGTTACAAACGTGAGTGACGTGAAAAGAGCATCCCTGTGATCAGAAGTGAGATGTTGGACGTGGAGGAAGCACCGTGCTTGAGCAGAGGAAAGGTGTTTCCAGATTAGTCTGAAATGTGAAGTTGTACCTTGGTGCTCTTGTGAGGTCATTTAGTTATCTATTGCATCAAATCCAGACTGATGGTCACAGTCCTGAAATCTATGAGCCCAGTTATCTCTCAGCCTCTTCCTGCCCTATCTGTGACTTGGGAAAATTTTCCTAAATGTAGAAAAGAAAATTATACTTTTCAGTTGTCCTCTTCTTCAACTTCCAGGGAGAAAATGGCTTCATAATGACTGATGCAATATTGGCCTATCTCTCAAAGAAACTAAAAGGACTTAATGCTAAGATACCACTTTCACAGCATGGTCTGTGATGGACATATTGGCAGGAAGGAAATGTTGGGCCTGGTATATTTACTGAGTACATGATCTTTAATTTTGAAGTATGAGAACCTCTGCTTGTATTTACTTCAAGTTAAAATGTTGAGAGCTAATCTAATTGTGATGTTTAAATTTTAAAAATGGAACAATGGAAGAAGCAATTTCATCAACTCGAGAATCCAAACCCAAATGGCACCATCATTAGCAAGAAAATTAGGATTTAACTGGGATTAACAACATTCTCTGATTATCCCAGAGCCCTTTCCATAACTGAAGGACAATCATCTAGGGAATAGAAAGATGCCACCGGGGAAAAAGAAAAACCTGTGGAAAAATTTTAAACCCTTCTGTCTTCTATTTCCTTCGAGTATTTTTGTTCTGAAATTAAATGAGATGGTGGGAACAAGGGAAAGTTGGAGCAGTTTGAGATGGCAGCTCTTGGAATAATTTCAGCCTAAGGATTTTGTGCAACTCTGAGCTGGTACAACTATCAAATCCCATCCTTGGAGAAGGCTTCACATCCTCTGGTAGTTGGTGTTATGAACTTTTAGAAGATATTATTTTACTATTTCCTTTCCATGGCAATAACATCAAGAAGGTGGAAGAGATCAAGGGCCAATTTTAACCTCTTATACCCAATATGAAATGGGACAGTGGCAAGCTAAACTTAGTGAAATGTTCATGTTGTAATGTGTATATATATTTGGAAGAAAAATTGGTAAAATTAGAGTAGGTTACATACACATACACACATTTTCAAACCAATCTTATTTGAAATACTGAATAATTCATATTCAGTGAACTTTAAAGAAACTATGGATAATGCTATGCACATTTCACAAGTAGGTGCTGATTGAAATGATGTCATAAAATAAATCGACCATTGTCTTGGACTGGAGACACTTCGGCTGTTTGCAAGGATTGACAGTGCTCAAAGAAAGGTCACTCCTGGGTTCTTGTTTACCTAAAACAACAGATGGGAGCAAAATTAACTCCTGCTGTTTACTGAAGAAGGTGGGGGGTTTTTGTAAGTGAGAGAGTCAGATGGGCTTTCTAGCAGTTGGAAGATGAAGAGAGCGAGAGACTGAACAGTCACAACTGAAGCAAGCAGGAAAAAAAAGCTTGTTGGAACTGAAACCAAAAGCTCCAGAGCGGCGGATGGCTGGAAGTGCTATCTGTCTGATGTTTCTCTTGGAATAAGTGGAACAGATAGGAACTCTGTGATAGCATGAAAGAAAAAGGTTATCATCTGGAGAACCCTGATGGGGCAAGTTTCATCAGCAAGACATTGAGGTGACTAATGGTGGTACCTCCATTGTGGAAATCCTGAACAATACATCTCTCTCTGCAAAACTACAAGAACCTTCCTGAGTGGTAAACATTTAACTTTCGAGCACCAAATCCTGGTGAACTTTATGCATGTTAAATTCTGTGCACAGTCTAAGAATTGCCTGCAACCAGTGAACTTGGAAGAATGAGATGTGAGATTCAATTGTGAACCAAAAAAACTTAAATTTACACAGACATCTTACAAGTGCACTTAGAATTAGAAGGGGGTTAATTTGGGTTAGTTAAGTTAATAGAGATAGTTAAAGTCTGATTCAATTTTCATGTTGAAAGATAATTAAAAACAACTTTTGTTTAAGTAATGACTTGTCTTGGTGAATGTCTATTGCTGCTGGGTTTTGGGGTCCTTTGGGCTCATAACAGCGTCCATTTAGAAAAGAGGTGCGGAGTACTTTCATCAGCCAGAGGGTGGTAAATCTGTAGAATTTCTTGCCACAGGTGGTTGTGGAGACCAGGTCATTTAATAAAGGGCATATTTAAGGCAGAGATTGATAGGTTGATTGGCCAGGGCTTCAAAGGTTATGGGGAGAAGGCTGGGCAGTGGGGCTGAGTGGGAGAATGGATCAGCTCATGATTAAATGGAAGGCAGACTCAATGGGCTGAATAGCTTATTTCTGCTCCTGTGTCTTGTGGTTGTATTGGTGCTTCTCAGATGGATTACGAGAATTCTCAACAAGAACAAGCTATCATCTTGTTTTCCTACATCTGTTCTGACAATCAAACCACTGAGCAACTAAACATACCATGGAACAATGTGAAAATGTTTTTATTTTCAGCAGACTGGCATGAAAGATTTTGTCGATGCCATTGGGAAGGGTGACATCTTGTATTCAGAAAATTAAGGGTGAAATAAAGATGAAGGGAACCAAGGGAAAAATAATAGTCCAAACTTCAGATTTAATTTGTATGTTAATATTGTGCATTGTTAAAAAAATGATTTGGATTCAAGAATTTTGATGTAGTTCTTCATGAGCTCTGGTAGGTCAACCACACCTCCTCTCTCACCACCATTCAGGCCCCAAAACCGTCCTTCAAAGTGAAGCAACACTTGTGACTCTGCATCTGGGGCTCCCGTTGTGGTCTCCTCTACGTCGGAGAGACTGGACGCAGACTGGGAGATCGTTTCGTTGAGCACCTTGGCTCTCTGTCCGCTGGAATAGTGTGGATCTCCCAACGGCCACCCACTTAAATTCTACACCCCCTACCTTGGCTGACGTGTCTGTTCATGGCCGTGTGCACTGCCAGACTGAGACCACCTGTAAATTGAAGGAGCAACACCTCATCTTCCAACACTGCATCCTCCAACCAGATGGCATTAATATAAATTTATATAAATTTATATTAAATTAATATAAATTTATCCAGTTTCTGTTAGAACCCCTTCCCACTATTCCCCCTGTCTCCTTTCCTCTAGCACTCTCTCCACCCCCCCCCCCCATTTTCCCTCTGTCCAAAATCAATTTTTGCAAGATCATATCCCATTAACACCTTTTGTCTGTTGGTCTGTACTCTTCCCATCCCATTCTGCCCCCTTTCTTCCCCAGCTTTTAATTCTGACTCCTGTCTTTTTTTCACTCAGACCTGAGGAAGGCCTTGAGTTCAAAATATCTGTTTTATATATATATATATGTGTATGTATATATATATGTATGTATATATATATGTATGTATATATATATATATGTGTGTGTGTGTATATATATATATATATATGTATGTATATATATATATATATATGTGTGTATATATATATATGTATATATGTGTATATATACATATATGTGTATATATGTGTATATATATATATATATACACATATATGCGTATATATATATATATATATATATACATATATGTGTATATATATACATATATGTGTATATATATATATATATATATATATACATATATATTACACACCTCCTATTTACCTCTTTTTTAAACACTGGAAGACCGATTGAATCCCTCTAGCATTTCTGTGTTTTGACTACAACCACAGTGTCTGCAGACTTTTGTGTTTCACTTGGGCTTATAAGGCCGAACCACTCATACAATGACTTTTTTAAAGCTCTGCCCCAGAATGAATTGCTTGGTGAGCTGGTTTCAGATAAACCTAAAAGAACAAATTTTGTTTTGAGCAAAACCTTTCACATCCATCAGGTATCCTGAACAAATCAGCTGTCAATAAAACTTCTGCATGTGGCCATTCTTGTAAGTGGGAAAGATAGTTGGTCCTGCAGTGGTCACAGTTGTGAGAGATCTTTATCACTGCATTGCGAGAGTTGCACTGAATTCTGCAAACAATGCCATGAAATCCATCAAAAAGTGGGCTAGATCAACATCCAACCTGGAAAACAGGATCTCTGGCAGTTCAACTCTCTCTCCCAGTACTTCTTTGGTTATTGTCAGCCTGGATTATGTGCTCCAGTGCCTGGAGAGAAAGACTTGAACTTATGACCTGGAAGTGGTGGCACTTTATCCTGCCATTTGCCTGATACGTTGCGTGCTGGGGATATTGGAGTTACAGTTCCCAAAGAGAAAACCAGATATAGTCACAGAAGTTTATACTTAATTTTTAAAAAAATTTTCCAGAGCACATTGCTTCTTGCAATTAGAAACATGCTGGGAATGTTGCTGAACCGGGAAATTGGCTCCACTTTGTTTTCTGGAATGTTTTTCAGCTCACTCTGATCATTGATGAATGTGAGATTTTATGCAGAACTACAATGCAAATATTTATTATCTGCAACACCTTCAACCATCTTTACTGACATTTTGAATAACGGTGATCAAATATGGTAATGATATGAACAGCAAACAGTTTAATTGCTTCAAAGGTTCAGCTGATTGTGGCAGTAGGGTTTGTCTTTGTTCGCTTCTTAGATACCAGCCTAATGGATAGGTTCAACTCCATTTCAAGTGATGGAGGTTCTGGAAGAGAATCATTGCTCCTGGTTGGAATGGGTTGTTTTGTGATCATAGAGAGAGGGAGAGGTTAGTAATTATGGAGGAGCAGGTTTGCAATCCTGGGAAGGTGACGCAGGAGCTGAGGTGATGGGGAAGATTTGCCAGTCATGGAAAGAGTGATGGCGGTAGGGTTTGTCCTTGTTCACTTCTTAGATACCAACCTAATGGATAGGTTCAACTCCATTTCAAGTGATGGAGGTTCTGGAAGAGAATGATCGCTCCTGGTTGGAATGGGTTGTTTTGTGATAATAGAGAGAGAGAGAGAGGTTAGTAATTATGGAGAAGCAGGTTTGCAATCCTGGGAAGGTGACGCAGGAGCTGAGGTGATGGGGAAGGTTTGTCAGTCATAGAAAGAGTGGGGTGATGTTGATGGCACGAACTGGGTGATCGTGGAAGGAACATCCGGATTCCTGAAGATGATGAGATGATGGGATATTGAGGATTGTTGAGTAATTTGGATTGATGGGATGGTGTGAGCTTCTGGAAGGGAGTGGGGAATCCTGTGAAAAAAAAGGAAGAGTGCAATTTGAAAGCAAAGGAGAGGCTGTCCATGGTGGTGAGATTATACAACAGAGATGGTGGTCATGTCTAGCTCCATAAGTTTCACATAATAATACATTTAGAATGTAACATGCATGAAATTCTTTAACCTTTGTCTATCGTAAGGCAGACAGAGAGTCACCACTTTGTCCAGTGCCCCTCACAGAAACCTACAACACATGGTGTTCCTTGACAGACTGCCCTCCAAGTACTGACCAGTGCTGAGCCTGCTTAGCTTCCGATATCAGACAATCTCAGGCATATTCAGGATATTACGTGTGGTAGGTGAGGTGAAATTGAAAGCCTTGGAAAAGAGAGCTTCTAGGGGTAGTCTGGGTGATCCTGGAAATGAGGAATGGTGGGGAAGTAGCTTAGCTTACATGTGCGATTTTAAACTATGTCTAAGTAGTAGACCAACAATCACTCACAATTAGAATTTGTATTATATTGCCCCACATTGTAACACTCACATCCAGACCTGGTGACTTCTCCTGATCACTAACTATTTGATTTCTACGTTGAATGGTTCTCTTTCTACGGATGCAGGCTTATCTGGTAAGTGTTTCAGTCTTTTCTGCTTTAATTACAGATTGCCAACATGTGCAATGTTTTCAGAATTTTTGTTTCCCATCAATTCATCTGTACCAGCCACATCTTAATTCCATGCTGCCTTATATAAGACGTCACCTCAAACTTTCTACTAACACAAATGAGCAAATCTCCAATTACTTGCTACCCTAATCAAGAAGGTCTCTTTTATAATGTGAGCTGCCATGACAAAAGCCATTGGCACAGATGATACTGAAATTAGTGAAGATACAGTATGCATTTAGCAGACCCTTCCTAACATTCCACAACTCCCCATCACTTTCTTTTTGTTTCATCTGTTTTGGTTGGTTTTAGCACACAACTCTTGCTATCCCGTCCCCCACCCTTGTACTCCTCGCCTTTAAAATTGCCAAAAAAATCTCATCTGGCCAATATGTACCAAGAATTCTCACATACGATGAGGAGGAACAAATATGGCTTGTCCTCCACCCTTGGCATTCTTCCATTCTTCCCCCCTCCCCTGCCCCCGCCCCTCCCCCAACCCCCTCTACCACCCCCACACCCTCCTCCACCCCCCACCCCTCCCCCACCCCTCCCCAACCCCCTCCCCCAACCCCTCCCCCACCCCCCTCCCCCATCCCCCTCCCCCACCGCCCTCCCCCACCACCCTCCCCACCCCTGCCCTCCCCACCCCCGCCCTCCCCACCCTCGCCCTCCCCCTCGCCCTCCCCCCTCGCCCTCGCCCTCCCCCTCACCCTCCCCCCTCGCCCTCCCCCCTCGCCCTCCCCCTCACCCTCCCCCCTCGCTCTCCCCCCTCACCCTCCCCCCTCCCCCCCTCGCCCTCGCCCCGCCCCCCCTTCCCCCCCCCCATTTCCACCTTCCTCATGCGTTTATGTAATGTTGGACTGTGGTCAGAGGGCCAAAGCTGTGCCTAATTGTGTTCCTCTGGAAGCAGATTCAATGGCAACTTTAAAATAGGAAGTGGATAAATTAATTAAACAATAAAAGAATCCGTGTGGTAATAGTGGTGTGGAGGGGGTGGTTAATTGATTTGCTGTACATGTATGATGCTTTCCTCATGCTGTGTGATTCTTTGAATCACATTCAGAATCAGTCTAATTTACCTCTTTAACAGATGGAAAAAAGTTGATCTATTTAAATAGCACAACATTCCTCAAAATTTCCACCAACCCTTAAATGCTATTTATTTGCTGATTTACCTGAGTCAGGCCAGAAATGCTTCAGTTTGCCACTATCTCTATTTTAACACTAAGATCTGTCAGCTTCACCTCCCCCACGCCCCCCCCCCCAAAAAAAAAACCCTGTACATGTTTTAAAATGAAAGCAATGACAGTGGCAGGCCTGAACACTTCTGTTTCCATTTTCTGTTTCCACATTGTCCCATGGGGTTTCTTAAATTGCATCGGATGCACTGCACGAATGTCAGATATGGGAACATATGGACACATTTTGCAGTGGTATGTTGTGAAATGCAAATTCAACCACTGCCCTGTGAAAATGAAAAACAGACAAGGTGGAAAATAAATGTTGTCTTTGATCCTTCTGGTAAAGTTTGTTTGAAATCAATTTGTTACAGGAGCTGAAATTGTTGTGGTTATGTTGACGTCTTGGGTTGAGTTGAAATGTCACTGATAAGAATAAGCTTTGGTCTGGAGGCAGCAGAATGACATCTTTTCCATTGGGCCTTGTATATCCTGGGGCCAGTCTGTACAAACTGCATTCCTCTTACCTTGAAAATTCCCTTATTCACTTTTTTTTGCTTCTTTGAATTGTAAGCAGACAGAATGTCTCCTTGAAAAAAAAAGTGGCAGGCAAAATTGACACCCGCTCCCCACCCACAATATCTCCCTGCTTTCCCATCCATCCACGAGCTTCCCGTTTGCTTCACGGATGGTTTGCCTTTTCCCCTCTGTCAGTGAAAGGCAAGAGTTTCAAACTGACTGTGCTTCAGATCAATTTAAAATTGGGCCGTTGGCGCCAGTCCCACAACAGGTTCTCAAGATTTGTCAATCAGGGCATGAAATATTCACCAGCTTTAATCTTCTTATGGGATTGCCTACAGAGCTAAAATGCAGCACTGATGAGCCTGCTCTTCCAGGGTTCAAAATAAATGAGGAATAATCCACCTCTTTAAATGTCCTGGCAATGTCATTTTTTTTTGGTTTGCCAAGTCGCCACTGTAATCAACGTTAAGAGAAACACTTTTATTTTTATCTCTGTCATTTTGGGTCAACTGCTGGTAGATTGAGGAAATAATCGACGTTCATCACCCTTTTTTAAAACTATATTTTAACAGTTATGAAGATTTGAAATTCTGCAGCTAAAACTCAACTTCAGGGCTTTTGCAAAGGTGCTTAGATATTCATTACAACGGTTCCTCTTCAGCTGTACGCTGACAAAAAATGAAAATGTTCCATTGGTGTGTGGGGTGGAGAGTTCAATCAAATGTGAGCTTTGATGAGGCATCAATGGTTCAAAGCTGTCACAATGGGATTACAGCTGGTTGTTGCTAGAATTGGCCTTTACCTGCAACAGTGCCCTCATCTGCTGTTCTTTGCAAGGTTTAACATGCCGTGGATTTCTTTCCTTTAAGAAACTTTGGGTATGATTGATATTGACCATGATGTTAGCAGTTATGTTGTCTTCACACCATGAAATGCCAATAATGTAAATGCTAGTATCACAGGTAATAACACTGTAAAAATATTAGTTTTCACGTGTGTCTAGAAAGTGAGGTAGGAATATTGATTTACAATTTGTAATGTTCCAAATTTTGTCAGTGATTAGCACACCAGCGACTCGGTTTCAAATACGGTGCTGTCTGTAATGATATTTGTGCATTCGCCCTTCTTTCAGAGTAGAGAGAAGCAGTGAAGCTTATTTATTTTACAGGGTTCAGCTTGAATGGCAGGGAGGATGATTCCCCTGGTTGAGTGGATTCAGAACAAGGGATGGGGCCTGTGTGACTGAGATGAGGAGAAAACTTCTCACTGAAAGAGTGGTGAATTTAACATGATCCTGACTCCAAATCATTTATCAAGACACTTGAATGTTTGCATTGGCTGTGCATGTGGCCAGGCAGGTTGGGGCACGAAGTCACTCAGTACATTGTGTCTTGTCACAATTACTTCCATTCTGGTTGCCTGATCCAGCAAAATTGTTTTGTGAGTGATGCATTTTAAAAATGTAATTGCATGCCCTTTTAAATGCACTGTAATGGCACCGAATAAATGTGTAACATCAGCGTGATGTGACATCATCATTTGAATGCATTTTTCTTTGTTTGTTCCAGCAAAGAATTGTTGCAAATACCAGGAAAATATGCTCTGACTGAGTAAAGGTTTTTGTTTCGATGAAGTCCTTAAAACAATTTCTCCAAAAAAATATGCTTCTTTTAATTGTAGTAGAAGTTTTATCATCAAATATTGGCAGGATTTCACCCTCAGAAATGTTTAAAGATCTGTATGATGTGTAATTTTATTTGCAATTTCCTGTTCTGTCACTATCTCACGTCAAGCAAGACTGTTTAAACATTTCACAGTTCTGCTGTTTGAAATGATACAAGCTGCCTGCCTGACTTGCACACTGTTAAATAATACCCACTTTGCAGATTGTGATATCATTTCTCCAATTGCTCCTCCTTCATTTTTTTTGCTGCATGATATTTTTTTTTGCATTTTTCTGTCTTTGTTCAGATCTTTTGTGGGTCCAAGCGTGATTTTAATTTATTTCTTGAGATTTTTTCATTTATCAGGAAAACTTGTGTGATTTAGATTGCAGCGCAAGGAAGTTGCCAAACAGTTGTAGCATGACTTGATTTTCAGTAAGATGATACTGAAGCAATTAGTCAATTTGCTGTATTTGTGCACAATTGCCCTCCATTAAACCCTTTGTATTGTATCTCTCAGCTCACATTTTTCTCCAGGCTTCAAATATTCTCATCCTTCTGGGTGAATACAAAAAATTTTGATTTATCTGAGATAATATCCTGCAAGTTTTCAGAAATAATGTAGTATTGTGGAATTGTATACACTCTAGGTCATAGCTTTGCCAACATGCCTTCAAGTTTCTGAATTCAACGTTCAATATTTTTTTTAAAATGGCACCTTTTGTCAGCTTGTGTGATGAAACCTTTATCTTACTCTTTTTCTTTGGTAGTGTGATCCTTTTGAAACTAATTTTTAGCCCTGAATGGAATCCTTTGAAGAAATAGATTTGTCATTCTATTTGTCACACTGAGCAAATGTCATTATTATTAATCCAATTAATAATTGTTCCTCTCATGTTATATCTGTGCCTCAGGAAAGTACAAAGCACTTGTAAGATTCTCTTGCATGTATTAAAGGTTTTTGTTTTTCACTGTAAAATTCTTGAGTAAATTTCAAGGGAACACCCTAAATTCAAGACCCTAACAAAATTGCTGTAAAAATTTCCCATACTTTAACAGCAGGTAAAATATTAGCAGGTAAAATCATCAACCAAACTGAAAATTAAATTACTAGGTTAATTTAAAAAAAAATTGTAAGCACAATCAATGCAAAACTTGGCAATGTTTTCACTGTGGAAAATAAGAACACTATTATTGAGTTTACAAATTATATTATTGGGGAAACTATCAACACCTGCACTAGTGCTTAAAAAGTATTGCGTCAATAGTTAACGCTAACACCAGAAAAATATTCGTTTTAATCAGTGATATTAACTACTGCTACCATCGGGAGAATTGCGATCTGGAATATCTGCAGGGATTTCTCCAGGCAAGGTTGGTTGATACCATTTGTGCGACATCAGAAAGGTGCATGACAAATCTGTGTTCTGGTGAAAGATCTCAAGGTCATGGACCATTTACCACTGATGCTGTGTCATCCATCGAGTCTTTCCAGAATGTTCTTTTATTCTGTAAATGTATATTTTGGTATGCAAGGAGAAACCGTGCTCGTTTTAGCAAGGTGGCCTGTGTGTAGAAATTTTTCAGACTGGCGACAGCCCTTCACCTGTGGGAAAACTCCACTGCCACTTGGGATTAACTCCGCACCTTTGGAGAAAAGACTTCACTGATTGGAGTCAAGTGCTGGCTTTTAGGTGCTGAAACTCCATAGGTCTTGTACTTTCACACAAGCACTGCTGCTTGCATTCTGAGATTTGGCAAGAGTCCGACGTTTCCACATCAGCTACTACACTTCACCACATGGAGTTCAGAGATGGAAGGCAGATTTTCTTGGTTCCTCAACGTTGCTCAGTGAATAACCTCTCCAATCCTTCCCTCAAAAGTAAAAGACAATGTCTTGAAATATTTTGCCACATTTAAATATTATTAATTATTTTAAATATTCTCGAAATCAGTCATTTGCAACCTTTTTTGGCTATAGACCCCTTAGGACTCTGCTTAAAGTTTATGGACGTCCTTCCCTGCGAAACATTCATTTAGTTGGTTTCTTAAGTACTTTGCTCCTGCCAACTACAAAAAAGAAAAATTGATTTCAATTTGTGGCAAATTGATTCCATTAGAGGATAAACTACAAGTTTGTTTCAAAAGGATCACACTACTAAAGAAAAGCATTAAGACAGAGGTTTCATGACACATGCTGACAAAAGGTGCCATTTTTTAAAAAAGTACATCTGAAAAAAAGTACATGTTGAATTCAGAAAGTTGAAGGAATGTTGTGGCTCCTCTTGAATGTGCTGTGGCCCACAGGGGAAACTTATGCCCCCCCCCCCCCCATTGAGAAAGGCTGCCCTAAATTACCCACACACATCATGGTTTCAGGATATCAGAGACATTTAAATTTTGTTAAATTCTCCGATATCCCATGCCGCCTGTTGGCATTTTAGGGGTTGGTCCTCAGTGACCCTTACCCCCACCTGAGATTTGGAGCTCATTGACTGCTCAGCTCATTCTAATCCTCCAGCCCAAAGTTACCAGGAAGTTGGAAGTGCAGTCATTCAGCCAGAATGATAGGCAAAGTATCACTGGGGATGAAGCGGAAGGAGAGCATTCTGTCTCCTAGCTAGATGCCAACTCTGAAGTGAACAAAAGCATTAATTGCATTTTCCCTTATTTGCTTGCAGTACTGCACTTTACTTACATTTATATATAACTTCCATTTCATCTTGTATTCGTTTGTGTGATTTCTTAGACAGCACATGGATGAAGGAAAAGGTTCTTTACTTTAAAGTTGTTTTAAACAGCACCATGAGGCTACAAGTCTCCATTACAGCTCTGCATACTGTGTGTCTCCTGCTTTGTGTCAGCCCTTGGTGGGACCCAAGTCTAATCAAACAGACAGGCATTGCTAGTTGCATTGCAACCATGATCACTATCATTACATCTCCCTTAGAACAAAAGTCGCTTACTTTTAACTAACATGTTTTCTTTGTATAACTCTACAATTTTAACTTTAACACCAAGAACTTGCATTTCCATTATTATCAACATTTTGTTAACATTTTATAAACTTGTTTTGTGTGTTAACATTTACATACACTAAAATTTGAAGAGTGAATCAGATAGCACTACTTCAGTCTATATCAGGAGTCTTTAAATTTGCTCAATGAGTCTTTTATAAGGATTCACATATCTTGACAATCTCCTGAATGATTGTCTTTGAATCTGAATTGTTGCCTCAGATGATGTCTCCTCAGATGTGCATTCAGGTGGTTCAACAGTATCCGTCTTTCCATTTACTGTGTCTAGTCCCATTTGAAGATCTCAATGATTTCTTCACAGAACACCACCTTCATCTGTCTGATTGGTGTATGGTCTTGGTTGGACTTCACTAAGGACAGTTCCCTTCTGAGTTCATAAGTTTGTTTTGTCTTTTAGCCTTACTTGGTCACCAGTGTAGAGTTCCGGTAGGTTTTTTGTTCCTCAGACAAAGTAATAGATTTGCTTTTCTTTCTGTTCTTTGAACTTCCTCACTTTTTGCCCCTCCTTTGTTTTTAGGAGGTTCTCCTGAATGGGTAGGTTTGATCTTTGCTTACGTCCATAAGGAGTTGTGCTGATAACATACTAGACTAGAGGGGTGTTGTGTGGTATACTAGCATGCTCTCTGGTAGAAGTCCGTTCCATTGTCTTTTGCCTTGTTCATCAGTCTTTTCACTGTCTGCACTGATTTTTCCACTAGACCATTAGACTGTAAAAAATAAGGACTTGACGTGATGTGTACAAAGACCCACTCTTTGGCAAACTGTTGGAACTTTAAATTGCAAAACTGGGGTCCATTGTCTGTGAAGACCTCGCTTGCCATGCCATATCTGGAAAATATGGCTTTCATACCTGATATTACAGCATCTGCAGTGGTGGTGTTCAGTCTACACACCTCTTTATACAGGCAGTTATAGTCTGTGACTACAAGATAGTCCTTCCCTTGACATTCGAATAGGTCAGTGCCTACCTTCTGGTAAGGTCTATGAGGAGCTGGGTGTGGCTTTAGTGGTTCTGCAGCATTGCTTGCTTGATATTTTTGGCATATTGTACAGTTTGACACTTCATTTTGTTATATCATTGTGGATTCCTGGCCAGTACATGGATCCTTTTTAGCATCTCTTCTCAGTCTTTGGGATAAGTATTTTGCTTTCTTTGTAGATGATGTCTTCAACCACTGATAGTTCCGCCCTGCAGTTCCAGTACTCTGAAACGTAAGGTAAGCAGTCCTGCTTCATGTTGGGCCATCCATCCAAGATGATTTTTCTCAGTTGTCTCAATGTTTCATCTTTGTTTGTCTCTGACTTTGAGATCTATTTTTGCACCTGATATGGGCAGTGCATTTCTCATCATGTCCATGAAGGCATTCACGTCTTCACCCATTTTGATGTTTGTGGGCGCTCTCTTGTCCACAGCTCTAGACAATGTGCCTGTTGTGTACATTAGCTTACCCGGAGTGTGCACCACATTTAGTGTATAGCATTGCAGCCTAATCATTATTCTTTGTATTCTAAGTGGGCATTCATTTAATGGCTTTTGGAACAATACAATCAAGAGCTTATAGTCAGTCTCTACACTGATTTCTTGTCTTGACACAAACTGATGAAATCTTTAACAGGCGTATGTGATGCTGAGCAGCTCCTTTTCAATTTGAGTGTATCGCATCTCCACGTCTGTTATTGAGCATCATACATATGCAGTGGGTTGCCAGTCATCATATTTTTGCAGAAGAACTGCACTGAGCCCACTATGCGATGCGTCTGATAATATCTTGATGGGTCTCTCTGGGTCATAAAACCTCAAATGGTTCCTCTGGGAGCAGTTTCTTTAGTTCCCTCCATGACTTTTCATGTTCATGATTCCACTCCCATTCAATGTCCTTTTCTGTTTATCTTCTCAATGGAGCCATCTTTTATGAGAGGTTGGATATGGATTTACCCATATAGTTGACCATTCCATTAAACCTCTGTATGTCCTTTTTGCATTGTGGCCCTGGCATTTTCCCAAGGTTAGACACCATTCTGGGATCTGGTCTGATGCCCTCACTGCCAATAATATCTCCTACAAATGTTAGTTCTGTCACCCCGGGCTGGCATTTTTCTCTATTCAGCTTCAGGTTTGCTTTCCTTGTTGTTTCCAGCACTTTCCTTAGTCTCTCATCATGCTCTATTCTCGTGGTTTCCCAGACTATGATGTCATCCATTGAGGTATCAACTCCATCCAGGTGCTTGTAGACCACCTGGATAGTTTTATAATGCACTTCCTGAGCTGAGGCAATTCTGAATGGTAACCTTCGGAATCTGTATCTGCCAAATGGATTATTGAACGTGCATAATCTTGAACTTGCTTCATCCAATTCTAACTGCCAAAATCCTGATGATGTATCTAACTTGCTGAAAAACTTTGCAGTTGCAAACTGTGACATGATTTCTTCATGTATCGGAAACTTAAAATGTTCTCTCTTTATTGCTCTGTTTAGATCACATGGATCCAAGCAAATTCTAAGCTTTCCATTCTTTTTGTCCACAACAAAGAGTGAACTCATCCATTCCATTTGCTCATCTATCTTCTGAATCATGTTCAGGCTTTCCATCCTGTCCAACTCTGCCTTTAGTTGCTTTTGAAGCGCAAATTGAACTTTTCTGCATGGATGTATTATTGGTTGCACACATTTATATGTTCTCCTGGAAGGCAGCCTAGACCATGAAATAAGTCATTGTACTCTTTCATGAGTTCATCATAGACTGACTCTCCTTCGCTTGCCACCACGAGGACTCTATTTACCAGGTTCAGTTTCTCACAGGCTGTTAAACCTAGTATGGCCTGTACATCCTTTGTTACCATGATGAATGTTAGCATGTGCTCCTTGTCCTCATGTTTCACGTTGACTATGCGACTATGCATTCTCCTTGCACTGGTATATCAGTACCTGAATATCCTGTCACTTTCACTTTTGTTCCATTCATTTTTGGTCTGGGTCTAATATTCTTAAAATCAGTCTCTGATATTATATTGATTTGTGCTCCAGTATCAAAATTAACTGAAATGTATATATCATTCCCTTTTAACCTCAACATCCAGTCTCTGTTTTCTTTCTTGTTTTCAGTCACAACATCTACAAAGAATTCCTCTATCTCCCTTTCATCTACTGCATGAACCTTGCTTTCTTGCACTTGGTTCCCTCAGCAACAGGCATAATGGTTGCTTTTGTTGGACATCTAGCATGTTTGACCATATGCTGGACAATTTTTAGGTAGGTGTTGTGTACCGCATCCATGACATGGCTTTCGATTGTCCCTTTCATTTTTTGTTGGCTGGCTACACCTCTCTTTCCACTTTGGCATGCTTTTTGTTAAATGGTTTATGTCTGTTCTTGCTCACTGCATCCATGTTGCAGCTAGTTTCATTGAACCACTCTTTTGTCTGCAATTTTACAGTTTCTGCAGCCCTACAGAGTGCTGTGGCTTTTTCCAGGTCTAGGTTTTGCTCTCTTAGCATTCTTTCCCTTAGATTATTATCTGGAATACCACTCACAAGTCTGTCTTTTATCAGTGAGTCAGTCAGTCCACCAAATTCACAAATTTTGCTTCTGTTTCTCAATTCAGTCATATACTGATCAATACTTTCTTCCATTTTCTGTGAACATGTGAAAAATCTGTGCCTCTCAAATGTCATGATATGTTTATCTATGCAGTATGCCACAAACTGGTCCATTATTTATTCCAGTTTCATTTTGTCTCCTTCAGCAGCAAATGTGAAGTTATTATACACCTCCAGGGCTTCATCACCCACGACATGTAAGAAAACTGATGCTTTCACTTTATAATATTTCTTGTCAGCTTGACTGCCACTAACTACAATCCAAAGCATTGTTTAAAACTGTTCAAATTTTCAGCCACATTTCTTAACAGCTGAAGTTTCACTGGTGGATGTAATCCTTCCATTTTTCACTTTGTTATCCTCTCTTCACTGATCAGTTGCTGACTTTAGATTTTACCTTTCAAAGTATTTCCTTCTAATTTCCTTCATCTCACTTCTGACACCATGTTTCATCTTGTATTTGTATGTGTGAGTTCTTGGACAACACATGGATGAAGGAAAAGGTTCTTTAAAGTGGTTGTAAACAGCACCGTTACAGCTCTGCGTACAATGTGTCTCCTGCTCTGTGTCAGCCCCTGGTGGCAGCCAAGTATAATCAAATGGTAAGGCCTTGCTAGTTGCATTGTAAAAACGATCACTATCATTATAACTTCCATGCTGAATTCTCACTCCCTCACACTTTCAAGCAAAGTTATGTGGAGGCAGTGCTATATATGGAAACTACCCTTTCATTCAAAGGCAATTATTGCCCATTGCTTGAGAATGCCCTGTCTCTGTTTGGACAGTTAGGTCTAGAACTGCTGTTAAGTTAGTTTGGTGATTTATATGTTAAATATCAGTTTCTTCAGACCAGCGCACTTTTTATACAATTCCAGCGCCCTTTTTATCCAACTCCAGCAGACTACACAGATTTCTAACCTATCGTGAATAGCTAAACTCGCAAGATATTTGGAAAAGAAAATCCAAATTTTTAGAGTTGTCAAGCCATTATTTTTTCCTTCATGCAAATAATCATAGGTTAAAAGAAAACTTTGGCCAATTCTTGCATCCACTTCAACAAAAGACAAACAATTTGATGTGTGCTGCTTTCTTCTATCGTCACACAATTTATATACATCAGCTACGATTTAGCTGGGTGTTCTATACTGAGGAAACCTGGGACTATCTTATGCTAGAGCATGAACACTAACACTGTAAGGGCCACATCACACTTGAGAGTGGTATCTGCGCGGTGAGACATTGTATCCATGCGCGACCCAGTGGACTGATGTGAGTAAAGAAATGTCCATGTAAACCATGTAAACTTTTTTAAGACTTCAGATGGTACAACCCAGACACCTTAAAAATCCTGGAAGTAACATGAAGGGACAACGATCAGGCAGAATAAGTCCCCAACAGACAGGGGTTCCAAAACCTTGTTTGCTTCATCCACATCAACCAAACAGAGCTTAATCCACGTTCTATTTTGTAATGCGATTCATGTGGGCAATCTGTGTAAATACAGAATGATACCTAACTGTGTTCAATTAGACTTGGCACCTTGTGAAGCAGTGAACAGGCTGCTACAATCATCACATTGTTTTCTTTAAATGTTGTTAGGATTCAAGTAAATGTAATTGATCACATGGTGTGAACATGTGTGAGGAATGGAATGCTCTCTCTCAGTTCAAAACCCCTGCTTTAAAAAAAATGTTTTGGATGGTTTACAATAAATTAATCTGAACTCCTAAACCCATCCACAATAACCTGAATTATCTTTATTTAACATGAATTATGATAATATATCAGGCTAAGAGATCATATAATCACATTTTAAAGTGATAGTATGAATTTCCATTTCTTAATAACCCAGACGCCAAATATTTGAGCATTATGATATCTACAATCTGTTAGCAGTATGGTCTAATATTTCAGAAAGTATTTGTACAGGAATCTTGCATGAGTTCTTTTTGGAATCTGGAATTTAAAGAGGTCGCACTTGGCCTGATCTAGATTAAGCCTCAATGTAACATTTCTTTTTAATCTGAATGCCTTCCTTTATTTTCTGTATTATGGACATGCATTTCACTGGTTAACAGGGCAAAACATACCCATGAAAGCAAAATACACAATGGGATTGTAATATATAATGTTAGGAAGTGAAAGTTTGATCTCTATGAGATACAAATAGAAGTAGAATCATGTGAAATGACAAATGATAAATACTGGGTGTTTTACTGGAGGGGAGTTGCTTCCAGGCCGGCTCCATCAGCAGAGAAAAATCTACATGCCTTTTTATAGAGAAGACTTAAAAGCCTGCCCCAGCATCAGTTTCGTGAAGAACGATGCCTCATTGCATCCTCCAAAGCCAATGGGGTTGGGGTGATTGGTGCCCTAGTGCCACCCATCAACATGATGTCATATGTATGTGCCAAGAGGGAAAGAGCACTGAATCAGTAAATGGCGACTGTAGAGCAGGTGCTGTGAAATCTAGGATTGATGATGAGAACGTACCTCCGATGGGCTCCCTGCCGTGGGCGTGGTCGGGGTTCTAAAATTCACGCTCCCGTGTCTCAGGCTGATGACATTATGATATCATCACCCCTCCCCAGCAATCTGCTTGCAGTGGCAGCACATTTATGGAGCGAGGCGGAGTGCTCCGCTCCACCTGTGCAACCAGCCTGGGAAAGGATTGGATTCGGCATCTCAGAGGTAGATGATGGAGAATATCTGCCTTTACAGTCGCAACTATAAATAGGCCTACTGTCTCATATGACACTGTTACTTCTTTTGTCATTCAATCTCCCCTTACTTTCATCCAGATACCGATCTTCCCTTTTGTTCTCTTCCACTTGTCTATTATGCTCTTTACACAGCCGCTGAGTTACGGGGAATTTTCATAGGCTGTGTAAAAAGTTTGGAACAGAAATGACGGACTCATTCCTGTTCCAAAATATTTCCGGCACCAGCTCTAGACATTTTTTGTGAACTGCCTGCAGTCTGAACTGAACTGCAGGCAGTCTGCAACAATGGGCTCAATGAATAGGACGATGTCGACGGATGACGAAGACGGATGATGTCGACCGACGGCCAGCCTTCAAAATCACCGCAATTCGAGTATTTTGGTGTAAATGGCCTTTCAGTGTGAACGGCCACTACGGAAAGTAAGTGTGAAAATTATCGCAACGGCTGTTTAATAGCCAGATATATTTAGCTCTTTCAAGCTCTGATTAAACACTCACCCTGAAACATCCACTCTTTCTCTGCAAAGTTGCTGCCTCACCCAATTGACTCTTTTCTGCAATTTGCCTTCTGTCCTGTGGAGGCTGGAATTGGGGTTCTTTGGAATGGAAAAGTTGATGAGTGATATCGAAATGGAAGATGGCTTCATCTGTAGCAAGCACACAAATAGCTATAGTGCTGGAAGTCAGTACTTAAGGCCTTGGAACGGTGACCAAATTAGAATCTCTTGTGGTTGAATATGGTGGCAAACCTTTGAATTGTAAGGTTCAGTAACAGAGAAAATGAAATGTATAACTAAGAAACAAAATTTGCAATTGTAACAAAATGAAATGGTTTTCAGCATCCCATACATACAACCCTGAGATCCTTTTACCTGCAAGCCAAGCAGCATTTCTAATTAGCCATTGGAGATGACTGGTGTTTGTCTTGCATTGGCCATCAGACCAACAGTATGAAATATGTGAGATAGAGGTGGAGTCAAGAGAGGATAAGTTTGGTGTCATCGTGCATGTGGAACTTGGTATAAGTGAGGCTCAAGAAGTTGACGATTGGTTGAGGTCAGGGTTAGATCTTTGGAGAACTCCAGACAATATGATATAATGGTCAGGGCAGCTCTTACAAATGGCTGTGCTCTCTTGGAAGATCATCATCCTGAGCCGCTAACTGTTTCTCACTGCACAGATGCTGCCTGATATCCAGCATCTACAGTTCTTTGGCTTTTCCATGAATGGTGATTCAAAGGCAGAGGTAAGGGTAAGTCATTGGTAAAGGTAGTGAGGTAAGCTGTGCAAGTTCACTGGCTAACTCCACCACGGTTGTGTTCAACAGTGTTCACTTTGAAGCAGGACTCGTAAGCTAACAGGCATTTTATCATGTTCCAGACCTCAGCTTGTCTTCCCTTGAATCCTAGCAGATACATGTTCTTCCTTTGTGTGTGACCTTTTTGAGTAAACTTTATTTACTCAATTAAAGGGATATCCAAGAGCATAAAAGGAAGGGTAAGAGTTGATGTGAGATGTGGAGGGCCTTTGGGGGGGTGGGGGGGGGGAATGCAGTTTCAATTGAAACCATGATTAAAGTCTGCATTTTTACTAATGGATAGATTAAATTGCTCGACCTGCTAAACCGATAGCTACAGTAAATTAGTGTTAATGATGGCCTCTGCAAATGAAGGGTTAATGCCCTTGGACTGTACTTGTTCAAGGGCGCAATGGGAACAATAAAGGCTTTGTTTATTTTTGACAAAATAATTGAAAATTCTTGTGCTGTTGTCCAAAAAAAATTCTAAAATGTGTACATTTCAGAAAGATCAATAGCCATGTATTAACATAAAAATAAACTTGCATTTCTTCCTCTCTATGAGACAGTTCAGTAATGCTTTCCTCATTGTAGTCCGATGACCTATAATATTATGTTCTTTTATCCTTGTTCTTTACACTCGCTTCAGACAATCATGACGCCAGTAAGAGCACACGAGTATTGTCTATCCATGCCCCTGAGGAGAAAACCTCTACACGTTAAAAAGCACTCTGAACATAAGGGAGTAAGTGAGTTGCCAACAGGCGCCTTGGAGCCTCACCAGAACTGTCAGCTCTGTTCTTTAATTGTCTAGGTCGATGAAGTGCATAAGCAGAAAATGGAGCAATCAAAATCTACACTGACCTCAAAACAGCAGGCAGTCTCAATGGAGATGTGGGCAGTTGAAGTTGCTCTTGTCACAAATCAATCCGCAGTGTTGCAATTAGCATTAAACACCTTCACACTAAATGCATGATACACAACACTTTGCACTGGATCAATGTACAATGAGGAGTGCCTACTTTCCATTATTGATGATGCAAATGGCACTTTGCAGTGTTTTTCCTTCTGACAATTGCACTGAACCTAACAGACCCAACAGCTCAAGGTGTCCTATGACAGGTCTATTTGTTAAATCTCATCACTGAGCTAGCAGCTTGGCGGCAAATCCATTATGAGGGTGTTAAGGTTAATTGCCTCAGTGAGTTCTTTACAAAGACCGCAGTAACTGTATATACTGGTCATAAGAGTAGTCGTTCTGTAGCTAAGCATTTAGCAATTGGCCATTGATTCTAAGCTACATTATAATTATTATTATTATCCAATTATTCGATGTCACCTTTGATGAAACTACTTAAAATCCCATTGCAGCAGCTCAAGTTTCTTAGTTTACAATTTTATTTATTGCCCGAGTAGAATTGTGAAAACCAAGCATGTTCAATTAAATTCAATGTTAAATTTTGCCATTAATAGGGCACTTTACCATTTAGAAGACTAAATTGGCTGCTGTTTTGACAATTTTTTGCACTACCCCTGGCCCGTGGATTCATGATGTTAAAAGCAACTACCGTCGAAGAGTATTTTGACCCATAAAGTGTGGAAAAAGGGATTGAATATCCTGTATGGCGACCAGCTGTGTTTGGCAAGTTTAATGTCATTCATGGGCACAAGTAGTCTGAATATTCACAAATTAGTCACTCTTTACGTGATTAAGTTTGCATGAGCAGTCGAACTCGTGTACCACAGCTGCCAGCTGTATATTTTGTATCTGTGTCATAGTGCAGGTTACATTAACAGCAGTCTCATTATTATTAATTTCTGTCTGTTATTGTTTCCTTCTGGGTATTTGTAATTTATTTTCTGGTATGACCTTACTGACCATGATACCTCCTGCACTTATTACTGGAGATGTTTTGTCAGAAATGATTAAAGGATTAAATAAATTAATGTTGGCCCAAATCTTCCTCCCTCTAATTTTAATGTCAAAGTGGATATGTGCATCAGGGATGCAATGCCATGTGAAACCCTTGATGAATGCTTGTGTCCATTTAATGGTAATAGTGTGGGGTAATGCTTTTGTTATTACACAAACATTCTATTAGTTTTCTAGGGATGCACAATAAAAACACAGAGAATGTGAGATCAAATCCCACCAGGACAGTGTGCGAACCAGAAGGGTGATTTTAAAAAAGAGATAATTCTGGGTTTGTGATGCTACCAGGTTGTCAAAGTTAACTGATTTACAGAAGAGATTTTCTGATTTCCTTTCTTCTGCTGGTGGTGCCTGACCTGATGAGTACTTTCAGCATTTAATGTTTCTATCTTTTTCCAATCTGGTGCAGTATTTAGCTTTTCTTTTAGTAATTAAACATTTGAAAAGATGGTAATTAGAGTTCATATAAATTTGTGATATCTGCTGATCTCCATGCTATAATGCCGTTACTATGGCGACCCATAAAATATAATCCTTTTTACCTAGAACATCAGTGTCATACTGACATTGATGTCGTCTTTGCTATTTGTAGGATTGATTTCATTTAGTTCAGGGTTGCTCCATTACTTTGTATGAACTCTCTAATTTACCACACATATCAAATCTTTTAACCTGTTCCATGCTGAATATATCACACATGGATTTGTGTAGTGATGTGTGCTTTGAATTTCTTTTGTATTTTACAGGTTTTTAAGTGTACCCCCCCCCCCCCCCCCCCATCCAGAAGCCTTTGCTGGAGCCTGGTCTATTACAGAATTGTCTCTGAGCTATGGTTAATCTGCCGCAGGTATGACTTAGGTGAGCAGAACCTCTCATGTCTGCCTCTCTTCCGACTGAAGGGACGCTACATCCCAAAATGTCTGGCAGACAATTGAGAACAATCCTCAAACAAGGACGTCAGAGCTATTCCGATGCCACTCTTTGTCGTGTGTATTTGAACCTTTTAGAGATGTGGCCTAATTTGAGAGTGGGTCTGGAGCAAACGGATTTGTCTTCAAGAGTCAGCACAGCTTTGAAGGGCTGAAGGGCACCTTAAATACTGTATTGCTCTGTGCTAATAGTTTGCTAACCCACCCATCCCCACTCAGTTCAATCTTCACTCACCAAAGTGGCATTTAGATTAACCTATGGTGAAATGTTGATAATGAATGGGAAGACTCAATTCATCTGTGATCCATTATCCGTTTGCAAACAAAAGTTTCAGTGATTTAATCAGAAATTCAGTACATTTTTACAAAATGACTAGTTCTCTGGCACTGTCTGTAAGGGGTTTGTATGTGCCTTCTTGCCTCCGTGGGTATGCTGTGGGTGCTCTGGTTTCCTCCCAAAACGCGTGCAGTTGTTGGTAAATCGGTGCATTTGGTTGATGCGGTCTCGTGAGACAGAAGGGTCTGCTTCTGTGCCAAATCTCTAACACATGTTTAAAAATTAAGTCTGGAGATATGGCTGGGAGCTGCAGAGGAGGGAGGTCTGACCATCTTTGTGTCCTGATGTAGGATCTGACTACTGAAACACGGAGGAGAGTGACTGGAGCAGGGTGTTGATTTGCTGGGTGATCTCAGGGCCCAACCGGTTTGTTTTAGAGGCCGGTGCCCTGCCCAGCCTGGTGCTGAGCCTCACAGGTGGCTTCCTCCCACCCTCCAAAAACGCAAAGGTTTAACGGTTAATTCGTGTATTTGGGTGGCTCGGGCTCGTCGGCTGGAAGGACCTGCTCTGTTTTTCTAAATTAAAAAAAAAAGTCACTTTTGCAGCAAGACTTCGTCTATGTAGGTTCTTCCTCATTTATATCCATTGGTATCCCCATATTGCCCCTAGAGTGTATCCATTGCTTTCACGTACACAGTGTCATCCTTGATCATTGGAAACATTCGGGGTCCAACCCGGGAGGAGAGAAGATGCAGTCTGTTTGCGTTGGTGGCCACAGTGCCAGCTGAATTTTGGAGGAAGACCTTGAAACAGCATAGCCAGAGTTCGAAGCTGTCTGAGGCGTTGGGCGACTGTGAGTCGATCTCCAGCTTGTTGGGTTTCAGGATCTGGTCTGTTATTAGCGATTTAAAAACAAACAAAAATTGTGACTAAAATTGATGCACAGTAAATAACTCGAGAGGCTGGAAGTGAGTTACTGATCTACAGGCATTTATTCACAATGGACAAGGTCCTCATCCTGTGCCATGACCCGGGCTTTCTGGGGAAGGGTCAGGGTGGTGGAGGCTTTATACAAGGTCAAAAGAGGAAGGGGCCGCAGGTACAGTCACAGGATGGGTGGAGCCAAGAAATCAGGAATACAATACAGTTCAGCAGTTCACCACAGATATGTTTGGTTATCTGACTGCTGTGTGAAGCATGATACCCCACAGAGGGGCTTGTCTTTCTGCCTCTGGGTACTTAAAAGTTAAGCAAAATCCACGAATTTCAGGAAATGATAATGCAAAATTTCCGAAATGGGGCTTCTGGCAAAAGATTGGAACCCTGTTTGGTTTAGTTGAATGTCTCTTTCTTGGAAAGGTAAGAACATAATTGGAGGCTCCCAAGTCTTTTGTTCCTTCATCTCAATACCACCTACTTAGTACAGAGTCTTCTGGAAAGCAGATGGGACCAATTTTTGGGCTTCAGCAACAAATGCATTTTTCTGTAAGTTGGTGAACACGCATTTTGTTTTGAGTAGAAAGTTTGATGATAGGACAGAGGGAACACTCAATGCAACTGCAAAACTATTGGTAACAAACTTGTAGTGAAATAGGTTTAATTGTAAGAACTTGGATCAATAGCTCCAAAATGAGAACTAAATAAAGCTGATCCCATTTCTGCCACTGTATCCAGAGGTAAAAATGGATGCAAGGTAAGATGTACATGAATATAGAATACATGTTACAAGTTATTTCAGAAAACTTCTTGAGTGTTGCCGGCCACTTTATTTATTTATCAGCTTTCATGGAGTAAAATGTCTTGTAGTTTTTCACAGGAGCATAGTGAAATAGAAGTTGTCATTGAACAATGCAAGAAACGAAATGTGTTGAAAACTTGTTATGCACATCATCATCGAGAAGGCTGAGGGATTTGAAATACCCAGTTACTCATACTGCAAATAATATGGTGTAAAAGTAGTTCAAATGTCATTGTATCATTTTCATTCCATTTTCTAATCCGTAATGCAAAGAAGAGAGAGGAGGACAGGTTGATGGAGGAAATTCCAGTGCGGAGGGTTGAAGCAGCTAAAGAACATTGTTGAAAAATCAGGGATTTCGAGGAATGTGGAGTCCTTGGAGGACTACAGGCCTGAAGGTGATCTGGAGAGGGAGATTACTGGCGAATAATTAGAGCTTCCTGAATCATGTTCTTGTCTCAGTGATTTATTAGGAGGGGCGAGTTAAATATTCTACATTGTGCATTGCAGAAGATAAGAAAAATGGTAATGCCATTGTCAGTATTGCCACAGAATGATGATTCCTATCTGGTGCCATCTTCTAATGCTGTTTGATTGAAATAGAATGCTATCTAGAATTCAAGCAATTGGCAGCTTTCAGCAAATGGTTAAAAAAAATCACAGAAATTAAAAAGATAAAAAATACAAACATTTATAATTGGCACACCTTGCTCCTCGTTTGCTGATCACACAACACGCAATACCAAGTAACTGGAAGATTCACTTATAGGGTATCTACAAATCCCCATAGGTGCTGAATTTTTACTGTAGTTTGAAACCAATGACGAACCCAAATGACCAGGATTAGCATCATGGTTGGACATTGCTAGAAGAAACAAATGCCAATGACTGTCTTTAATGAAGGTTAATTCAAATATCCTTTCAATTATATCAGCTTCATCCATTGTCTCCTATTTTTATGTTCATTCTTTATGTACATACACCGTAGTCTCAGGAACAAGTCTATAGTTGGTACCAGTGATGATTATACTGTTAAAAGACAGATCTTTGTTTGCTAACATGTTCCATCCAAAATTAGTCAGCGGTCTTTTCCTGCCAGTACCTCCATTTGACAGCATGCTGATACCTCTACTGTTATTGATGTCTCAGCTGATTCCTGTTTTCTTCAGGTTCACAGATAGAATCAGTATTTAAGGGAGTGACCAAGCAACATTTCATGGAATTGCATGGAGCATTCATTACAAAAGGTCAGCATGGCATCCTTTCTTCAACATAATCCTTTGCTCTCATCTGTTCCTGAAGAGAGGAGAGCTAACCAGCTTGCTTATCCTTACCTTGAACTTCAACCAAGTTACTTGAAAGTCCACTGGGAAAGCACTTCACAGCTTCAATGCTGTTGGTATAATGTCTCAACTTAAAAAATAGTACAGTGTGATGAAAAAAAGGAGATTCTTGCATTTATATGGAGCCCTTCACATTTCTTTCAGAATGTCCCAAATCCCATCCAGTGAAGGACTTCAATTGTTATGGAAGTAACACTGGAAAGGGAACAGGAAATTTACAAACTCAAGTGGCCACCAACAAGACCATAACAAGCTGACAGCCTCTTTCAGAAATTTGAATCGAGGGACTGGTCAACAAATTTTTTCAGAAGATTTTCTTCAAAAAAAAATGGAGGATTATGATAGGTAACTTCAAGCTGAGCACAGATAATTTCAGATTTGCTGTATCATGCAGGAAGTTGGAGAAACATTAAATTAACTTTTATTGAATTTAGCATGTTTAATCGCAGAATGATGCTGAGACATTGCGTTAGTTTTACCACTGATTTTCATTTGTACTCAGCTATATGAACTAGCGTGGAATCTAGACATGATTTAATCATAGATCATAAATTCATGCCAGGCAGTGACCATCTTCTGGCATCTCCCTGACATCCAGTGGCATTATTATTGTTGATCAACCTTCCTTCATCTGTCATCATCATCTAACTCTGTTAACCATTGACCAGGAAATTAACTGGACCAGGTATATAAACAGTGCAGTTATGAACAGAGGATGAGAAACCAGTGAAGAAGAGGCCATGTTCTGAGATCCCAAAACATTTCCACCATATTAGTAAGTTCAATGCAGAACATGATGGATTAGAGACTAGGGCAGCACGGTTAGAGTAGCAGTTAGCGCCACGTTTTAAAAGCAGCAGCAACTGGGAATGGGTTCGAATCCTTCACTGTCTGTAAGGAGTTTGTATGCTCTCCTTGTGTCTGCGTAGGTTCCCTCCCACCCTTCAAAACATACTGGGGTTGTAGGTCAATTGGGCGGCACAGGCTCGTGGACTGAAAGAGACTGTTTCCGTGCTGTATGTCTAAATAAGTAAATTGTCTAGATGAGTACAGCTTCAACAACGCTCAAGCGTTTTGCCACCATCCAGGATAAAAGAGCTGACTTGTTTCCTACCCCAAACATTACACTAATCTGTTGCTTCTCCATGATTGACAAACCAATAAAGCCTAACCAGTAATTTGCAAGCTCACAGTCACCTAGTAAGACAGCGGGCACATTGGAATGCAAACACAAACACGTTCATTTTTACTTCGACCTTTATTGTTGCTGGCTTTCCCTCACCTGAACGACTGCGTAGAGGAAGAAGGCTGCACCATGTTGAGGGCAACTGGAGAAGGGCTGGTCTTGTTATCAACCCTCTGCTCCCATGTGTACTTAAAAATGAAAAGAAATGTCTTCAGCCAGAGGATATTGGCCCTATGGAATTAATTGCCACAGACAGCTGTGGAGGGGAAGTCATTAAAAATGGACATTGACAGGTTCTTGATTAGTAAGGGTGTCGAAGGTCATGGGGAGAAATCAGGAGAACAGAGTTGAGAGTAAAAATACACTAGCCACGATTGGAATGGTGGAGCAGACTCCAGGCCTGGCCTCATTCAGCTCCTATGCCTTATTGTACTCCTGTTCTCTTTAGACCACAATGATTATGGGGAGACCTGAGTTGGGTGTTAAAAATTCTGAAATATTTCTCCAGAGAAAGTAACTGGTGAATAATGATTTAAAGCAAATTGCCACAGAATCAGAGGGGAAATAAAATGACTGTTGCTTTTAACAATGTGGAAAGTGTCATCTGAAAAGCTCATGCGTAGAAAATGTTATAAAATGGAAGTGGTTATGTTCCTGAAGATGGACTTGGGAGGTCATCCACAAAATGGGAAAACAGAATATTATTAGTGAGATATTGGGCTGTGCAATGAGAATGAAATTCCCTTGCTCCCAAGTGCAACAAATGGTTCGAAAGACAAATGATATGTTAGTTTTTGTCAGAAGGGAATTTAAATGCGAGAGTAAAGGAGTCTTGCTGCAGTTGTACAGGGCTTTGTTGAGACCACACGGAGAGCACTGTGGATAGTTTTGGTCTCCTCAACTTGGTGAAAAAATGTACTTGTCAAAGTCTCATCAAGTCATGGATAGATAGAGTGACGAGAATGTTTACTAGACTAATTCCAGAAACGGCGAGTTTGTTGTCCGAACAGAGATCGAATGGACTAACCTGCACTCCCTAGAGTTTAGAAGAATGAGTGAGATCTCAATGAAACTAACAGCATTCTTATGAAGCTTAATGGGATGAATTTAGGAGAATGTTGCACCTGGCTGTGGGGTCTGGAACAGAGGCATAGCCAGGCTATAACGTAAGGGGGAGTGAGCACCTTGAAAAGGTGCCATGGCACATGCCAGATTATGAGTTGAATGGCAGGCCGCACTGATTTTTTGGTGGCGTTGCAGTGGGCGGGTGGGGAGGGGGAGAGGTGGCGGCAGCGGCGTCAGAGCAGGGGGTTGGTGAAGGCATCGGAGTAGGTGATGAGTGGTGATGGCATCAGGAGGGTGGGGTCTGCCGGCAGCATCGGGGCATGAGGGTGAATGCGCCATCGGAGCGAGGAGGTTGGCAGTGGCGTCAGAGTGGGGATGGGGTGGTGGCGGTCACTCCCTCAGCAGTCCCCTCAAGCATCGGTTGCTCCCACAGCAGCCCCTCCCAAGCTACACCACTGGTCTGGAACCAGGCATCACAGACCAATAAGTAGTAGTCGGTTCAGAGATCAACATTCAAGACTTAATACGTGCCATATTTCTTTGTTTGCCTTGCAAAGTTGCACTGCTAATCCAGCACTACTTTCAATGCAAGGAAAGGAACCCAAAGTGTGTACCTTCAGAGCCATCAAGTGTCGATAGATCACCTCTTGTCCTGTCCAGTGGTGAACTGGAGCCCCAGGCATCCAAGTCACCCTCTCAACCCCCTGATTCTAGACCCCTGAAGTTTTCGGAAGACATCAACACCCGAGGCCCTGCAGGAGCCCTGCTTGCATCACACTCAAATGGATCCTTGACCCGACACCTGACGCCAGTTGCTAGCACCCTGCAGCCTGGTGTGAGGCTTTCTGTTGCCAAATCCCGAGCTGGAGCCTGGTCCATTGCTGAAGCTTCCCACTCTGTTATACCTTCTCCCATACTTAGTCTTCCTAGTGGAAAATGGGGAGGGAGAACACTCCTGTTCGGATGACCTGCTGCTTCCTCAGAGCCCACCACCCCCAAAGTCTCTGTTGCCGAACATGGGCACCGCTATCTTGGATCCGGACCTCTGTGGATCCTCGTTGTGAAGCTGCTGGCATCAATATTCTGCAAGCACTTTAACCTTGCTCTCGGCCATCAGGTGGAAGAGATGGGCAGGAGGACTCTACAGAGGAGCACTAGAAGGCTGTGGCCCCATTCCCCATTCTTCCTAGGTCCACACTAGTGCTGCCATCTTGACTAGGATGGAAGCAAAAATTCTCAATTGAGTATGATAATGTTTATTGTCATATGTGTAACTACAATGTACATATCCACCAAAGTTCTTGCTTTCTACCGCCAAACAGGAACTTTGCTTTAAACAAAAACAACTCTAATAGTATGCATTAATTTACCATATGGAAATAGATAGTAAATATAAATATTAATGGTTATAGAAGGGACTCAGAGGGGTGATAGACAGGAGTTAGAGACACTATCACAGCTAGGAGGCAGGAGGAGGGTAGATGGGTGAGTCAGGAGAGGGAAAGGGAACAGACAGGTAGTGCAGGGAACCCCTGTGGTCAATCGTCCTGTGGCTAAGAAGGGAAGGAGCTATAGTGATAAGGAATTCCATAGTTAGGGGGACAGATAAGATGTTCTGTGGAAGAGATTGAGTATCCCAGATAATCTGTTGCCTCCTTGTTTCCAGGGTCTGAGATATTCTGATCATGCATTCTCAGCCAGATGTGTGGTCCATGTAAGGGCCAAGGACGTGGGTAGGAAGGGTGAGGAGGTTCTGCAAGGAGAGTTAGGCACTAGGTTGAAGTTCAAGACTGCAGGGTTGTGATCTCAAGATTGCTACCTGTGCCACAAGTTAGAAATAGGAGGAAAATACAGCTTAACACGTGGCTAAAGACATGGTGTGCAGGAGGGAGGGCTTCAGGTTTCTGGATCATTGTGCCCTCTTCCAGGGAAGGTGGGACCTGTTCTGATGGGACAGTTTGCATCTGAAATGGAGGGAAACTAATATCCTTGTGGGAAGGATTGCTAGTGTTGCTCTGGTGGGTTTAAACCAGATTTTCAGGGTGTGGGGAACCAGAGCAAATAGAGGAGTTGAGGAGGGAAAAGATGATGTGAAAATTGCATGCACTGTTGGAGGTCAACAGGTTGAACATGGTTGAAATTTTCCAAAGTGCATCTATCTCAATGCATGAAGTATTGTATAAAAGGCAGATGAACTTAGGGTATGGATTGGCACGTGGAATTATGACATTGTGGCCATTAGTGAAATTTAGTTACAAGAAGGGCAGGACTGGCAGCTCAATGTTTCGGGATTCCGTTGCTTTAGACATGATAGAACGAGGATAGGGGGTTGATACATGGAGGAAGTGGCATTGCTTGTCAGGGAAAATATGACAGCTGTGCTCAGGCAGAACAGATCAGAGGGCTCGTTTACTGAGGCTATATGGGTGGAGCTGAGGAAGGGGAAAGATATGACCACACTCATGGGGTTGTATTATAGACAGCCAATAGTCAATGAGAATTGGAGGAGTAAATCTGTAGAGACACAGCAGACAGCTGCAGGAAACATGATGTTGTGATAGTAGAGGATTTTAATTTTCCACATATTGACTGGGACTACCATAGTGTAAAAGGGCTGGATGGCTTAGAGTTTGTCAAATATGTTCAGGAAAGATTTATAAATGAATATATAGAGGTATCAACTAAAGAAAATGCAATACTGTATCTTCTTTTAGGGAACGAGACAGGACAGGTGACAGAAGTATGTGTAGGGGAACATTTTGGGTCCAGTGATCATAATGCCATTAGTTTCATGTTGATTATGGAGAAGGATCAGTCTGGGCCTTGGGTTAAGATTCTAAATTGGAGAAAGGCTCATTTTGAGGAAATGAGAAGGGATGTAGAATATGTGGATTGGGGTGCGTGGCTTTCAAGCAAGGATGTGTGAGGTAAGTGGAGGAATTTCAAAGGTGAAATTTTGAGAGTAAGAGTTTGTATGTTCCTGTCAGGATCAATAACAAGGTTAGCATGCATAGGAACCTTGGCTTTCAAGGGATTTGGGGGATCTAATTAGGAAGAAGAGAGAGGTGTATAGGAGGTATAGGCAACATGGAGCAATCGATGTACTTGAGGAGTATAAAAATGCAAGAAAAACTTCAAGAAAGAAATCAGGAAGGCAAAAAAAAAGATGAAGTTGCTTTGGCAGACAATGTGTAGGAGAATCCTAAGGGTTTCTACAAGTATATTAAAAGCAAAAAAAACTCAGGGACAAAATTGATCCCCTTGAAAATCAGAGTTGTCGGCTTTGTATGGAGCCAAAAGAGATTGGGGAGATCTTAATTTAAAAAAAAAATCAGTTGTTACAAGCCCAAAGGACCCCAAAACCCAGACATTCACCAAAACAAGGTGAATTTAAAGTTTTTTTAAATCAACTTCAAACATGAAAATAGAATCAAACTTTAACTTAACTCTATTTTTATACGATACTCTATACTAAACCAAATTACAATTCTAAGTGCACATGTATGTAATGTGTGTGTAAATTCAAGAAAAGTTCTTTGGTTCACAGTTTAATCTCACTTCTCCTTCTTCCAAGTTCTCTGGTTGCAGGCAATCACCATACTGTGCACAGAATTTAACATGTATAAAGTTCACCAGGCTTGGTGCTGGAAAGGTAAATGTTTACTGCTCAGGAAGGTTCTCGTAGGGTTTGCAGAGAGGGATATTTGTTGCTCCAGGATTTCCACTACTGAGGTACCACCACTAGTCACCTCAATGTCTCGCTGATGAAACTTGCCCCATCAGGGTCTTCTAGATGGTAACCTCTTTCTTCAAGCTACCACAGAGTTCCATTCCTTCCTCTATTTCAAGAGAAACATCAGACAGATAGCACTTCTAGCCATCTACTGCTCTGAAACTTGCTTTCATCAGTTTCAAACAGTTCTCCCTGGTTTGCACTTTTCAGTTACTTGTTAGTGTCGCACACACTGACTGACTGACTGAGCTGTTAACTCAACTCTCTCTCTTTTCTAACTCAAACTCCAAAGAGAGCATGTAACTCATGTCTTGGAAAACCTCCACCTTCTCCATCAAACAACAGGAATTCTTTCTTCTTCTCAAGTTGTTATCTTAGGTAAACAAAATCCAGAATTAACCTTTCTGTGAGCACTTTGCAGAAAGGGTACTGATAGACAGCATGACTCCAGCAAGACAATGGTCAAGCATTTTATGACATCAGTTCAATGAACACCTACTTGTGAAAGGTGCTTATATTCTCCAGAGATCTTGCAATGTGAATTTTTCAGTCTTTCAAATAAGATCTGTTTTAAAATGTATGAATGTATGTGACTTACTCTAAATCTTATAAATTCTTCCCAAATATTAATATTGTTACACAGATTTCAGTCAGGAAACAGGCTCACAGTTGTGGAAGTAAGGAAAACCAGCAGTGAGGCAATGGAACCCATACAGATTAAAGAGGAGGTGGTGCTAGCTGTCTTTAAACAAATAAGGGTAGATAAATCCCCAGGGACTGACAAGATATTCTCTTGGAGATTTAGGGAGGCTTGTGCAGAAATTGCAGGGATTCTGGCAGAAATATTTAAAATGTCCTTGGCCACAGGAGTGATGCAGGAGGATTGGAGGGTAGCTCACAATGTTCTTTTGTTTAAAAGAGGCTCCAAAAGGAACCCTGGAAATGACAGGCTGGTGGGCTTGACGTCAGTAGTTGGTAAATTATTGGAAGTTGTTCTAAGAGATGGTATATACAATTATTTGGATAGCCAGAAATGGATTAGGGAATGTCAACATGGCTTTGTGCATGGTACATTATGTTTAACTAATCTTAGAGTTTTTCAAGGAGGTTACCAGAAAAGTTGATGAAGGAAGTCTGTGGATATCGTCTACATAGACTTTAGTGAGGCCTTTGACAAGGTCCTGCATGGGAAGTTATTAAGGAAAGTTCAAATGCTGGCTGTTCATGGTGAAGTTGTGAACTAGATTTGACAATGGCTGGATGAGAGAAGCCAGAGAATAGTGGAGGATGATTGCTTCTCAAACTGGAGGCCTGTGACTAGTGGTGTGCTTTAGGGATCAGTGCTGGGACCATTATTTTTTGTCATCTATATCAATGGTCTGTATGATAATGTGGTAAATTGGATCAGAAAATTTGCAGATGACACTAAGATTGGAGGTGTTGTAGATACTGAATAAGGTTTTCAAAGCTTGCAGAAGGGCTGGAAAAAATGGGATGAAAAATGACAGATAGAATTTAATGCAGACAAGTGTGAGGTGTTGCATATTGGAAGGACAAACCAAGAAAGGACGTACACAGGGAACAGAGGTCCATGGGAATCTTCATTGGCTTGGCTTCGCGGACAAAGATTTATGGAGGGGTAAACATCCACGTCAGCTGCAGGCTCGTTTATGGCTGAGAAGTCCGATGCGGGATAGGCAGACACGGTTGCAGCGGTTGCAAGGGAAAATTTGTTGGTTGGGGTTGGGTGTTGGGTTTTTCCTCCTTTGTCTTTTGTCAGTGAGGTGGGCTCTGCGATCTTCTTCAAAGGAGGTTGCTGCCCACCGAACTGTGAGGTGCCAAGATGCACGGTTTTCTTGTACCTCTTCTTTGGTGCACCTCTGACACGATGGCCAGTGGAGAGCTCGCCATATAACACGATCTTGGGAAGGCGATGGTCCTCCATTCTGGAGACATGACCTACCCAGCGCAGTTGGATCTTCAACAGCGTGGATTCGATGCTGTCGGCCTCTGCCATCTCGAGTACTTCGATGTTAGGGATGAAGTCGATTGAATGAATGTTGATGATGGAGCGGAGACAACGCTGGTGGAAGCGTTCTAGGAGCTGTAGGTGATGCCGGTAGAGGACCCATGATTCGGAGCCGAACAGGAGTGTGGGTATGACAACGGCTCTGTATAGTCTTATCTTTGTGAGGTTTTTCAGTTGGTTGTTTTTCCAGATTCTTTTGTGTAGTCTTCCAAAGGCGCTATTTGCCTTGGCGAGTCTGTTGTCTATCTCGTTGTCGATCCTTGCATCTGATGAAATGGTGCAGCCGAGATAGGTAAACTGGTTGACCGTTTTGAGTTTTGTGTGCCCGATGGAGATGTGGGGGGGCTGGTAGTCATGGTGGGGAGCTGGCTGATGGAGGACCTCAGTTTTCTTCAGGCTGAATACATTTACATAATTTCTTGAAAGTGCTATCACAGGTGGATAGGATTGTAAAGAGAGCTTTTGGCATATTAGCTTTCATATAAAAGTATTTATAAGAGCTGGGATTTTATGATAAAGTTGTATAAAACATTGGTGAGGCCAAATTGGGAGTATTATGTGCAGTTTTAGTCACCTAACTACAGGAAATATATCAATAAGATAGAAAGAGTGCAGAGAAGATTGACTAGGATGTTGCCTGGACTTCAGGAACTGAGTTACAGGGAAAGGTTAAACAGGTTAGGACTTTATTTCCTGGAGTGTAGAAGAATGAGGGGAGATTTGATATGGGAGTTTAAAATTATGAGGGTATTAAGAGCTCCCATTTCATTTTGTGTAAGTATCACTTTAAGGGCTAGTACAGCCTGCAACCATTCATAGCTTTGGAGAGACTAGGTGACATCAACTAGTACAGGCTGTAACCAATTTTGCTACTTTGAAGAGGAGAAAGGACATTGGGTGCTTTTTCCATGGACACAGGTGGAGAGAGAGTCCTGTGTGTGAACACTGAAGGAATAGCATTTTATGACCAGTGGCCATCTCATCAAACATGCAGCAAGAAAGACCCTGTGTGATCATGGACAATTTGGCTGATTCTCCCTGTCAGGGGAATTATTGAACCACACCATGACCCAAAGAAAGGACACTTTAATTGAGCTGTACCTGGGTTTTGGAATAATCATATAAATCACATGTTTCATTTCCCCTATGCAAGGAAAAGGGGAGTTGTGACAGCCACTCATACAAAAGGATATTTCTCTAGAAGAAACTCAAGAAGGATTCGTGAGTTTTCAGCATTCCAATCACTCAGTCTCAACATCTCCTTTGTGATTACTTTTCTGCATCAGTTTAAAAGTCTGCATTTTGACAATGGATTTCTAAGACTGAACTTTAGAATTACTTTCACTCTCTCTCTCTCTAGTACTCTCTCTCTCTCTCTCTCTCTCTCTCTCTCTCTCTCTTACACACACTCTCACTCCATAATTGTTGAGTTAACATTATTTCTTAAATATAATTCTGGATCAGATAATAATATTAAAGTGAAATCTGATGAATTTAAAATAAATTTATTTTCAGATGATCTTTTGATTTATTTAACAGAACCAAAAGAATCTTTGAGATTTTTATATGACAGATTTGGACTTTAGTAAAGCTTTTGACAAAGTTCCCCACAGGAGGCTAGGAAAAAAGGTGGAGGCATTAGGTATAAATAAGGAGGTAGTGAAATGGATTCAGCAGTGGTTGGATGGGAGGTGTCAGACAGTACTGGTAGAAAATTGTTTGTCCAATTGGAGGCCGGTGACTAGTGGAGTTCCTCAGGGTTCGGTCCTGGGTCCACTATTATTTGTTATATATATTAACGAACTGGATGTAGGGGTGGAGAATTGGATAAGCAAGTTTGCGGATGACACAAAGATTGGTGGTGTTGTGGACAGTGAGGTAGATTACCGTAGATTAAAAGGTGATTTAGGAAGGCTGGAGGTGTGGGCTGAGAAATGGCTGATGGAATTTAATACAGATAAATGTGAGGTGCTACATTTTGGAAAGGCAAATTTAAATAGGTCATATACATTGAATGGTAGACAATTAAGGAGTGCAGAGCAACAAAGGGATTTAGGAGTGATGGTAAATAGTACCCTCAAGGCTGATACTCAGGTAGATGGTGTGATGAAGAAGGCATTTGGAATGTTGGCCTTCATAAATCGGAGTATTGAATTCAAGAGTAGGGAGGTTATGATGAAATTGTACAAGGCATTGGTGAGGCCAAATTTGGAGTACTGTGTACAGTTTTGGTCAGCAAATTATAGGAAAGATATAAACAAAATAGAGAGAGTGCAGAGAAGGTTCACGAGAATGTTGACAGGATTTCAGGGTCTGAGTTGCAGGGAAAGATTGAGCAGACTGGGGCTTTTTTCTCTGGAGCGTAGAAGATTGAGAGGGGACTTACTAGAGGTGTTTAAGATTTTAAAAGGGACAGACAGAGTAAATGTGGATGGGCTTTTTCAATTAAGAAAGGGGGAAATTCAAACTAGAGGACATGGTTTAAGATTGAAGGGGGAAAATTATAAGGGGAACATGAGGGGAAATTTCTTTACGCAGAGGGTGGTGGGGATGTGGAATGAGCTTCCGGCAGACGTGGTCGAGGCGGGATCATTGGTTACATTTAAGGAAAGATTGGATCGTTACATGAATAGGAGGGGACTAGAGGGGTATGGACCGGATGCTGGTCAGTGGGACTAGGAGGGTGGGGATTTGCTACGGCATGGACTAGTAGGGCTGAACTGGCCTGTTCTGTGCTGTAAGCGGTTATATGGTTATATGGAACAATATGGAGTAAGATCTGGTGATAAAATTAATTGGGGGAGAAGTGAAATTGTGCTAATAATTGAAGATGATTATACCATTTGTAAAAATATTGTTCAATATAAATGGTCAGATCAAATTAAATGTTTAGGTATTAATGTTGATAAAAATTTTAATCATTTATATGAATTAAATTATTTACCTTTATTTTATAAAATTAAGAATGATTTAAACCAATGGAAAGATTTACCAATAACATTAATAGGTAGTGTTAATTGTATTAAAATGAACATCTTTCCTGGATTACAATATATTTTTCAGTCTATTCTTGTAAAGTTCCTCAAAATTTTTTTGAAAGATTTGAATTTTCTAGTTAGGAAGATTTTATAGAAAGATAAAATGCCAAGAGTATCTTTACAAAAATTAACGTCAAAGTATGATTTAAGAGGTTTGCACATTCTGAATTTTCAAAATTATTATAAGACTGCACAATTAAAGTTTATTAATAGAATGTTTGATTTGGAAACATGATTGGGCAAGATATTGAATTAATAAGAATAAGAGAGATCATTTTGTATTTCAATGGAATTTAAAGTTGTTACATAACTATAATTCACCAACTTTGATGCATTTGATGGAAATATGGAATAAGGTAAATGAAAAGAGGTACATGTGGTAAAGTTTCTATGAAGACACCTTAGTATCAGAATAAACTTTTTTCCTTTTACAGTTAATAATCAACTTTTGAAAATATGGGTTCAAAAATTTGTACAGGATTGTTATGAAGCAGGTTATTTTATTACTTTTCAAGGAATTAAGTAAAAATATGAAATACCATTGAATACTCTTTTATGTTATTATCAAGTTAGAGCTTTGTTAATGGATCAATTTGGGAAAACTAATGAGGTTGTCTTGATAGACTAATTTTGAAATTTTAATTATGGATGGTAGAAAAAAAATTAGCTTAAAATGGGAAAAAGATTTAGGAACATAAATTATTCAGGAGGATTGGAGAAATTTGTGTAAAAATAATATGACAAAAATAGTGAATGTAAGATATAGATTAGTTCATTATAATTTTATACATCAATTATATTTAACTCCTGAGAAACTAATGAGACATCATTTACTTTCTACAGATTTATGTTTTAGATGCCAGAAAGCAAAAGGAATGTTTTTACATTCAACATGGCTCTGTGAAAAGGTGAAATTTCTTTGGATGCAGTTTATGGAACTTTTACAAAATGTTTTTAAAGTTAAATTCCCAATGGATCATCAATATTTTTGTTAAGTAATATTTTTAAAAATTTGTTTGGAATTACGATTAAATAAATTTCAAATAGCATTTTTGAGATTAGCATTAGCCGTTGCGAGATAATGTATTGTGATTATTTGGAAAAGTAATATAGAGCTGAATTTACTTCATTGGCATACAGAATTGAGATCTTGTGCACCATTAGAAAAAAAAAACATATAATTTACGAGATAATTATTTTTTCTATCGGAAAGTTTGGAGCCCTTATTTGGATTATATGGGTTTAAAATTTTGAATACTTTTGCCTTAATCCACGGTATTTATCTCTGTCATAGTTTACATCTCCTTTCTTTTCTTTTTCCTTTTTAGAAGCGGTAGTTAGTGGATAATTTAGGAGTGGTTTTAGGTAAGGGATATATAAAGGGGGAGGGTTTATTGATAAGGGGGGATAAAGGGGATTTTCTGTTATATGCCATGTATATTTATTAATATATATTTTGTATAAAGTGTCTATTAACTTCATGTATCATGATTTTAAAATTTTAAATAAAATATTAAAAAAACAAAAAAAAATCTGGATCAAAACCAATTAAGTTACACCATACCAACCTTTTAATAGTGTTTTAATAGTGGAAACAGAGCTTTTTTGTGGCGCTGGAATAGTTTAAGCTTAGGGTGGTAAGGGGAGATGTAAGAGCCTGATAGCCATTGGATAAAATTGTCCTTGAACCCAGCAGTATTAGTCTTCAGGATTTTGTACCTTCTGTCCGAGTGTAGCAGTAAGAAGAGATTGTGACCAGGGTGATGGGGTTTCTTTAATGTTGACTGCCTTCTTGAGGCAGTATCACACATAGATATGCAGTGTCTCACATAGGAAATGACTACTTGGGCAGAGATTGACAGGTATTTTATTACTCAGGCATCAAGGGTTATGGGGAGAAAGCCATGGAGTGGGGCTGAGTGGGAGGATGGATCAGCTCATGATTAGAATGGTGGATCAGACTCGATGTGCTGATGAAATCCCATTGAAGCATTAAGTTCCAAGGGCTTCCCTGACAACTGTCGCTGCAACTTTCAGTAGCATGTTAGGAAAGCAGGAAGGAGACATTCAACTTCTTCCAGACACCCTCACAAATGAACTTACAAATAACTTGAAATGCCAAATGCACCTCTGGCATTGGGACAGAAGGCAGATTAGCCATTGTTTCATCAATTCCTTACAGCGGGTAGCAAGTGTGCTGCATACACCCAGAGCATCCAAATATCCACACATTAATGGTTTCCTGTTGGGAGAAATAAAGTTGTTGCAGTATCTTCTCTCTGGTAAATCTTGCTTTGAAGAAGCAGAAAGCTGCTTTTATACATAGATGCAGCAAAACTTGCAGTAACTGGCACCTATGGGGATTAGTAAATGCTGGATAAGTGAATTTTTCTGTTGCTTGAGATTGCATGTTGCATGGATTGGCGAACTAATCGGTTGTATTTTTTATCTGTTTATATTCTGCATCGTTTTGCTGGTTGCTCGAGGCTGCTGGTGACTTGAATTCTGGATAACGGGGTTTTTACTGTATGTGTGTGTGCATAATGAAAATGGCATTCAAATTTAAAAAAAAACAATTATCAAGCTGGAAAAAATGTCTGATATTGATTAGAGAGGTAAGGCACTCAATGCTGGGAAGGAAAAATGGCCTTTCTTAATGAATTTTGGCTTCTGTAAAGTCATTAAGATTTTTGATCTTTCCCTGGTGTGAAAACTATTGGTGTTCAGTGCATGATATTCCAGAATCTGTCACCAAGTCAGGATTTGTAACCAGTTTTTGACAGGATTAAGTTATGTAAAATTATTTTACTTTAATGTGTTTATTCTTTGGTGTGCATTTACCTTGTATTTCATTTGCAGTCATGAGAGTGGTGAATAGTTTATTGATGTAAGGAGTCTACATTCTCCCTGTATCCGCGTGGGTCTCCTCTGGTGCTCCGGTTTCCTCTTGTATTCCGAAGACAAATGGCATAAGTAGGCTAATTGGTCACATTTGGTGCAATGTGGACTCATGAACCTGTTATGGTACTGTGTCTCCTAATTAATATGAAAAATATAGATCCAATTAGGCCAATTATTGATTTTAAAATAACATTCCAGTTTATTCTCATGATTGGTTTCAAATTGCAGAATTGTTGTGGATTCTACCTTTACTTTTAGCATTGCTGTAAGTTCAGAAAATGTGGTCCAGGTAAAGTTTAAAGATGAACTTGATTTGATTCCCTTTGTGTATCTGAATAAAATTGATAAACTTTGAAATAGGTGTCTCTTCCTTTTTTCCCTGTTGTGAAATCAGCATTTTTAAATGGTTTCTGAGCTGCAATTCAATGTAATCGCCTGCAGAACGCAATGCATCCTTGCCTCTTTTACCTTTTTCCATCCTTGACCACCCCCCGACCTCACCTTCCCATTGAGGGACAGTAAATTGTTCAGACCATTAATATTAAAACTCTGCAGGCTATTGAACTTCCAGGTAAATTGGGTGAAGGAACCTCTTAAAGCTAAATTTATTTTTTCCTTTATCCAAAGTCATTGATGTGTAAGATGAAAAGGCTGGACCCAGCACAGATTCAGGAGATAATTTATATGGCTTTCTCCAAGCACCAATGCTCTCTATCTGCAGTATTTACAGAGTGGTAGTTCAGGGATATTACTGACCCATGGAGAGAGAGCTCTTGAAATTTTGCCCAGCAGGGTTGTGTGCCAGACTGTTATGTGCTGCTTTGAGGTCAAGGAAAGTACTACCAATTTCTTTGGAAGCTGATTTTGTTCAACATGATCAGTGCATATATCGTACTTGATTATGTGTATCAACATTTTTGGAAGTAGACCATGGTTAATACTATACAGGCGTGTTCTATTTTTTCAGCAACATTTAGGAAGCTCTCTCTGAAGGGACAGGGCCTTTGCTATGTAGATTTTTACTGCAGACTTGATGTTCCCTCAATGGGATAACCAGAAGCTGAATCAATGGGAGAGAGCAAACTCAGCCAACACACTCTAGCTTAATTCTCTGAGAGATTCAGTCTTCAGGATGGTTACTAGTGCCTGCATTCTCCTGTCCCTCATTCTGCTTCTCAGAGCACGGAATGATTCCCTGCTCTCGCTCAGCAGAAAGGGCAAGCTCATTTGGATATTCTCTGAAATGTTTATATCTTCTCCTACTTTTTATAACTTTTGCTTAGAGGAGCTTTGGTGATAATTATTTAATCTTTAATATTAGAGAACACTCACCCATTTTTTTGCAGTGATCCTTTATTAGATAATGGGTGTGTTTTTTTTTGGCCTTCTAATGTTCTACAGATTGGACAGTTTTCTGATGACATCATACATCCTATCTCCTAAAGGAGATTACTTCAGTCTGTTAAATCCCTGCAGAGACATTCCACTCCAATTGAATTTCCCTGCAAAAAATGTTCCCTCTAAGCCCATCAGTGAACCACCTTCCTAGCCTCTGCTGCCCAGGTTCTACCACTCACCTACGTACTAAGGGGAACAATTAACTCCCTCCCAGAGCATCATTGGGATGTTGAAGGAACCAGAGCCCCAGGGAAGCCCATGTAGTCACAGGGTTTTGCACAGACCAGTCAGGGTTGAACTTGAGCCTCTGGAACTGCATGCCAACTGCTCTGCAGGCTGTGTCACTCAGGTGAACAGTATTTTCTGCTTACTGAAGGCCAGTAACCATCGATGTCTTCATTGAAAATGCATTCTTATCACAAATATATTGTTTCTACTGTGTTTTTCTCAACATGGCCCCTTTTAAACTGCTTTTATTATATCTTCATTTATTTTGGCACATCACAAATTGATTGTAAGATATTTACCTGAAATAATTAAATTTTCAGGTGAATTTGAAGATGGAAAGTTATTATAAAACAATTGGAACTGATCTATTCATTCTGCAAGTGAATCCATGCTTCATTGAATCACAGTAAATATTTTAGCATTCAAATGGGATGGTTTAATGAAATTCGATGCTTGCATCTATGTTTATTAGAGATTCAGAATAAGAGCTGCATGGCATGTTTGATCATCATGTCTTTGTAGCATCAGCAGAGCTCCATCAGCACAGACGTGCGTACAGGCATTCTGCACAGACAGTCGCCCTTTTGGCCCACGTTATTGCCACCCAATTGACCGACAACCTTGTACGTTATGAATAGTGGGAGGAAACTGGAGCACCCGGAGGAAACCCCCACAGACAAGCACCATTCCGACAGAGCCGGATTCGAAACCCGGTTGCTGGCCCTGCCACGGCATTGCGCTAACCATGTGCTGCTGTGAATGAAGGTGTTAAAATTGCATTTCTGTTGCTTGTCTGTTTAGTTTTCAAGAAAGAAAAGCAATTTGATTTTAGCTGAAAAATGGAGGGAGAATTGAAAATGAAAATAATATATAAACCTGTTGTCAAGTTATGAGGATTTGTTTGGAATTTCCATTGCGAATTGAGGTTGCAAGTTTGCATAGCACCTTGAGCAATCTGTCAGATTAGTTTGAAAAGTTTATAAGTTTTATGGAACCATGCAGGTGTGAGAAACAGAAGTACTTTCACAGAAATTGCTCGAGACAAAAATTGAGAACAGAGAACATTTATTATACAACAATGCAAAGTTGGGTGCTCCCCCTTACCCTGGGAAAATACACACACACTGGGTCTCACCCAACTTTTATACAATTTATTTCAGTATAGAGGTACCCTCCCCCTTACATTCTTCTGCCTCCTGGATGAGTTTGGCATTAGGCAATCCTGTCTGCCTACGTGCTGTTTCTGTGAACTTGGAGGACCAGGGGGTATCCTGTCTGTGTCCCATCATTTCATTGTCCTTATTCCTTATTCACAAACCTGCCTTTGTCCTTATTCACACCTTCCCAACCGTCAGGGCTTACTAACTCTTATATGCAGAACTTGCTGACTCTGTCTAAGGCTAGAAGACCCTTATCTTATTCAGACTAACTTTACTTCTTACATTCTATTATCTACCCTTATCCTATTCATACTGGCTTTATTCATTACACATATATCCATACTAGCTTTCTTCATCTCTCATATTTTCATATTAGTTTTACTCATCTCTCACAATCCTCACTTTTCTTTTAGCTACGCTTCATGAATTCTCAACTGGAATGTATTACTTGTAAACTTGGTCTTTTTCCCAGCGAGTCAGTAAATGGACTGCAGTCTTAGCATCATCAGACAGAATTTGGGAAACATACATCCTTTGGGTTATAGTGATCTGACGAGGGGTCCGTTGAATTAAATACTGCACACGTCTTTAGGCAGAGGAGCACCATAATGGCCAGAATAGCGAGTCCAGCTGCTATAAGGGCTGTGGGTATCAGACTCCAGTTACCAATAAAGAGTCTAGTCCATCCCAAACCGGACCGAGGTTGCCAAGTCTGAACCTGGGCATGGGAAGATTTTCGAACTCCTGAAGAAGTGTCTTTAACCGCCTGACCGTTGTGAGCATTGTCATTAACCAGTCTTTCACAAACGCTGCCTTCAGCAGCCAACGAGTAATCGAGAGCCAGGCGGTTTTGTTGAACTGTGGCTCGTATCTGTCGTCTTTCTTCACCCCATAAATTCAGGGCTATCGCTGTCTGTTCAGTGATGATCTCCAAGGCTGCCTGGAGTCTGATTAAATGATTTAAATGCCAAGCAGCTGTGGTGTTCTGGAGCAGCTTACGTCGTTTACAACTGGAACTCCCCTTACAGTGGTGGTTCTTAACATTCCGAATGTCTGTGTGACCCAAAGGATGATTTACAGGAGACCAAGTTGGGGAGGGGTGTTTCTTGTCACTGAACCTGTGAGTTGCAGCCTGTCTGTGAACATTAGCAAATGTATTCACTCTGTCTCTGCTACATGTACAATCCTGACTAACATTCTGTCTGTCATTGTCCCACCATCTTCTTTGTGCTATCCCTTTAAAACTCCTCTTTTTAATACCTGTAGAGGCCGAAATACAAATCAAATCTACTCTCTTAGGGCTGTTCTGTTCCCCTGGTCCATGTTGGAATCCTATATTAACCCATACCCCACTATGACTATACTCTATACCTGCGCCCTGTCTACATTCTAAAGGTAAATAATTGTCACCTCTGCTGCCCCTGTTCCAGGAGGACTTAATACATCGTGAGCAATTGGTGATTTCCCAAAAATTGGGAACCAACAAGTAAACATAACAACAAATTGTAAAAACAGCATTACAGCACTTTTTCCCAGCGTAGTGTAACTGTTAGATCAGAAGGATGAGGGACTGCACGCCAGGTGGAGGGTAGATTATCAATGTCGTTAGTCCGTGGATCAGCAGCTTGTTTAATTTGTTGGATGTGGCTCCATCCCTTTTCTTTCATTCGCACGGCAGTGTCTGTAATCAAAAGTACACAATAGGGGCCATCCCAGACAGGTTTTAGTTGGTGATCTTGCCATGCTTTTACATATAGCCAATCATCAGGTTTAATAGAATGAATAGGATACTCCAGGGGTGGGTTTTGAGCTAATAAACCCTTCCGTTTTAATTCGTATAGAGAAGTAGAAAGTCCCTTTAAATATTTGGAAATATTCTGGTCGTTAGCCTCAGGGGTAGGGGTATTAATGTGGAATCCCATGTAAGGAAGACCAAACATCACCTCATATGCTGAGACAGCAAGGTCCTTACGAGGGGCTGTGTGAGTCCTGATTAAAGCTAAGGGTAAGCATTTAATCCAGGAGAGACCAGTTTCCTTATGAAGTCGAGTGAGCTGATTTTTCAAGGTCTGATTTATTCGTTCAACATGGCCTGAGCTCTGGGGGTGCCATGGGGTATGTAGCTGCCAATCTATTCCCAGTATTTTACACACACCCTGGAGTACCTGAGAGGTAAAATGTGTACCTCGATCTGAGTCAATGGTTTGAATCATACCATATTGTGGAATCACAGACTCCAGTAGTATCCTGATAATGGTGCTGGCACAATCATTAGGGATCGGGAAAGCCCCAACCCATTGTGTGAAATGATCTACCATCACCAGGAGGTGTGACATACAAGGTTCGAGTATACCATCTTTCACCAACTGGTCAATTACTGGCTGCAGTCCCTTTCGGCCAGCCATTGGAATTGGATACTGCTTTCGTCTAATTACTTGCTCAGGATCTTCTAAAATAACTTGCAGGGGAGGAATATCTAACACTCCTCTTTTGCCTCTTTTTGCCCATACTCCAGGATTTATTAGTTCCCGATCCTCTTCGGTTAATACATACAATTGAACCCCGATACCTGATTCCTGTGGTCTGGTGCCGATAGCCAATTGGTCCTGTAAATCTCATCCTAACAAACAAACTCCAGCTTGGGGAACTAGTAGAATGTCCTCCGTTACTAACTTCTCTCCCATTTGTATTCTTACATCCCTTAATACAGGGACCGTAAAATCTCTTCCTCCTACTCCCGAAATCATCACTGTCCCCTCTATCTTAACACCCTCGGGTGGTTGTAAAATACTAGACCGGGCTGCCCCAGAATCTACTAAAAAGGTCATCTTGTCACTGTGGGGTCCAATGCTTAAATTTACCAATGGTTCTCCGTGCAACCCTACAGTGTATATTGACTGAGAACCGTGACCCCCTATTCATAATCTGCTTTCATCAGTGCGTTAGATCGCGTCTCCCTGGCTCGCATTGGGCATTCTCTCTTAAAATGTCCCTCCTTTTTACAATGGTAGCAAACTAATGCTCCTGTTTCCCAATTCCTACCGGGATTACCACGAGGTCCCGGGAATGGTCGTCATCCCTGGAATTCCCCTCTACCCTTGCCCCTGCTCTGGTCTCTACTCTCCCACTCCCGGAGCTCCTCCCAATGTCCAGGAGCTGGCACATAGCCCCTACCCTTTCCTTGCTGTTCCTCCATGACTTCCTTGACTGCCTGCATCAAAATCTTAGCCTTTCCTTTCTGTTTATCCTCAGACCTCTGGATGTATGCCCTTTGTGCAATTTGTAAAAGCTGTGTTATTCCCTGTTCATGCCAATTCTCAGTCTTCTGCAATTTCCTTCTAATGTCTGGGGCTAAATTTGTAATGAAACCCGTTAATACCAATTGTTCACCTGCTGGGGATTCTATATCCAGACCCACATATTGCTGTATGGCCATACGCAATCTATTCAGAAATGCAGAGGGGGGTCTCCTCGGGACCTTGGGGAACCTCAAATGCTTTCTTAAAATTCTGTCCCTTTGGAACAGATTCGTTGATTCCTTTTATCAGATTAACCCTATATTCCTCCATTAATGTGCGACCATCATTAGTATTCTTATCCCAATTTGGTTTTGCCAGGGGGAATTTAAGTTCCCCAGGTATCGCCTCTGGTCCCCCTTGGTGTTCCCTATCCCAGACTCTAATCCCTGCCTGGCGAATCATTCCACGTTCATCCAAAGTGAACAGAGCCCTAAAGATCGATGTTAACTCATCCCATGTATATATATTTGGTCCCAAAAATTGACCTAATTGTTCGACACATCCCTGAGGATCCTCTATCAGGGAGGTCATTTCTCTCTTAAAGTTACGCACCTCTGTACTAGTCAGGGGCACATTTATGAAACCGAGACCTCCTCCCACGGGAACTTCCCGTAAAGGTCTCATCCAGTTAATTTCTGGCTTATCCTCTCCTTTATAATGTCTAGGTTCCTGCTCTCCGGGAAATGAATAAAAAGGGTTCTGCACTTCCCTCCCGGAGGGTCTCACACTGTTTTGAATCAAAGTCTCCTCCCCCTCTTGTCAATTGAGGTGGTAATCTAGTACTTTGTGAACAGGTCATCATACCACCCTGACTTTCTTCTCCTTTCTTTAGCTGTGGGGGAGGAGGGGAAGGTGAAGAAGGGTAGAGCATAGGAGAGAGGGGAAAGATAGGAGCCGGCATAGGAGGAGCATAAGGTGGAGGAAGGGAATGTAACACATTCCATCTTTGTGTTTCAGGGACAAAATGTTCCTCATCCTTCTTGTCCTTGCATTCCTTTTCATTCAAAACCAGTTGATCAACCAATCCACTGAGCCAGCAGGCTGCATATTCTCTGCTCTCAATATTATCTCTTTGATTTTGATACAGCCAGATGTTCAATGCCTGACACATCCAGTCCTCATCGGATCCGAACTTTGGCCAATATACCGAATTCCCTTTTATCGGGTTTTTAACCCATTCCAGACAGCAATACCTGACCATGGCCTGTTTGTCTTTCCCGCGGGTTCTCCTCGCACCCCAATCAGATAACATTAATCCTAATGGACTTTGCTTAGTTATCTGATCGTCCCGTCCTTCCTTAGGACTATTTCCCTTGCTACTCACACCTCCCATACTAACAAGTAAGTAAAATTCCTCTTACCGGGATCCAGTAGCTATTCTTAGCGTGCTTCCTTAACGTCCTCCCGTCGTTTGTTCTCAATGCCTCTTCTCAGATATCACTCGCTTCATCCACTGACCAGTCACCCGTCGTCCGTGAGCCCAGCTGAATCACATGGGGTGCACCTACCCTCGTCGTCAGGCACTCTGTCAGTGGAGGGAGTGGGATCCTGGACGAGTCCCCATTTGTGAGAAACAGAAGAACCTTCACAGAATTTGCTCGAGACAAAAATTGAGAACAAAGAACATTTATTATACAACAATGCAAAGTTGGGTGCTTCCCCTTACCCTGGGAATACATACATACACTGGGGCTCACCCAACTTTTATACAGTTTATTTCAGTATAGAAATACCCTCCCCCTTACATTCTTCTGCCTCCTGGATGAGTTTGGCATTAGGCTATCCTGTCTGCCTACGTGCTGTTTCTGTGAACTTAGAGTACCAGGGGCTATCCTGTCTGTCCCATCATGTCATTGTCCTTATTCCTTATTCACAAACCTGCCTTTGTGCTTATTCACACCTTCCCAACCCTCAGGGCTTACTAACTCTTATATGCAGAACTTGCTGTCTGTCTAAGGCTAGAAGACCCTTATCTTATTCAGACTAACTTTACTTCTTACATTTTATTATCTACCCTTATCCTATTCATACTGGGTTTATTCATTACACTTATATCCATACTAGCTTTCTTCATCTCTCATATTTTCATATTAGTTTTACTCATCTCTCACACAGTGACAGCTGCTTAGTTGCACCAATCCTCTTGTAACATTGATTTTATCCTTGTCTGCCAAATTACATCCAGCTATTAAACTTAACAGCACAAGGACCTACTCTGGAGTTGAACAATAGGAACCTCACTGCCTTGCAGCTCTTACCTCTCTCCTTTCTTCTGTCCAAGAACACCTACCAAAGGAACATTTGTGTACTTGAATATGACAATCAATGAGTCAACCTTGAATTTTTTTGCAAAAACAGATCATGCTGGAAATTCTTAGCAGGTCAGACCACATCTGTGCAAAGAAAAGCAGAGTCAAGATTTCAGGCTGGAGACTCTTTGCCAGAACTGTCCACTCAATCAAAACATTGACTGTTTCCCTTCAGACCAATGCAGCCTGATCCGCTGAATATTTCCAGCATTTTCTGCTTTTGTTTTTGATTTACCACATTTGCATTTTTTTTAATTTTTCACAAGAGTTTTGGGAACTATTGCTTTGAACTAGAACCAAACACTATGCAAAAAAAAAAGTAAAAACACAATGCTGAAGAAACTCAACAGGCCAAACAATGTCCTTAACATAGCAAAGGTAAAAATACATAATTGATGTTTCGGACTTGAGCCCTTCATCAAGGTACAGAAAAATAGCGGCAGGTGTCCAAACAAAGGAATGGGGGGGGGGGGGGGGGGAGGCGTGGTCACAAAAGCAGGTGGTGATAGGTGGAGAAGGGAGGGAGGAGACAGCAGCAAGCAAGGGGAGGAAGGATGGCTAGGAAAATAGAGAGGGAAGCGGTGGAGAAGAGCTGGAAGGGGGAAGGGAAAGGGAGAGGGGTGTTTCATCTTGTATTCGTATGAGTGAGTTCGTAGGTAACACATGGATGAAAGAAAGGGTTCTTTACTTTAAAGTTGTTGTAAACAGCACCATGAGGCTGCAAGTCTCCATTACAGATTCAGCATACTGTGTATCAGCCCCCTGCTGGCAGCCAAGTCTAATCAAACTGTAACTGCAACCACGATCTCCATCGTTCCAGAAGAAGTAATGCCCTTTCTTAAATCAAAAGTCACTTACTTTTAACTAACATGTTTTCTTTGTATAACTCTGCAATTTTAACTTTAACGCCAAAAATTTACATTTTCATTATAATCCACATGGTTAACATTTTTTCATCTTGTTTTGTGCGTTCACATTTACAGACATGAAAATGTGAAGAGTGAATAAGATAGCACTACCTCATTCTATAACAGGAATCTTTAAATTTGCTCAATGTGTGTCTTAGGAGAATATGCGTGTCTTGACGATCTCCTGAATGATTGTCTTTGAATCTGAGTTGTTGCCTTAGATGATGTCTTCTCAGATGTGCATTCAGGTTGTTCAATTTGAAGGATTTGACGATTTCTTTGCAGAACAGCACCTTCATCTGTCTGAATGGTGTATGATCTTGGTTGGACTTCACTAAGGACAGTTCCCTTCTGTGTCCATAAGTTTGTTTTGTCTTTTAGCCTTACTTGGTCACCAATGTAGAGTTCCAGTAGGATTTTTGTTCCTCTGCCACAGTTATACTTTTGATTTTCTTTCTGTTGTTCTTTAAACTTCCTCACTTTCTCCCCTTCTTTTGTTTTTAGGAGTTTCTCCTGAATGGATAGGTTTGATCTTAGTCTACGTCCCATAAGGAGTTGTTCTGGTGACATACCACACTCGAGCGGCGTTGTGCGGTATACTAGCATGCTCGGATAGAAGTTTGTTCCACTGTCTTTTGCCTTGTTTATCAGTCTTTTCACTCTCTGTACTGATTTTTCCACTAGACCATTAGACTGTGGAAAATGAGGACTTGACGTGGTGTGTACAAAGTCCCATTCTTTGGCAAACTGTCAGAACATTACATTGCAAAACTGGGATCCATTGTGAAGACCTCGCTTGCCATGCCAGGTCTGAAGAATATGGCTTTCATACCTGTTATTACAGTATCTGCAGTGGTGGTGTTCAGTTTACACATCTCTGGATACAGGGAGTAATAGTCTGTGGCTACAAGATAGTCCTTCCCTTGACATTTGAATAGGTCAGCGCCTTGCTTCTGGTAAGGTCTGTGAGGTGCTGGGTGTGGCTTTCTTGGTTCTGCAGGATTGATTGCTTGATATTTTTGGCATATTGTACAGTTTGACACTTCATTTGTTATATCATTGTGGACTCTTGGCCAGTACATCACCTTTCGTGCTCTTTTCTTGTACTTTTTGATTCCGAGATAACCTCCAAGGATCCTTTTTAGCATCTCTTTTCTCAGACTCTTTGAATAAGGATTGTGCTTCCTTTGTAGATAATGTCTTCAACCATTGAACCTGGTAAAAAGAGTCCTCGTGGTGGCAAGCAAAGGAGAGACAGTCTATGATGAACTTATCAAAGAGTACAATGACCTATTTCAAGGTCTGGGCTGCCTTCCAGGAGAACATGCGATCACAGTGGATAAGTGTGTGCCACCGATAATACCGATTTTACCCTGCAGTTCCAGTACTCTGAAATGTCAGGTGAGCAGTCCTGCTTCATGTTGGGCCATCCATCCAAGATGTTTTTTTCTCAGTTTTCTCAATGTTTCATCCTTGTTTTCTCTGACTTTATAAGTTCCAGTTTTGCATCTGATATGGGTAGTACTCTTGTGATCATGCCCACAAAGGCATTCACGTCTTCATCCATTTTGATGTTTGCGGGCTCTCTCATGTCCACAACTCTAGACAACTTGTCTGTTGTGTACATTAGCTTACCCGGAGTGTACGCCACATTCAGTGTATAGCATTGCAGCCTAATCATCATTCTTTGTATTCTAAGTGGACATTCATTTAATGGCTTTTGGAACAATACAATCAAGGGCTTATGGTCAGTCTCTACACTGATTGCTTGTCCTGACACAAACTGATGAAATCTTTAACAGGCGTATGTGATGCTGAGCAGCTCCTTTTCAATTTGATTGTATCTCATCTCCACGTCTGTCATTGAATATGATGCATATGCAATGGGTTGCCAGTCATCATATTTTTTGCAGAAGAACTGCACCGAGCCCACTATGTGATGTGCCTGATGATATCTTGACAGGTCTCACTGGGTCATAAAACCTCAGAACTGGTTCCTCTGTGAGCAGTTTCTTTAGTTCGCTCCATGACTTTTCATGTTCATGATTCCACTCCCATTCAATGTCCTTTTCTGTTAATTTTCTCAATGGAGCCATCTTTTCTGAGAGGTTGGGTATGAATTTACCCATATAGTTGACCATTCCATTAAACATCTGTATGTTCTTTTGGCATTGTGGCCTTGGCATGTTTCCAAGGGTGCACACCTTTCTGGGATCTAGTCTGATGCCCTCATTGCCAATAATATCTTCTATAAATGTTAGTTCTGTCACACCGAGCTGGAATTTCTCTCCATTCAGCTTCAGATTTGCTTTCCTCATTACTTCCAGCACTTTCCTTAGTCTCTCATCATGCTCAATTCTTGTTGTTCCCCAGACTATGATATCATCCATTGAGGTGGAAACTCCGTCCAGGTGCTCATAGACCATGTGGATAGTTTCATGATACCCTTCAGGAGCTGAGGCAATTGTGAATGGTCACCCCTTAGGAATCCGTATCTTCCAAATGGACTATTGAACGTGCACAGTCTTGAACTTGCTTCATTCAGTTTCAACTGCCAAAACCTTAATGATGTATCTAACCTACAGAAAAACTTTTGCATTTGCATTATAACATGATTTCTTCATGGGTCAGGAGGTTAAAATGTTCTCTCTCTATTTTTCTGTTTAGATATCTTGGATCCAGGCAAATTCTAAGCTTTCCACAATGATGATGAGTGAACTCACCTTCTCTTTTAGCTCATCTATTTTCTGAATCATGTTCAGGCTTTCCATCCTGTCCAACTCTGTTTGCAATTGCTTTTGAAGCACAAATGGAACTTTTCTGCATGGATGTATTATGGGTGGCGCACGCTTATCCATTCTAATCGTGTGTTCTCCTGGAAGGCCGCCCAGACCCTGAAATAGATCATTGAACTCTTTCATGAGTTCATCATAGACTGTCTCTCCTTCGCTTGCCACCACGAGGACTCTTTTTACCAGGTTCAGTTTCTCACAGGCTGTGAAAACTAGTATGGCCTGTACATCCTTTGGTACCACTATGAATGCTAGCATGTGCTCTTTGTCCTTGTGTTTCACTTTGACCATGCATTCTCATTGCACTGGTATATTGGTACCTGAATATCCTGTCACCTTCACTTTTGTTCCATATATCTTTGGTCTGGGTCTAATTTTCTTACGATCAGTCTCTGATATTACATTAATGTGTGCTTCAATATCTGAAATGTATATGTCATTCATTTTTAAACTCAGCATCCAGTCTCCATTTTCCTTCTTCTTTATAGTCACAACGTCTACATCAAATTCTTCTATATCCCTTTCATCTACTGCATGAACCTTGCTTTGCTGCACTTGGTTCCTACAGCAATGGCCATAATGGTTGTTTTTGTTGCACATATAGCATGTTTTACCATATGCTGAATGCTTTTTTGGTAGGTGTTGTGCACTGCATTCACCGCATTTGATTGTCCCTTTAATTTTTGTTTGCTGGCCACACCTCTCTTTCCACTTTGATGCACTTTTTGTTAAACAGTTTGTCTTTTCTTGCTCACTCCATCCACGTTGCAGCTAGTTTCACTGAACCGCTCTTTTGCCTAATTTTTTTTAAGTTTCTGCAGCCCTACAGAGTGCTATGGCTTTTTCCAGGTCTAGATTTTGCTCTCTTAGCAGTCTTTCCCTATTATCTGGAATACCACACACAAGTCTGTCTTTTATCAGCAAGTCAGTCTGTCCACCAATAGAACATTGCAGAACAATAACAGGCCTTTTGGCCCTTTTGTCTGTGCTGAACTATTTTTATGCCTAGTCCCACTAACCTACACCAGTCCATAGCCTTTTATACTCCTCCCATCCATGTACCTGTCCAAATTATTCTTAAATGTTAAAATTGAGCTTGCATTTACCACTTCAGCTGGCAGATCGTTCCACACACCCACTGTGCTCTGCGTAAAGAAGTTCCCGCTTATGTTGCCTTCAAGCTTTTCACCTTTCACCCATAACCCATATCCTCTGGTTTGTATCTCTCACACCCTCAGTGGGAAAAAAAGCATACTTCAATTTACTCTGTCTATATCCCTCATAACTTTAAATGCATTTATCAAATCTCCCCTCATTCTTCTGTGCTTCAATCAACCTTCTACGCTTCTATGAGTACAGTCCAAGAGGAAACAATTATTTGTTGTATGTTGACCTTTTCATTCCTGGTATTATTCTAGTAGATCTTCTCTGAATCCACTCCAATTCCTGCACGTCTTTTCTCAAATAGGGTGCAAAAAACTGCATGCAGTACTCCAAGTAGGATCTCACCAGTGCTTTATAGAGTCTCCCTGCTCTTGTGTCCTCTTCCTCTAGAAATGAATATCAACATTGTATTTGCTTTCTTCACCACCTGGAAATTAACCTTTACTCCTTAGAATTTTGACACTTCTCTCTATCTAAATAGTAATCTTCCCACCTATTTCATCAACCGAAGTAGACGACCGTACACTTTCCAACGTTGTATTTCATCTTCCACCTCTATTTCTGTAATCCTAATTGATCTGAAGCCTTTCAATATCCTCAGCACCACTCACCCCGCCACCTATTTTGGCATCATCTGCAAATTTTGCGACAGAGCCATCTATTCCATAATCCAAATCATTTATATACAATGTAAAAAATCCTCCTCCCTCCAGTGCAGTTAACTCATTGGAGCAAAAGAGAAACTGCAAAACATTCATCATCATCTCATTCCAGAATCTAAATCGCTGCAGCTTGTGTCATTCTATTGCAGTAAACAGGCAGTGGTAATGTTGATTCCATCACTAAAATGTATGGGAGTACATTAAACAACAAGCTAAATCCTTCATTAGATTGTTTCCCCCAACACACACAACGTTTCTCAGGAAGGTCAAGTACTAATGCCAAAACCCATCTCTGCCTCCAATGGGTCATCTCATTCTTTGGTAACGCAGCAAAGCATTAGAAGATCCAGTCCTGAAACCAGTTCCAAAGCAGCAGTGGTTCCTTCATTGGTGACAAGGACAATTGCATTTGGAATTTAGTCTATTGGAACAACCTATCAGAATAATTTCTCAGGATCAAACTGCTGGAGATATTTGCAGGAATTTGGAAGCAACCAGGACAGAAACGCACAAGGCAGGTAACCAGACTGGGTCGGTGGGGCTGGCAATGATCAACCTTGTGTGGTCCGCCCCTTCAGGGTGAATGTGAGCTGGGGGTTGTAGCTCTTGCTGGCCCCTCTCCGCTGCAGTGAGGTGTTAATTCAAGATGCTCTGACGGACCCAGACACTCCCTCTGATATGCACCAGCTGTGTCTCCTAATAGGTGATGGTCTGTTGAGCTTTGCGCAGCATTCCGTAGCAGTGAGGAAGCCAAATGTGAGGATAATCGCGAGCCAAGGAGAAGGGAGATTAGTGGCGTTCATTGCTGAACATAATTCACTTACCACTGAGAAGTTCACAGGCTTCGTTAGTTCATCCATCTGATGTTTAAACTTCAAACCCAACAACCTTCTCCCTTCTCCCATTACACTAACTCAAACCAGTCCTGCATTGCATGACATAAGATTCATACTTCTTTGGAAAGATAAATCTTTATTCTTTCCAGAACTTCCACAGGATGCAAATCAAGTGACTACATCAGAGATGGAGAAAGATGATCAGGTCTGAGAGGTTATTGAGAATATCATCCATTTGCATAGAAGGGTGTGATTCCTACAACACAAAACATCTCTGCACCATCCAGGGCAAAGTATACAGCAGTTATTGGCATCCCATCCACCACCTTAACAATGCACTTCTTTCACAAGTGTGACTGCAGAATGAGGCATCTGCAACATACGTTGCAATTATAGGCCGAGGCTGCTCTGACACCATCTTCCAAACTCATGAGCTCTGCAGCAAGACAAAGACAAGAAGGATTGGATACCTCTGCCTGTAGGGTCCCCTTGAAGTTCCTTGCTGTTCTGACTTGGAAATATTTTGCTTCCTGTTCTGATAGTGAGCTTAAATCGAGAACTCCCTGTGTGCTGGCAATGTGACCACCATTTCTTGAAGAGGCTCAATTCCATCTTCCTTGGGCAGTTAGGGATGGGAAATGAAGAAGAGTACACGAAACAGGAGCTTGACTAGTCTGGTCCAGCATTCATTAGGATCATGGCTGATTTGTTCTTTGTCCCAGCTTCACTCAGCGGTCCACGTTCCTTGACATGCAGAACTTTAAAAATCTATCTTGAATACATTTCATGAATCAATCTCCACTGCTTTCAGTGGTTTAAAAAAATTGAAAAATTCATAACATCTTGAAATAAATTATTTTTTTCCATCTCCATCTTAAAAGGAGAACTCTGTATGTTGACACTGCGCTTTCTAGTTTGGGATACTCCTATCCTGGCAAATATCCTATCAGCACCTGCCCTCTTCTGCCCCTCAGAATGTCATGAAATCTTCTGTGTTCCATGGCAGGTGGCCTCATCCTCTCAACCTTTGTTCATTAGACATTTCTTCATCGCGCTAGTGAAACATTGCAATTCGCCCATCATCATAACCGCCCAACAGCAGAAACAATATCACTGGCTCTACACTCAGCTCTGGATCACCTCGAAAAGAGCAATTCATACATACAACTGCTCTTTATCGACAAATGATTAGCTTTCAGTACCATTATTCCCTCAAAGCTGGTCAAAAAGCTACAAACTCTAGGCCTCTTCACCCTCCTCTGCAACTGGATCCTTGACTTTCTCATCAGAAGACAACAGTCAGTACGAATTGGCAACAATGTCTCCTCCTCACTGATTATCAACACAGGCACACCCCAAGATTGCATGCTTAGCCCACTGCTCCACTTGTTATACACCCCATGACCGTGTGGCCAGGCACAATTCCAAGTTTGCCGATGACTCCACAGTTGTCGGCAGAATCACAAATAGCAAAGAGGAAGTGTAGAGGAGGGACATAGATCAGCTCGTTAAGTGGTGTCACACCACTTGATGCTAACCAAGGAGATGATTGTGGACTTCAGGAAGAAGTCAGGGAACACGACCCAATCCTCAATGAGCAAAATTAGCAGTGGAGAGGGTCAAGAACTTCAATTCATGAGTGTCAACAACTCTGCGGATTTGTCCTGGGGCCTCCATGTTGATGCAATCGCAAAGAAGGCTTCCCAGTAGCTATACTTTGTGAGGTGTCTGAAGAGATTCAGTATGTCACCAAAGACTCTCATAAACATATACAGGTGTTCCGTGGAGAGCATTCTGGCTGGATTGCATCACTGCCTGGTGTGGAGGCACAAAATCTCAGGACAAGAAAAATCTCCAGAGGCTTGTTAACTCGGCCTGTGATATCACAGGCACCAGACTTCACTCCATCGAGGGCATCTATATGAGGCGGTGTCTTAAAAAACCAGCCTCATTCCTCAAAGACCCCCACCACCCTGGCCACGCACTCTTCACTCTGCTACCATCGGGGGAAAAGGTTCAGGAGCCTAGAGATGAGCACTCAGCGGCACAAGGACGGCTTCTTCCTTGTTGCTGTCAGATTCCTGAATAATCAATGAACCAAAGACACTGCCTTACTTTTCGTCCACTGTTACTTTTATTTTTGAAAGATTTTATTGTTGTAAGATAGTTTATAACATGAACGTTCACACTATGAGGCTGCCGCAGAGCACTGTATTTCGTGACTTGTGCATGACAATAAATTCTGAATCTGATTCTGAACTTCTCTGAACTCTGTGAGATCTCTCCAACGCTATGTGCATTATTCCAGGACCACCTTGCTCATAGATCCTCTTTTTTTTCAATCAAGAATGGCCAGCATTCTATTTGCATTTCTAACTACTTGCTGTGCCTGCATGTTAACCTTGTGTTTTGTTTGTGAAGACAACCAGATCCCTCTATAGTGCAGACTTCTGAATTTCTACTCCATTTGACAATGTTTTGCTTTTCCATTCTTCCTGTCAAAGTGAATAAGTTTGTATTTTCCCACATTATATTTCCATCTGTTAGTTGTCTGCTGATTTGCTTAAGTTATCTTTGACCTGTCATACTCCTGATAGCTAAATTTGTATCAGTAGCAAATTTGGTTACTGAGCACTCGGTCCTTTCATCTAAGTCATACAATGTAAGCTCACCTTCCTAAAATCAACCCCATCTCATTAGTGACTGGCTGAGGGAGAGAAAATAAAAGACTCCAAGGTTGGCCCTGCTTTCTGGGTACGTTCAGGGCGCTCCTCATTCCACAATGGTTTGAGATCATGGGCCCGAATTCACTCAGTCAGAGCTTTGACTCCCTGGTCAACAGCGACACGAGGTTGGTTGATCCTCTTCCCAAGGCTCAGGTTAGATCCCAGAAAAAAGAACTTCCTTGCCCGTCAGGATGTGCAAATGCGACTTAGAGCCACTCTCCACAAATTCATGCTGATGCATTTGAACTTGGTCGTTGAACTGAAATTGTTAAAATAGAGACTGGCATTCCGAGGCAAATTTCCCCAGAGTTTTCTGGCAGGTGAGAAATGATTCTCAGCCAGTGCAAATATGTTCAGACAGTCTATCTTCAAAGCTTTCAAATCCCCCATAATTATTATGTGATTAAACGCAACAAATGGTGATAGTTTTTACAATAGATATTTTACCCAAAGTGTCCGCACAAGCAGAGCATTATTCAGTGAAAGGCAGTTCAAAGCAGCAAAAGGTGATAGATTATTATAATCTCAAATCAGTGAACAATCGCTTTGTTGTTTTCAGTTAAACAAACATGCCACATTGGTCATAAATAATTAGCTGGATAAGGAAGACGATGTTCTAAAATGCCTGTAGCTGGTAAACAGTTCTTCTTTTCCAGATGTGCTTTTCATCACTGACTAATTGAAGCCTTTGTTTTATGGGTAATGTACTCCAATTTTCCTGGTTCCCTCAGGCTACCCATCAATTACCATCAGCTCCAAGGTCACTGCCAATACTGCTTTCTGCTCCCTGCCAGGAAGTGGACGATGTTAGCAGAGTCTGACTCCATTTTAGCATGCACGGCTGCCCCAATGTAAAGCAGCTCCACCACTTGAGAATGCAAGCAAAGGGACCAGAAGCTGGCTGGATGTCCCTTGAGCATTTTCTGCCTTCAATCAGACTGTGACGTATCTCTGAGCTTGATGCTCCCCCACCACCCACCCCCCTCTGCCCCTGACATATGTTGATCAAGCTACTAGAACAACTTTTTGAAAAAGGTGCAGTTAAAATGTTTTGACATTTGCTCAATTAATAGAATCATATTAAACAAGAAAGTCTGCAGATGCTGGGGACAAACGCAATGCACAAACGTGCTGGAGAAACTCAGTAGGTCACGCAGCATCCACAGGAAGTAAAGGGATAACCAGCCTGCTTGATGTTACTTGCATCTGTCAAGGGGCTGAGCACTCCCATTGTCCCTGTGTCGAAGAAGTCATCTATGTCCTGCATCAACGACCACTGCCCTGTCGCACTCCCTTCCATCATCATGAAGTGCTTTGAGAGGCTAATCATGGGGCACATCAAGCCCCTGCTGCCCCCCCCCCCCCTCACCGGACCCACTGCAGTTTGCATATTGATCCAACCGCTCCGTGGACGATGCTATCGCCACTGCCCTACATCTAGCCCTTACCCACCTGGAAAATAAAGACTCATATTGAAACGCTGTTTATTGACTCCAGTTCGGCATTCAACACGATCATACCACAGGGAAGTTGGGCCTGCTGGGTTTAAACACCTCCCTCTGAAATTGGATTCTTCACTTCCTTACAAGGAGACCTCAGGCAGCCCGGATCAGAAACAACACTTCCAAGACCAACACACTGAGCATGGGGCCCCCTGGTGCTGTGTGCTTAGGGCCACTGCTGTTCAGTCTGCTGACCCACGATTGTGCAGCCAAACACAGCTTGAATCACGTCATTAAGTTCACTGACAGCCCAGCAGTAAGAACAAGAAGGTAGCATACAGAGACTGAAGTGCAGACAGTAATGAACTGGTGCAGAGCAAACAACCTGTATCTGAACATTTAAAAAAAACAACAAAAGAGGTGATTGTCAATTTTAGGAGGGCCCGGGAAATCCGGCTTCCTTGACCATTGAAGGCTTCACCATTGAAGTCATCTGGAATATCAAGTTCCTTGGTGTGCACATGGCAGATAATCTCTCCTGGTCCCTTAACACCAGCTCCATAGCCAAGAAAGCCCAGCAGCGCCTCTACTGGCTAGACTTTGTGAAGAGCTTGAGAAGATTCGGTATGTCACTGAAGACTCTCGGAAATTTCTACATCGTGGCGAGCATTTTGGATGGTTGCTTCACTGGCAAGGAAGTGTCAACGTTCAGGCCAAGTAAAAACTTCAGCGCGTTCTTAACTTGGCCTGCAACCTCACTCCATTGAGACATCTACGTGAGGGGGTGTCATAAAAAAGCAGCCTCTATCCTTAGGGACCTCCCACCACCTAGGCCTTGCCCTCTTCACACTGCTACCATCAGGAAAAAGATGCAGGAGCCTGAAGACGTGCACTCAGCAGCGCAACTTCTCTTTTGCCATCAGACTCCTGAATGAATAATAAACCACAGACACTACCTTACTTTGTCTTTTACATTTTCTTGCACTATTTTTATTTATTTTGCAAAGTGTTTTTTTTTATAAATGTTTGCACTATGAGACGCTGCTGTAAAACAACATGACAATATATTCTGATTACATATCCTGCAAGCATCCACCTCCCACCTCTCCTCCTTTGCAGCTGTATCATCACTGGCAGCTGGTCAGGTATGTCCTTCTCCACACTCTCAAAGCCATCATGACTCAAGGGACTGAGACTCTGCTGTAACAGGTGACATCAGCTGAGTGGGTTAAACTTGCTGAATAACAGATCCACTCTCCACAAACGAGGCTGGAAACCACAAGATGCAACACCTGGATTTTTCAACTGCTAGATGTTTGCATCTGTTATATTAATGGCCTTCAACACTCCAAGCAATCCAGTCATAAATGATATCATTTGACACAGATCTCCTCTGCTTATGTTCATCTTCTCTTCATGTACGTGATATGACAAACACAATATGGGAACATGAGATGAAACATGGTGATAGATCTCCACCCAATGAGGTCCCAGGTTGTGCCCTTGTATTGTGTGAGTCGGGAGTTTTATGGTTCAGGGATTTTTCCACCACTTGAATACTTGCTCAGTCTCAATCTTAATTACTGAATAATTTCATTACTAAAACATGAAAGTCTGCAGACACTGTGATTTAAGTAAAAACACAATGCTGGGGGAGCTCTGCAGGCCAAAAACCTGTAGTGTACTTTATTGCAAAGGTAAAGAGACAATTAATAATTTCATTGGGCATTCTCAGCAACACCCAGCTTGCATTTGTAAAGTTTGTCAAATCCACTTTCCAGATGATGCCACAAGGCAGCAGATGAAAGTGGTTCCAAACTTCCTCCTTTACATTGGTTCTTTTGAAGGCAATTACACTTCCTGATCAAATATATTTAAGCCATGTCTTTGTGATGTTGAAAGCTTAGCTGAAGAAACTCATGGCACTGTGTCCCATTATTCTCTTTACCCTCATTACCTGTGAGTACCATGGATTAACATCATACTAAGTTGATCCTGTCACAGTGGATCCTGTCACAATCCACTGTGATTACCATGGAAGATAATCTAATTGAGGTTGTCACAATAAGCAAATTCTCCCAAAGACACCTGTGAATTTAATTTCCCCAGTAAATTGTCTGCATTAAATTTCTGCTAGTAGTATTTTAAAAGGGATTTTAGTCCATTAACATGTAACTTAACATTCCGAATGCTTGGTTGTATAATTTGTCACTTTACAAAAAAAAAGAGAAAAGGGTCCTCTGTCATTTTTCCCCTCCTCTGTTCTTCTGAAGATATTACTTTGGTTACAGCTTAGGGAGAATTGGACACATTCCAGTTCTTCAAACAAGTAATCATTCTTTTCTGACTGTTGATAACAGATGTTGACCTGTCATTGACTGTGGTGGACTATTTTCACCTGACATCTGCACTTGTAGAAGTAAATTAAACTTGAAACAAAGGATCAGGATTTCCTTTCAGCCCCTTGAGTCAGTTCTCCAATTCAATTAGATCATGGATGATCTAAGCTATTTAGCTTTCACACTCCCTCATCCCTCCATATCTCTATTTAACAGCCAGCTATCAATCAATTAACACTGAAAGGCCTATTTCCCTCAGCGGGTATCTGGGTATTCAAGAGAATAGATTTGTTACTGTATATGGTAGAAGGACCAGAGGAGAGTGGGGAATTACTTCACTCATGGAGTGGCGGTAATCTGCCGGTGGAAGCAATAGCCCTCAGTGCATCTATAAAGTACATGGATGAGTTCATGATAAGCTTGTAACCAACAAGGAGATGGACCAACATCTGAGAGGTAGGAGTCCACTTGATTGGCCTGCATGCTCTCCACCTGTGCAGAAAGATTGTATGATTCTTGGACCGAGCTTTAATTTATATTTGCAGAAAGGAGTTCCAAATTTCTAACTTATTCCTCCCACTACTTTTTATCAAATACTGTTTCTAGCATACCTGAATCCCCCGATTAAAATTTTAAACTACTGACCTCAACTCCCAAACTAACTTTCCTATATTTACCTAATACCCTGAAAATATTAAATCAAATAACTCCTTATTCTGTCAAATTGCAGGAAATGTGAAATCCATAGGATCCAAGTGTGATCCTTCTAAATCTCCAAGGATGATATATCTTTATATAATGAACATGGTGTTCCCAAGTGTGTTCAACCTTTGCTTCCTGTGGCATTACCCAGGCTTCTAACTCTTTATATTTCAGTACTACAGATGCAATCCAGCATTTCATTAGCCTTCATTATTTCTGTAGTTTTCAAACTTCAATACTTTAAAGATCTATAGTATGGACATCTCTTTCAACCTCCACATGCCTGACCTTGTGCATGTTTTACTTCTTACTCAAGACCAATGAAATATCTGATCATTTTGCCTATTGTTTTATTACCTTCCAGGGCTACATGCAAAATCTTCAAGCAGACCTACTAACTACATCTCTCAGGAGAATATTTTGATGAATCTACCTGAATGTAATCATCTTGCCTACAATGGGTTTGTTAAAAGAAGATATAATTGCTGAATGCATTAGCCCATCTTGCTTTATAGTTGATTTGATATCTTTATTTGATTATTTACACATGGAATACAAATAGTGGCACAATAGCATAGGTACTATCCTGCAGTTCCAGTGACCCAGGTTCATGTACTACCTGTGCAGAGTTTGCACAATCTCCCTGTGACTGTCTAGTCTTCCACTGGTTTCTCCCACATCACACATGGTATGTGGGCTGGTAGGATAATTGACCATTGTAAATTGTCTACAGAGTGCAGATAAGCAGTATAATCTGATAGGAGTTGGTGAAAATGTTGGGAGAATGCAATACAGGTAAAATTAGTTGGGAATGAGATCACTGATACAGACTGATGGGTTGAAATGGACTCATTTGATAACATAAACAAATACTGCAACTGATATCAGCAAATTTTAGAGTATTTGTGGCCTTTTAACCATTTGTTTTAAAAGCAGTATGCAGATTATTTTACAACAGTTTTTCATAAAAGGGTAATTGAATATTCAAGGACTGCCTAAAGAAATCTCTTGGTGCCTGCCACATTGACCACCGCCAGTGGGCTGATATCGCCTCAAACCGTGCATCTTGGCGCCTCACAGTTTGGCGGGCAGCAACCTCCTTTGAAGAAGACCGCAGAGCCTACCTCACTGACAAAAGGCAAAGGAGGAAAAACCCAACACCCAACCCCAACCCACCAATTTTCCCCTGCAACCGCTGCAATCGTGTCTGCCTGTCCCGCATCGAACTTGTCAGCCACAAACGAGCCTGCAGCTGACGTGGACTTTTTACCCCCTCCATAAATCTTCGTCCGCGAAGCCAAGCCAAAGAAAAAGAAAGAAGAATTGAATATTCTAATATGTGATCTATTGTTCTGCAATTATTCTCCCAGATATTGGACAGTCTGCTTGCCAAGTAGAATGTAAAGTACTCAGTCTGCTGATGGGAGCAATAAGCTTTGATGCACCCAAAAGAGCAATGAAGGCGAATGCAACACTTGTGAAACGATGCACTCAGTTAAGTGTAGCTAAGTACATTACAGAATGCATTGATTCCTTGGTGTTTGAAAGTTGCATTTGTGGAATTTAATAGGTCAAAGTTGCATAATGACTCAATACCATGGTATTTCTTTTTGCTGAATTGAGTTCAAGGAAATAGCTCGTGGCTTTCATCATGCTGGTTGGATTTTAGAAGGGGAGAACTCTGATTTTAAGTCGTATCTTTTGATTATTTGCATTGATCTGAAGCTAACAAATGAAATAGGAGATCTCACAACTGTAAAAAGTAGCTCGCAGTTTATTGGAAGGAATGGTCTTTTGGGTTTTGATTTTTTCTTATACTTAATTTTTATTGAATTATTTATATACACACATCTGTATACAACAAGTGTAAGAACAAGAAAAATATACTGTAACAGGTACAAAGTAATTACAATGTATCCAAGAATTAAAAAAAAATGAACATTGCAACTAATGATAAACCAACAGACTTTGATATAAATTCAATATTATATCAGCTTGTTCCTGCAGAAAAGAGAAAAAAAAAACTGTGACTAACTAATCCTAAATCTACAGCCCCTAAACTAAAAATAGAAATAGCTATTGGGACACCTTAACTACCAAAAGGGTGACAGTAACGGTACATTGGTGAATTGCCTTATACGTAAATAAGTAAGTTTAGGAAGAGATTATAAATGTTTTGTATATTATATACAAAATAGTAAATCATTTGTAGCGGCGGCTACTCTGCTCCTGCAATAACACACACACAACCAGACGGGTTGAGATCAGTGAACAGACTGGTTTATTGCAGGCTGCTGGGCTGCACTTATACTCCCAGCCTGGATCTGGCTGAGAACCACGCTGGAGGGCACTGACATCACCCGGGCATCACGTGGTCCCCCAGCGCGGGTTTCTGAGCCCCGTGCCGGAAGGAAGGGAAATCCCCAATGGGACCATTTTGGCCGGCTGCCCTACAGCGTGGCTTACAAGTGGGGCTGGTTTGCCTGCCTTATGGTGAGCCGACACACATTAAACATTAAAATATTCCATAAAAATGTGCCACATTTTATCAAATTTCAATTTTCAAAACATTACATCAAACCTTCTCAAGGTTCAAGCATAAGGTTTGGGGCATCCATTGTGCATAACTGGGAGGGATAGAACCCTTCCATCTTAGCAAAATAAATCTTCTCGCCATTAAATGGCAAAAACTATCTCATGGCAATCCGACACTGATAATCAACTGTTCTCTGTCGCCACACCAAATAAAGCTGTTATGGCATGAGGTTGAATTGAAACTGAGAAAATACAGGAAAATGCTTTAAAAATTTCCTTCCAATAGTGATCTAATGCTGAACATGACCAAAACATGAAATAAGGAAGCAAACCCTATTATGACATCTGTCACATAAAGGGTTTATAGTAGAAAAAATCTTAGCTAATTTACCTTTGGACAAATGTTCCATCTTGAACTGAATAAGTGAATGACGTGTATGACTGTAAGAGGAATGGACCAATTTTAAACATGGTCCATATGTCCTTAGCAAGTCGCTCTTCTAAGCACTCTTAATTTTATTCATAGAAATGCAACATATTTTAGAAATTGATCCATAAATGAATCCTATTAAATCCTTTTGACAAGGATTTAGATAAAGTCAATGTAATTACTATCATGGGAGAATGGAAAAGTAATAACCTGGTTTCTCAGAAAATCTCTAACTTGTAAATATCTAAAAAAAATGGAAATTAGGGAGATTAAATTTAGGTGACAAATGCTCTAAAGTCATTAAGCAGCAGGCTACAAATATTTTTCTTTAAAATGAAGTGATTCCCTTTTCACTCCATTTATGAAAAATACAAGGCAAAATGTAGGAAAAAATAAATTATTAATAATCGGAGCGGATAAAGAAAAATGTTTCAGTTCAAAACAGCACAACTGCCTATTAATTTGTTTGCCTTTACCATATAAAACAGAAGGGAAGCACCAAGTAGTGTGGCCAGACCAAATTTGTTCAAACCTTTCAGCTTCATGGATTTTCATTCTGGGTAGTCCAATTTATCTATGTAATGAATCCATACAATAATATATTTAATATTAATAGCCCCAATAATAATCTCAGATTAGGCAAAGTAAAGATCCCCCCATCTATTTTTGATTTTTGTAAATAAGATTTATTGAACCTTGGATGCGAAAAGATAATAGATTCAAACAAGTCAAAAATTTCTTGGTAGAAAAATCAGAATTGCCTTAAATAAATATAATATATTTTTTTGCAGAACGTTCATTTTGATAGTGTTAATTCTACCAACAAGTGATATAGAAAGGGGGGACCATTTAGATAAGGCTCTGTCTGAACAGAGGACTGTAGTTTTCTTTGAAAAGATCTTTAAATATCTTAGAAACTTTAACCCCTAAATAGATGAAAGATCCCTTCACTATTTTAAATGCAATATTATCACAGATAGGAACAGAACCATTCAAGGGGAAAAGTTCACTTATACACATCAAGTCCCCTCTTAATAATATCCATATGGATAATTTTCTGAAGGTTTTTTTTTTAACTTCCAGAGCTCTCTCCTGACTGGCAACATAAACAATAGAGGAGGTTTCTAAAGCAATTGGAGCATTACAATCGGGAAAAGCTCCTGGTCCTGATGACTTCTCAATTGAATTTTATAAATCATCTGTTCAATTAATTGCTCTTCAGTTATTAACAGTTTTATCAGATGCTTTGCCCAGGGGTAAGTTTCCTAATTCATTTTTATGAAGCCTCTATTTTGTTGATTCCTAAGAAAAAGAAAGATCTGACACTGTGCTTTTTATAGACCAATCTCTTGATTAAATGTTGATGCTCAAATTCTTTCAAAAGTTCTGACAAACAGATTAGAGAATATTTTACCTTCAATTATCTTGAGCAATCAAACAGAGTTTATTCAAAATTGATACTCACATTTTAATATTCAAAGTTTAATGAATATAATAACATCTAAAATTACTGAATGTGTTATGACATTAGATGTTTTACAGGGTTCAGAAGCCACATTTATTTGAAATTTTTAAAATATTTAAATTTGGTCCAGAATTCATGTCATGGATCAAAATGATCAACCACTCCCCTCAGGCTTCAGTATCTAGTAATTATCAAAGATCTGATCCTGTTAGATTGTTTCTTGGCTCGAGACAAGGTTGCTCAATTAGCCCTTTATCATTTGACCTGGTATTAGAACTATTGCCTATTGCCTTTTGGGACTCAATAAATATTTCAGGCATTCAAAGGGGGGACAAAATTGTAAAGATTCACTGTATGGCTGATGATTTGTTATTATATATCTCACATCCTGCCCGGATTGGGGCCACCGCTGCCTACCCTTTGCCCGGACCGGGGCCGGGGCCGCCGCTGCTTTCCATGTGCCCGGACCGGGGCCGGGGCCGCTGCTACTTTCCCTGTGCCCGGACCGGGGCCGGGGCCGCTGCTGCTTTCCCTGTGCCCAGACCGGGGCCGCCGCCTCCAACTTTCTGCCCGGACCGGGGCAAGGATCGACAACGAGATAGACAACAGACTCTCCAAGGCAAATAGCGCCTTTGGAAGACTACACAAAAGAGTCTGGAAAAACAACCAACTGAAAAACCTCACAAAGATTAGCGTATACAGAGCCATTGTCATACCCACACTCCTGTTCGGCTCCGAATCGTGGGTCCTCTACCGGCATCACCTATGGTTCCTAGAATGCTTCCACCAGCGTTGTCTCCGCTCCATCCTCAAAATTAATTGGAGCGACTTCATCCCTAACATCGAAGTACTCGAGATGGCAGAGGCCGACAACATCGAATCCACGCTGCTGAAGATCCAGTTGCGCTGGGTGGGTCACGTCTCCAGAATGGAGGACCATCGCCTTCCCAAGATCGTGTTATATGGCGAGCTCTCCACTGGCCACCGTGACAGAGGTGCACCAAAGAAGAGGTACAAGGACTGCCTAAAGAAATCTGCCACATTGACCACCACCAGTGGGCTGATATCGCCTCAAACCGTGCATCTTGGCGCCTCACAGTTCGGCGGGCAGCAACCTCCTTTGAAGAAGACCGCAGAGCCCACCTCACTGACAAAAGACAAAGGAGGAAAAACCCAACACCCAACCCCAACCAACCAATTTTCCCCTGCAACCGCTGCAACCGTGTTTGCCTGTCCCACATCGGACTTGTCAGCCACAATCAAGCCTGCAGCTGACGTGGACTTTTACCCCCTCCATAAATCTTTGTCCGCGAAGCCAAGCCAAAGAAGAAGATATATCTCACATCCAGAGCACTCCATACCTGCTATGTTAAATTTATTCTCAAACTTTAGTATTTTTTCAGGTTACAAGCTTAATTTGCACAAAAGGTTTTGTATTTCTTGTATCTGGTTATGTGCTCTTAAACGAGAAGAACACTTTGTGCTTTTTAATTTGTTCAGGATATTACTGGGCATACCAGACACACTCCTGAACCTGACAACACTGGGATGCAGTTACAAGAAAGGCATTTATACAATGTGTTCCTTGTCCACATTAAGTCACCCAAATGCCAACAAAGTCTCTGAGTGTTGCCACTAATTATAATGTATGAAATGTATCAGGTAATTTTTTTTTTAAATACATTCATGTCCAGATAATCTGCTCTAAACAGGATCAATCCTGAAGAGGATTTCAGGACTAGAAACTCCCATTTTAAACAACTGCAGAGCCCACCTCACTGAAAGACCGCAGAGCCCACCTCACTGACAAAAGGCAAAGGAGGAAAAACCCAACACCCAACCCCAACCCACCAATTTTCCCCTGCAACCGCTGCAACCGTGTCTGCCTGTCCCGCATCGAACTTGTCAGCCACAAACGAGCCTGCAGCTGACGTGGACTTTTTACCCCCTCCATAAATCTTCGTCCGCGAAGCCAAGCCAAAGAAGAAGAAGTTATTGAGAGACAATAATACCTGCAAAATAAGTATTTTTTACATAAAACCTGTCAGATCAGCACATAGAAACAATTTAAATTGCAAAAACTCTCATGTGGAGTCAGAAAATTCTGATTAATTCTAGAAAAATAAGTTAGGAATGTGATGGTTCAAGTTTGCATGCTGACAAATCACCCTGCTTAGCTCCCTTAACATTTTCTCTGTATAAAGAGGATTTATCCATGTCAAATTACTCATTCTATCGTGGATAAATGGAATTTTTATTTTACCTCTAAATTTAGTTTGTGTCATTTGCATTAATTTACTGTACATCATGTTAATTTACAATCACTGGCTTAATGTGTTGGTCATAATAGTGTTACATTCATAAGTAATGATCTTGCACAGAGGGAAAGTTTGCTCATTCATATTTGGGAGAAATATATACTGCTTACACAGTAGGCAATTGGCATGCAGGAGAGTAATAAATGTTTTCCTATAAGGTTAAAAGAAAAGTGGAGCCTGCCCTTCTGTGAAGTGCTGGAACTGCAGACCCATCAACTGCATTTAATTGCAGAGTCAGGTTTCTGACTGGAAGTCATCATTTATTGTAATCTAGGATCCAAGATGGGAATCTGTTTTCCATCTGTTACTGAAGCCACTAGTTAGCATAGATCCCACCATAATGTTGTGGCTCTTTAATGAGACCAGAATTGGGGTTTATCGTCTGAAGGTTTATCTGCAGCTGCTTGATACTATTCCAGAATATGTGAATGGTGCATTTTTATTTTGTACTCTTTAATGAGGAACAGGTATTTATACTGAGTCAAAATCATTGAGGATTAGCAAGTTACCTCTTTGCAGAAAATCACGAGTTCGTTCTTCCCACATTTCCTGTCTGTGAATTTAAAATGCCAGTTAAGTTATGTTGTAGCTTTTCTCTAACCCGAATTGCAAGGGAGGTGTACCAAGTTATATTTTCCCAAATTATATTTCAACTGCCTTCTGGGTCCGGAGTTCATTCCTAAGGCCTTGAATCTTTACCCATTCATAGATACTCCCTCCACCATTCACCCTGAGTTTGATTGATTATTTGATTGAAAAATCACAGAAACTGAATGCCTTTCTGTCTTGATGCGATGGGCAAAACTTCTGGTTGACTTAACTGTTTAACTTTTGTGGAAGTTTTGTTAGATATCTTTTTATGTTTTTGCCCACATTTATTTGAACCTGAAGGATGTCACATAGGATCAGATGTCCATGAAAGCGTAAATATTAGTGCACAAAATGTAGGTGATTGCTGCCTAATGCGGATTAGAACTGTTCAAAAGATTATTGTGCAACACAAGTTCAAGATGATAATTTACTGACATTTCCAAGTGGCATTAGCCATACACAATTCATCATTATATGAAGTGATGAATGACCCTTGACAAACTTTGATTGCATATCATGTAAATTTTTTAATGTAACCCTTTCACAAGTTACCAAGGGATTTTTGTTACCAAGCATGTGTTTTTGCATTTCTTTATTAAATGTGTGGATCATCTTTTCCCCCAAATTCTGTTTTACAATTATCCCAGCTACGTACTGCAACAATTAAAAGAGCATGATTAAGTTCCCATGATCAATTTGTAATTGAATGCACTGCACAGTTTATAATTCATTGATACAGGCTTGGAAGTTTTGAACTCTGACAAATAGCAAGTTACCAATGATCGGCAGTGATGATGGAGGTGTTGCCATTTCCTCCTGGAGCCTTCAGGCTAATAAAATGGAAGATGACCTCGCATCTCCACTTCTGTTCTCATAACCTGACTGTTTTGTGTGTGGTGTGTGTCTGTGTGTATGTTTCTATCTGTGTGTGTGTGTGTGTGTGTGTGTGTGTGTGTGTGTGTGTGTGTGTGTGTGTGTGTGTGTGTGTGTGTGTGTGTGAGAGAGAGAGAGAGAAAGAGAGTGTGCACAAAGGACAAATTAGGTTTCTCAACTGTATACAACAGATGAATAACCTGCTGTAGCTTATTGTCTGACTTTACCCAGAACAGATTCAGGAACTGACAGACTGCTGTTAAATGTGACCTCATGTCTACATGTGGTTATGGTCTTTGCAGGAAAAAAAAATGAGAAAAAAAAACATTGGATGGATGAAAATGTTGAGAGCATTTTATTAGCTAAAAACAAATGAAAAATATTAAACCTTAAATTATAATATTATGATTGAGAATGCCACAATGAGTTTTATTAATCAATGTGAAGATGAAGCTTAAACTAAATTGAAGCAACTAGAACAGCCTGAATTTATTTAGCAACCTTGTAGATAAATAACCATAGAACTATAATTGGGTGCAACAATGGAATTGAGAAAAACATGGCAGTTAATAAGAATGACCAAAACATTGATTTTTTAAATAAAAGGTTTTAAAGAAAGAGTTCAAGGAAGAGAGAAAAAATTCTAGAGCTTGAGACCTCCCTGGCTAGAGGCAAACTATTGTCTGCCATGATTGCCGTGGACATTCAAGAGGCTAGCCTGAAGTGGTACAAGAATGTTCAGGGAGGATGTATGCTGGAAACCGGGACATAGAGAGGAAGAATAAAGCTTTGAACAAATCAACACAAAGCTTTTAGAGTGGGTAATTTAGGTGCTAGATGTAGATTGCTCACTACAGAGATGACCGCTGATGACATTGGTGAATGATGGAACATGCATCAAGGTTCTGGATGCACTTGTAGATGTGGAGACTGGAGTTAGAGCATGAACATGGAGGAACTCAATAGATCAAGCAGTATCTGTGGAGGCAGAGACATGGTCAAAGTTCCAAGTCATCGTTCCTCCATTCCACAGATGCTGCCTCTCCCACTGAGTTCTTCCTTCATCTTGTTTTTATTTGTTTCCCGATTACAGAATCTACAGTCTTGAGTATTTCTGAGTTAAAACATGAGCTTGGAATTAAATCAAGATATGTAATGTGGGTGAAAACAATCCTTATCAGTGGCCATCTGTATTAAATCTCAATGTTTACAGACAGACTTGAAGATGAACTTGACTTAGAATGAAACATAATTGTAACCATTTCTCACATCACTTTGGAAATCTAAGCACGAACTTCCTGCTTGCACATTTAACCCAATTTACACATCATCTGTACATCACATTACATCATTACGTTATTGCTATTACAGAGTCAGTGAACCAGGCTTGAATTTGGTGCCGTCTGTAAAGAGTTTATGCATTCTCCCATGACCTGTGTGAGTTTCTTCAGTGTCTCCAATTTTCTCCCACCCTCCAAAGCATATGGGGTTGGTAAGTTAATTGGATGTAATTGGGTTTCATGGCCCAGAAGGGCCTTCTGCTCTACCATTAAAACTTTAAAAAATCATTGTCCATACCCTTACCATAACAGTACAAGTGTGATTTTTGTCTGGGGAGCACCTCCTGCTGATCTCTCCTGGAACAAAGCAGCCTCCACTGCACAGTGTGAAACAGAAACCCCCAAGATAATGAGTCTCATTTGAAAATTCTTTATGTCCAATGTTAAACTATTTCGTTTTTATTCAGCTGTACCTCCTTGTGATAAATGCAACAATGCTTCATTAATTCATATGTCTTGGACGTGTCAGAGTCTTGAGAAATATTGGAATAAATTACTTCAAAGTTTCTTGGCACTTTTTAAAGTTAATTTTAAATCTAATCCCTTAACTGCCTTGTTTGATATTGGAGAGAATGACATAACTTTAATGGCATCTAATCTGCATGTATTGGCTTTTATTTCTCTCGTGGCTAGGCTGGCAGATTTGCTCAGAATGCTGAATGGCTGCGTGACATCATATCATGTTTAAATTTAGAGAGGATTAGATGTTCAATTTCTGATTTGAATTCAAATTTTCAAACACTGAGGGGACCCTTTTTGAGTTACTTTTATAACCTTTGATTTATTATGAAGGTAGAAGGGTTGACTAATGAGGAAATTTATCACTCTAATAAGAATTCTGTCTTCATTTTCTTTGGCCAAACAGCTTCTTTCTTGGTAGTGGATTTAGATTTTTGTTTTATACTGTGGTGATAGAACCACTGGACTATCTATGACTGCTTGCACCTGTCTGCATTCCTGCCTGCCTACTGCAGGGGGCAACCCACTGTACCTGCAGGGACGTAACCTGGGAGGCTGACTCCACATACTCCCTGCCAATCACAGCCCCTATATAAAGGCTCATGCCAGCCCTTGGGTAGGCACTAAAGCACATGGAGTCAGAAGAGATACTGAACCTATGTGCAGGTTTCAAGCTAATTAAAGCCTGCAGTACACCCTTTGTAGTTTGAGATTATTTCTTCACACTGCAGCACATCACATATAATAAAATATTAATACAATGTAATTTGTTAGATTGAAAACGTGGGGTACCTTGGCTGAAATGATATGATTTAAGTATATTGTTTTGACTTTTAATGTATAGCCTTGTGTATAGCCACATTTTTGACATGAAATTTCAAGGTTAATAAAAATATTGAAAAAGAAAGAAAAATCTTTGAATCACAATCCCACCTCAGCTTAATATTAACCCCTATTTTTACACCCTCTGATCTCTGCCCCCAACCCTGCAAAGCCAATCATCAAAAATCTCTACCTGTCAACAACTCCTTCTTCCCAATCTATCTTCCTGACCTGAAGATTTGCCCCAATCCCAATTCCTTGATTAACTTCTGAAACTTCCAAAGTCCCAAGCCTCTGATGGAGTACCTGAACACTCACTCACCTCCCCCCACCATCCTATCAGTAAACTCATTATCTTGCCGCTCACCTGATCACCCACCCAAACTTGACCCAAGTCTTGATTGGCACCAAGAAGACAAAGAGACAGCTGATGCTGGAATTTGAAGCATAAAGGCAGAAGTACCAGCATCTGTGGAGGCAGAAGTTGAAAGCTGGTGTCTTGGGTTAAGATGCTGCATCAGGTCTGAGAGGCACAAGGAAATGTTGAGAGTTACCAGCAGTGCAAAGGGCTGGGGGTCATGGAGAAAAGAGAGTGGTTGGTGAGAGGTGGTACCAGATGGGAAGGGGATGATAGGCAGATGGAATTGGGTGGGAGCAGATGAACATGGTAAACAAAGGGAGAAGAGAACAAGGTGGAGAGGTGGCTGTGTGAGAGGAGAACAGTGAGAGTGTGGATTACATGAAACTGGAAAATTCTATGTTTTTTCCATTGGGTTGCCAACTACCCAAGCAGAATACGAGATCTTCTTCCAATTTGTGCTGATTAACACTTCTAGGGACTTGGGTGCACTTGAAGTTTCAACCAGTTGACCTAAAACCATCTTACCTGTTGATCAGTCCTTGCCAACGTCGCCTAGCTCACACATTGTGGCACTCCAGTATTTTCTAAAGTAGTGTGCTAATCAGAGAGGGTTCATACTCATTGGCTGCAAACAACAGAATTCAAATCCTGGAAAATATCCAGTAAAACACTGCTTTCAATACAAAAGTTAATTGCACATTTCATCAAGTGAAATATGTGGGTTCCTCTGATCTTAAATCCTGACCTTGGTTTGGAAAATGTTTAACGATTGCTCCTCAAGTTGTGTTTGTGCCCAATCTTCCAAATCTTTGCTGGTTTGTAATTGATGGCTTTCTATGACTGACTGGAGAGTTACTGTAGAACTTGAACTAATACATTTTCACATGTGTTTTTGCTACAAGTGTCAGAGTCCTCGATGCCATTGCCCAAAAATGAATGATGACATCATGAGGTCAATGGTTTGCAAGATGATCTATTGCTCCCTTACTTCTTTTTCGCGCCTGATAAAGATCTTCAGTCACAAGGTATCACCGGAGCAAGATTGTGTATGTGTGTTTATACAATGTATGAAGAGCAAAGACAGTTTGCTGCAAAGAATCCACACTGATTTATCAGAAGCAACATGCATTAACCTGCATTGCATAGTTTTACCAGCTTGTAGTTAGTTTGTACAATATCAGGGGTCTAGTGATCATTTCAACTTTGAACTTTCTTTGGATCAAACAACAAAGACACATTCGATAGACACTTTCTCCTGCTTTTGATTGGGTCGACTTTTCCAGAGGTGTGCTTAACTTTGATCTAATGGCCTTCTGCCCCAGGGCAGAAACTTTTAGCGGCTGTGAACATGCAGTTTATTTCACTGAAATTGATGAAGACCTGGATATATCGTTTCAAATCTAAGAACACCTAGACATCAAAAGCTCACCAAACCTCTTGGCTCTGCTGCACTGTGCACACTGTAAGCATGGCTAAGTATTTAGAGGATAACAGCTCCGTCCTGGAATTTCAGACTCCCAACACTCTTCATTCATCATTAATATTTACAGCTATATGTAACATTCATATCAAGAGCAGCTGCTGTCTAGCTTTTTTTCTAAGTAAATTAAAACCATATGATACAGAATATTAACCAGACCTCTTAGTCTTAAATAATATCATTAAACAACACACTTACTGTTTTTGTGAATGCCAGCCTAGCCATGTCACGTGCAAGATCAATGTCTCTTTAAATGCTTGCTATTGGCTTCAGACAATTATTTCTCAGATTAATATTATTTTCAATATTACGAGGTGTGTTGTATTCAAATCTGAATTGAAATTCTGAACTCCATTTCATTTTTAATCCATCGGTTATAAAGCTGGATGACAACAATTTCTGAGTTGCCCAGTCACAATGTGGAAACTGAAGATAATATTAATTCCGCGGCAGTGCTCCTAGACTGATTGCTTCGAAGTTGCCTCTTATGGTAATTCCTGTTGAATTATTTGCTGCATTTTTAAGTTGACATCCGGTAATTAGACTTAGTGATTCTTGCTTTCTTTTTAAAACAAAACATAAAAGGCCATGGCAGCTTAAGCTAAATGGAAACAGAGAGAATAGTTAATTCCTCAAGGAAAGAATTATGTGCAGAGAAGCCTTGTGTAATATGAACCTTGGGTTATTTTATTTGAAATGAGACTGTGATCACAAAGGCCATTGCTTGTTGTAATTGTTGTTATATTATGACACACAGTAGTGACTGTTATTTTGTTTGTGGGCATTTCAAATGTCTCCTTTCACCTCCCACTCTTTCCATTCTCTCATTCTGATGATGGATAATAGCTGTATGCGTGCAACTCGATAGGGGCATGGACAGTATTTGTAGCGTTACTGTGAAGAGAGGAGGGAAGTAGAATGACCCTGCTGCTGTATTAAGAGGTGAAAGAGTTCCCTTTTCATAGCTCCAAAAAAAGTGAGGGGTGGTTGTGATGTAGGACTGCCCCTACGCTGATGTAGGACTGCCCCTACGCTCACCTCCCACTAATTTCAATGGTTGCAGCACATTATAATGATGTCAGCATCAATTCTTCAGTGGCTGAATTATTGATTGGGTGAACCTATCAATGGGAGGTAGGAGGGGCAATGTTGCAAGCCCCAGGATCCAATTTAAATTGGTCGGCAGGCTTGTTCTGCCTCTCTTAAAGGGGATTTTTTTTTTGTGGCTGGCTCCATTGCTGGAAGCCATGCACAAAGTGAATCCCACCTGGAAAACATTGAAAGGCAGTCCCACATTGGAGAGAGGATTTTAGAGGCCACTCTCTTAATGTTGAGCAAGGTGGAGATCCTCCTGTGACATGACCAAAGTACGGTGGAGCTGATTGTCTCCGAGGTCAGTGGCGGGGATTGAGCCCCAAGCACCTGGACACAATGCTACCTAACAATCGATGACCTCACAGAAGTGATCAAAGTCGGTGAATACATTTTGAGATAATGATATAAAAATGGAAAACGCAATGATTTATTGTCATAGACGTAAGTGCACGTGCAACCACATTTTTACTTGAAGCAGCAAAACAAGTAACTTGCAAAACAAAAACTATGGTTAACATAGCAGTTAGAGCTTGTGACTCAGGTTCGAATCCAGTGCTGTTTGTAAGGAGTTTGCATGTTCTCGCTGTGTCTGCGTGGGTTTCCTCTGGGTGCTTCAGTTCTCAAGTTTCCTCCTTCTCTTCAAAATGTATGGGGGTTGTGGGTTAACTTGGCGTAATTTGGCAGCATGGGCTCTTAGGCCGGAAGGGGCTTTTTACCATGCTGCACGAATTTATATATATATAAAAAAATGGTTTATATTAAATCACCCCAGTTTTGAAAGAGTAAATGAATACAAATCCCAGATAATAAATATTCAGGTACTGGTGTGCAAGAAAAAAAAAGAATGTCGATTCAATTGGGGAGATGGGTCTCTTTGCGGTGCTGGAGTGGTTTATGGTTAGACTAGGTAGGGGAGGTTCAAGAGCCTGATGGCTGTTGGGAGAAAAATGTTGTTTAAACTAGAGATGCAAAGGTGATGGGGATCCTTTATGATGCTGAGGCAGCACCTTGTATAGATGTCCGCAATGAATGGGAGGTTGGAGTCTGGGTTGGACACTTACGTTTGCTCCTTTCTGCAGCTTCCTACATTTCCTACATTCCTACAGCTTCCTACATTTCTGTGAGATCAAGCCAGGCCATAATGTGCTTTCCGCAGTACATCTGTAGAAGTTTTAAAGTGTTCAGTGATGCACCAAATCTCCTCAGACTTCTTTGAAAGTAAACCATCAGTGCACCACCTTCGTGGATGTAATAATGAACTGGTTTGAGGAGAGGTCATCTGATATACAAGTTCCCAGGAATGTGAAGGTACTAACCCTCTGCACCTCTGTCCCATCAGGTTGGTGGTTCCTCGGTCTTCTCGTTCTAAAATCAGGGGTGCAGTGCTGCCAGAGCTCAGCAGAGTGGAGCTCCAGCTCCTCATCTGGTTGCTTCAGGGCCACCTTGAGGTCATTCTGGCACCTCACGGGCCTCCTCAGGGTGGCAGCAGATCAATGTGGGATCAATGGCAGTCTTCATCACCCATAATCCCCACACAGCATGAACCACTCTGCCAGTGCCAGCGCTAGGCAAGCACAAGTGCATGTTTCCTGACCCCTGCCCCCACCCCCCCACCTCTGCCCCTGCTGAGCAGTATTCTCCATTTTGGACATACCTGTTTTTTCATGGCGGGTTGTCCTACTTTAGTCCTACAGTTTGCTGTCTATTATGTAATGACAAATACAACGAGACTTCCTTATCGCTGTTTTTGCTGAACTCTGACACCTAAAAATTTAGCACTGTACCCCTGCCTAAAATCCACTATAAATTTCTTTAACATTGATGTTAAGAACAAGCTTATTGTTCTAGTACCATCTAATTAGATTTCTATTCTCCATCCTGTATTTTGACTTCTCATTTCCTGTTATTTGGCCAACAATAATGGTGTTATCAGCAAAAACATAGACTGAATTAGAGCCAAGCTTAGCTCTGGAATCATGATTGGATCTGGAATAGAGCAAGGAATTCAGCGCATATCCTTGAGGTGCCCCTATGTTAATGGTCATCAAGGAACCGTACATGGAACACAACAGAGAAGTCCTACCGCGGACCTCCACCGCCTAAAATGACAGAAGAAGAAGACGAAATGAACTGACCCAGAACTTAAAAGTAGAAGACACAAATTTCTTGTTTATTTTCATTATGTGATGACATTGTTTAATGGGTTTAATGTATCATATTTGTTGAACGTTGAGTGGGTGGGGGGGGGGGTGAAGGAGGGAGGGAAGAGGGGGGAAAAGGGGAGAAAATGACACTGTGTGTTTTCAAGAGGGAAAGGTTTGTGTGTATTTTGGTCAGTCTGGTTCATAGTGTGGAAAAAAACACATTAAAAAAGGAGGAGGTCAAGAATCAGGGATGAGCAGACCCAGATCTCATAGTTTGACCACAAGGTTTGCTGATATGTTGAATGCCAAGCTGTTGTCGGGGAACAGCATCATGTAGATAATGTATATGTTTCCCATCACACAATTATAGAGAGAATGGCAAAAAAGTCCTTTGGGGCACTGATCCATTGAGCACTGATCCCATTTAATTCTCCCAACTTTAATCATCATTCCCTTAAATTCAATCTATTCAGGGTTCAAATCATTCAAATCCAAATCACTAACTAACTCTATCAATCAGGATTATACCCCAATTTAATGCAAGTCAATTTGCTCTTACTGAAAATGACATTTTTTTCATTAAAAAAAAATGATTACAAATACAGGTATTGTAATGGTATTCTTTATTTATTTTTTGAAACCGCTGTTTTTTTGTGAACCCTGATTTAGCGCGATCCCACTATTTTCACGTGATTTTTTTTTTACCCCAACTATCGCATTAAAATGGGGTTCCACTCTACCTAACGTGGCTCTAAGGTTCACTCCCATGTTTCACAGATTGAATACATCTTGAGCAGTGCATCCACATGACCTCAATCACCCAGGCACAAACATGCTGTGCAAAGACAAAGGTCTAATCCTCCTCTTAACTCTTCTCCTCTCTGACCAAGGTGCTGGTGATCTGAACTTCTACCTCATGTGCCCTCTGAATCCTGCACCACAAACTTCAACCATAAAATCAACAGATAGACATTGTCAACTTTTAGTTTCCAATTGTGATTTAAAAACAGTTGGCAAAATGAATAGAATGAAGGTATGTTGCACCTTCCTGGGAAACTGGGGATTAACCAGCATGGGTTTGCAATTCACTAGGTCAATGTCAATTCATTGGGAAGAGTAGAATTGACCCTGAGCACTGAGATTTGCTATGGTCAACAACAACATGAAGCTGCGATCGGATTCTGTGCTGACCTTCAGTGCTGCATGCGTGGAGTTTGCATGTGACCACATGAGGTGGACAGTTAGCAAAGTGGTTGGGTTGATGCTATTAAAGAGCCAGTAACCCACTTTTAATCCAGCGCTGTTTGTAAGGATTTTTACTTCTTCTCCATGGCTTGTGTGAGTTTTCCAATTTCCACCCACTCTCCGAAATATACAAAGTTGTAGGGTAATTGGGTATAATTGAATGCATGGATCTCAATGGCCAGAAGAGGTTTCTACCATGTTGTAAATAAAAATTTTTTAAAATGAGTTTTCCAATTTCCACCCAATCTCCGAAATGTACAAAGTTGTAGGGTAATTGGGTATAATTGAATGCATGGATCTCAATGGCCAGAATAGGTTTCTACCATGTTGTAAATAAAAAAATTTTAAAATGATATGCAGATTGGAAGTTTTATTGACCACCGTAAATTGTGCTTAGATGAGTCATAAATCCTGTGGAGAGTTGATGGGAATATGTGGAGAATAGATAGTAGATTAGGAAATGGCATTGCTCTGAGAGCACGTTTAGACTTGATGGACTGATGTGGCCTCCTTCTGCGCAGTAAGAAAGACCCGTATGTGGTTGTATTAAAACTGCAGATCTTGGTTTGGTTTGACTGTTCCCAACTTTTATCACACTTTCCTATTAAATACTTCCATTTTCTGTAAAGAATTGGATGCTTATTTAAGGTGGATATTCTGCACAAAATCCTTTCCACGGCTTTAGAATGTGTGGAGCAATCTGATCGAAGCCTTGAAGTATTCTTAAAATATCATTGTATGAAAATGAATGTGTCTCGGTCTGGAATGCTCTTATTTCATTTCAGTCTAAAAATGTGTTGACCTGTTACGGACCTATTGACATGAAAAACATTCTCATTATTCTTTGCTGTACACTTTAATGCACTTTTGAGTTGCTGTGAAAGTGGCTTTGTGAAAAATTGGGTCTTAAACAAGGTGAGAGTGCTCACAATCTGTCAATACCATGTTTACTGACACACATGAGTTTTTGTGGCTTGGTCAGTACCGACTTTGACACTAATTTATCATAATTAGGAGTAATGGTGTGAGCAATGTTTTATTTTACAACATAATATTAATACTTCACGTACACTGAAGGCAGTATTGATGATCCAATCAAAGTCAGTGGAAACTCGGCAAGAAGCAACTATTGGTCCATAATGTATTTTATTGGCTAATCTTGATATCGTGGTTCAATATCCATGACATTCAGTGTCTTCTCCATCTTGCCTTTGTGTTGATCATGGTTAAATCAAGAAAGTGACTGATAGTTCATTTGCAATAAACAAGCATTATTTTCAAGGAAAAAATATCAGGGATATGTTGGTGCTTTTTTTTTTAAAAAAAAAGAACAGAATCCTAAAATAGTAACTTAGCAAAGCACGGATGTGAATCGGCTAATGGTTTTGCAGGGGTCTACAGACAGTGTTGCAAGTCTAGGAATGTACAAATCCAAAATATTTTGAACACTAAATGAAGAAGCAATCTATGTGTGGGAGAGAGGGGTCAGAGGTGAAGCGTTTTATGTCAGGCAGGGCAGCCACTCCAATAATGACATTATTCCTTTGAATGGGGTCACTATCCCTTTGGAAATAGATAAGTGCAGGTGTTTTACTTTTTAAATTTTAAATTTAATTAAAAAAAATAGACATGCAGCACAGTATCAGGCCTGTTCAGCACCCAACCCCTTGCTGCCCAGTTACACCCAATTGACCTACAATCCTTGTACATTTTTTAATGGAGGGAGGAAACCAGAGCACCCGTAGAAAACTCACGCAGACACGGGAAGAATGTACAAACATCTAACGGACCGAGCCGGATTTGAACCACAGTCTCTATTGTCATAATTGCTGCGTTAACCATGCTACGCAGAACTTTGTTTTGATGTTGGCAATTATTTTCCAGAATTTACAAGTGTTTTAGTTAAAATGATCTTTTTGTTCTTTTATTTTATTAAATATTATTTAATAATATTATTTTTTAATTATTTAAATTGTTTGAATTTTTTTTCAAAGGGCCTTCATCATTAGAGACATTTAAAACTGTTTTAATGGGAATATTTATTTGCCACCTAAGTAAAAAAAAAAAATGGTCCAGGTTTTATCCATTGGATAAAACTTTTATATGCATCACCAATGACCTCAATTTGCAATAATTCCCAACAATCCAATTTTTTTAAAATTAAAGTGAGAGAGAGTTGTCCCCTAACCTTGGTGCTGGAACCATTGCTTTGTGAGCAAACCAAGACTTTATGGGTTTATGACCTATTGAACATGGGCTATCCCTATATGCGGATGACCTTCTACTTTTTATTTCTATCCCCAAGATAGCTAAACTTAGTATATTGTTGTTACTTCTGCATTTCAGCAGGTTTGCAGGTTACAAACTTAACCTACACAAGAGCGATTTACTACCATTGAAAGGCCCACTGGTTTTCTATTCTAACTATCCATTCAAAATTGTGGATGAACAATTTAAATATTTAGATATTACAATAATCAAGAACTTTGTAAAATCTTCTTTGAAAATATTTTTAGTCTTAGTTAATCAAACTAAATTAATTCTGACAGGATGGTCACCACTTTCTTTGACTAAGAATGGGCATATTAATTCGGTTAAAATGAAGATTTTACCAAAAATTTTGTATTTCTTTCAATCACTTCCAGCATTTATGTCCAAGTCCTTTTTTGACACATTAGACTCAATTGTTTTATATATATATAAAAAAAAAACATATGTGTATATATATCTGGCCACCATGACAGAGGTGCACCAAAAAAAAGAGGTACAAGGATTGCCTAAAGAAATCTCTTGGTGCCTGCCACATTGACCACCGCCAGTGGGCTGATGTCGCCTCAAACCGTGCATCTTGGCACCTCACAGTTTGGCGGGCAGCAACCTCCTTTGAAGAAGACCGCAGAGCCCACCTCACTGACAAAAGACAAAGGAGGAAAAACCCAACACCCAACCCCAACCAACCATTTTTCCCCTGCAACCGCTGTAACCGTGTCTGCCTGTCCCGCATCGGACTTGTCAGCCACAAACGAGCCTACAGCTGACGTGGACATTTACCCCTCCATAAATCTTCGTCTGCGAAGCCAAGCCAAAGAAAATATATGTGCAATATATATGCATATAATATACATATATGTGTGTGTGTGTGTGTGTGTGTGTGTGTGTGTGTGTGTGTGTGTGTAATTAATAAACCTTGACTGAATAAAAGATATCTCCAGAATCTAAGAAATAATGGGGGGCTTGTGCTACCCAATTTCAGATTTTACTACTGGGCTATGATCATAAGGAATATGTTATTGTGAAAAGACAGATGACTGCCTTAACTGCATTGAGATGGACTTGAAATACCTTAAAAACACTTCTTTATGGGCTGTATTGGGTTCAACTATACCTCTCACTATTCAAAAACTGACAAAGTTAATAATGATACATAGACTGAATATTTAGAGTTAAGTTAGAAATATTTTTGGAATTATGGGATTTACAAGATGAAGTCCTATCCTATCTAAATCATTTATTTCAACCTGCAATATTAGATGCAGGCTTTCAAGAATGGAATCTTTCAGGCATTAAAAGTTTTAAGGATCTTTTTGTACAACAAAATTTCATATCTCTACATCAAATAGACACTTTTTCAGGTATTATCAAATTTGACATTTTGTTTGTTCCAGGCCTCCACCATTTCTAATTCTTCAAGATCCAAATTTTATTGATGAAGTTTTTTGAATCACAATTCACTCTTAAAGTAAGAAGTAAATATTTTATTGGCATTGTGTAAAAAAACACAACGAAATGAAAAAGCGCAACTGTGGTAACTCACAATACAACATCCAAAAGCAGATAAAAACAGTAAAACAAGAAAGAAAAAAGCAACATTAAAACAATACAAAATACATATGGACTAATTGGGGAAGTTTCATTCTCGAATGATTCTTCTGTTCTTGAGTCCTGTTTGTCCATGATTTAATGGCCCTATATCACCTACCCGAGGGCATAAAGTCAAACAGATAATAGTTTGGGTGAGTAGAATCCTTAAGAATATGAATTCCCTTCCCGAAATGAATCCTCCAAAGGGGACAAGGAAAACTACATGATCTGGCCTATATTATAAAATTATTGAATATGAAAACAATTTTGTTAATTGGGATTAAAACTGCATGGGAGAATGATCTTAATATCTTTTTTGGATGAAGATTGGATGTCAATTTTGGGCTTGATTTACAACCCATCATTATGCGCTAGGCACAGTCTAATTCAGTTTAAAGTGGGGGATTGAATACATTTTTCTCCAAAGTTGAACTTGCTTGAATTTATCCGGATATCAACTCGCTCTGTGATAAATGTACAATTTATGACGCTCATGCCTGAAATTGCATAAATATTGGACGGATGTTTTTTTAGAACTTTTGCGACAATTTTTGGGATTAATCTGGGTCCCTGTCTAGTAATTGCAATGTTTGGCTTTTCCAGAGGCTTAAACATAAAACTATAATCAAAGACTGGTTTTAGCATTTCCACTTTCCTAGAATGAAGAGCAATATTGTTAAAATGGAAAGCGGAGCTTCTACCCACTCATGGACATTATGCCTAATTTTCTCCAAATTTAAAAAGGATGCAAATCAAGATTTCCTTTGATAGGACCTGGGGTCGATTTATGGCTTACTTTCACAATTGGACTAATTAGGTGCAATGATGGTTGTTCAGATCTCCCAAGACCTCGCTTGATGTTATCTCTACTTACAATTATGAATTGCAACCATGGTTGGCATCAGGTTAGATTTTTTTCTTTTTTTTTCCTTTTTTTTCTCTTTCTTTACTCCTAATACAACTCTATGTATAAATACATATTGGATTGTGACTTAACGTCCAAGTACTATTGTCACTATAATATATGCTATTATCTTAAATATGTAATAGTCTCAATGTAATGAATTTATTAATTTATTATATATTTGTTTTCTGACAAAGCTTAATAACAATAACTTTAAAAGAAAGGAAACGTTCTAAAGCCTTTCAATAATCTGCCAAAGGCCATGAGGTATTCAGGAACTGGGGGCTCAGCAAAATGCCATCTGGGGCTATTTATTGTCTGTGCTGTCTTTTTGGGCACATTTTGAGTATGGAGCAAGTTCACTCATTGTTCCGCAAAAAAATCTGCATGGGCAGGTGGGAGTTCATGGATGTTGAATCCAAAGTTTAGGACAGGAACTGCATAATTTGGTTGATAAAGATCATTCTAATTGATGATTTCAGATTTATTGTCAGACTTCATACAACCCTGAGATTCATTTTCGTGTGGGTGAGGCAGAATTACCACTTATTGGTGATGCAAAAAAAAATTGGCACATGTCAACAAATAAAGAAATATAAACAAACTGACTGCAATAGAGAGAATTTTTTTTAAAAATCAATAAAATGCGCGAGCAAGTATCCTTAAATGAATCCCTAATTGAGTTTGTTGTTGAAGAGTCAGATGGTGGAGGGGAAGCAACTGTTTCTGTACCTGGTGATGTGAGTCTTGTGGCACCTCCACCTCTTTCCTGATGGTAGCAGTGAGAAAAGAACATATGGTGAGTTGTGTGAATCCTTGTTGATTGCTGCAATTCTCTGAAGGCAGTGTTCCCTGTAAGATATTCTTGATGGTGGGGAGGGTTTTGCCTGTGATGTCCTGGGTTGTGTCCACTACCTTTTGCAAGGCTTTACACTCAGGGGTACTGGTGTCCCCATACCAGAGTGTGATGCAGCCGGTCAGCACACTTTCCACCACACCTCTGTTGAAATTTGCCAGGGTTTCTTCTGCAAACTCTTTCAGGAAGTATAAGCATTGACAAGCTTTCAAAGCTTATTTCTTCTCTTCCAATTACAAATCAATAAGTTGAATTAAGCCAAGTCAGTTTTTTTTCAGTGATTGGAAAAAATCCCATCCAAATGTGGATACATGGGTCAAATTTACACAAGTACAAATAAAAGAAGAGTTTGTTGTCACATTCATCAGTACAATAAATGAAATAAAAGTCTTGCTTGCTATAGTTTCCCAGGTATATAGAATTTAAGTATAAATATCAAAAAGATGCCATAAATATAAAAATAATTATAATAAATATAAGAGGAATAAATACATAAATATTTGCCAGTTGGGCCACTGGTGGAAAAAATGATGATGTGTTAATAGTGCAGATAGATCTTTGATGGACTTGTAGCTGTTTATGGTTGAGGTAGTGCAGGGAGATTCAATAAAATGTGTTTCTGTTCCCTAAAAACTAGCTTAACTTCTTTTGCTCTACCAGAGAAATTCCTTTTTCTTCCACTTATTGCCTTCTCTGCAAGCTGGACTAATTCTCAATTAACCATTTCCACCTTCTCTGCTACCTGGACACTCTCTCAATTCTGATGAAGGATCTCAGAATTAACTATTTTTTTCTTTTCAGAGATGCTGCATGACCTATCGAATATTCCCAATATTTTTATTTCACGTTTTCTGCATCTGTAGTTTTTAAAATATAATATTCCATATCCAACTTAGTACCCATCAGTTTTTTGGCTGTGCAAGGAATGACTGTCTAGATACCTCCCATTGTTGAGACATGAGAGAGATGGTGGGATTGACTGGCATTTCATAAACAGTATATTTTTTAAAATTCGATAAATGAATCAATTCACTTTGCAAGTTCTTTTTTTTTTGCAAAGGGACAACATGTCCACTATAGTTCTTGTGGATGATAAGGTTTGAATGGATGCAATCAGAGGCTTAGATTCTTGGATGTCCAAACAAAGTGAAGCCTATTGACCATTTCTCATATATTGCAGAGGCCTTGGCAACTGGGAAACATTTCCGAGCTGATTAATTCTATCACTGGTCGCTGAGGTGATATCCAGGATGTCAAGCAAGCAATCTTTCTTGCATTTACAAGACCTAATGCTCCATTTTCCACCCATTGAACAAGAACTGTATCATTCCACAATAATCCACTGACGTTTTTTTGTGATCCTATAGCTAACTGCATCACAGAATGCCTTCAGGTGACTTCTCAGAAAGTTGTAAGTATCTCATCGGATACATTGTTGGAAGCATTTCAAAAACAACATTCTAATGTGCAGCTAATTTTCTTTTAAATTTAGGAACTCATGTTGCATTTCTCTTCCAAAACCACATTGCTCCATTTAGAGAAAACCCATGAAGAAACTGAAGAAAAAGTTTCAAGTAAAGTCGAGGAACTTCAATCACTTTTCGGACAAAAATTCATAGATTTGTTAAGCACAATTAAAAATAAAATTCACATGGCTTAATTTAATCAGTGAATGGTGACTGGTGCAGCATTTATTGGCAAGCATTCATATAACTAGCTGGAAACTTCCTGCGGTAATTTAAAAAAAAATAGTCTGTGAGCCAAGTATCACATGGACCTTAGACATCCTTCCTCTATTGCTTTTAAAACTATTTGTGCATACAGGAAAAGATTTATTTTCATGATGGAGGTAATAAAAGTGTTAACTTGTTCCTTCTGAATGTGATCTCATTTCGTTCCCATGATATTTCTTCTGTTATCCACACCCTGAACTATTCAATACTTAATCCTTGAATTTAGCCAATCATAAGTATGTTTTTCAGATATATATATATGATTTGGGGAAAATATTTTTTCTGCTTGCTTGAAAACAATTGCTTTTAAAGTCAGCATTACACAATTCGGTCCTTCTTTTGAGATGTCATCCAATTCCTGTTTTAATTAGTATTAGAGCTTTTTTGTCACCAATCAACATTTCATTGTCTTCAAATACAACAGTGCAAGCATATTAAATGAATTAACCTATTCATTTTAAAACAATAATTTAAATCATAATACCAAATATCATAAAGTTAAAAGAAATATATGTAGGATACATAACACTTTAAACTGGCATGACATGTTTTAGAGTTCAATCTCTGTTAACTGACTGAATGATTTTATACAGTATTCACAATAGTCCATTAAAATTTACATGATTACAGGTGCCTGATAATGATTTTATCATTATCAGCTAAGATTTAATGGATGAGGTGACATTAGTAGAGGTCTCCCATTCTGCATCAGTTTGCAAAATGATTCTATTTTTTTAATAATAGGGGACATTTTATCTTTATGAAATTAATGCGGATTATTTTCCAGATAATATCCTGTGCAAAAAAAAAACCCTCCATTTTCTACTCAATTTTCTTTCATCAACAATAACAAACAAAAACAGATGCTGGTTAAAGTTGCCAGTTGTTGACATCTGGGCTGGATCAATGGATTACTCCAAGGTGAACAAGTTTGGGGCAGGAGTCTGCACCATGGCCTTGAACTGTCCAAAGTTCAAATTTATGGTCAAAAGTTTATACATGACAACATACACAACATGCTGGTTGATGAGTCTATGATGTTCCAATACTTTAGGTTTCATGTTCCATTGGTTTATAATGTATTCCTCAAGTCAATGGATTGGACAGTGTTCAAGGAGTCAGCTGAGGTCCTGAATGATTATACCGAGGCTGTCACAGACTGTTCAAAACTGCTGTGGACAAATGTGGCCCCACCAAATCATTTAGAAGTCCAAGATGAACAATGAAATCCAGAACCTGCTGAGAGTCAGATCACAGCCATTTAAGTCCAGGGATCCAGATACAGAAGGAACAGGTACAATCTATGGAAAGCCATCTCCTGGATGAAATGGAGTTTCTGGAAGAAAATGGAAGCAATGAAGGATAGCCGACAGCTGTGGCAGGGCCTAAATGAAATAACCTGCTACAAAACCCTCCCCACCCTCAACACCATCTCGGTGTTGTCCGAGAGAGGCAGTGATCATCATGGATCCAAGTCACCAAGCATATGCTCTGTTCTCACTTCTACCGTCAGGAAAGAGGTCTAGGTGCCACAAGACTTGTACCTCCAGGTTCAGGAACAGCTGCTACCCTCCACCATCAGGCTCCCCAATGACAAACTCAACCAGGGACTTATTTAAGGACTCTTACCTTTGGACTTCATTGACTTTTTTTCTCTCTGTATTGCACAGCCAGTTTGTTTACATTTCTTTATTTGTTTTAATTTGTACTTGTGTACAGTTTTTTTTCCACTACCAATAAGTGATAATTCTGCCTCAACTGCTGGGAAAAGAATCTTAGGGTTATATGTGATATCATGTATTTCCTCTGACAAAGAAAAATGTGAAATATGGTTTCAAAATGTGAATCTCATCTTTTTGCACTATCTATGCATTTACACTACATATATTTATTTTCCTTTTATAATATTTGGTATCATGACCTTAACTGCAAAGAGAAATTGTTTTAAATGGCAATATTTTACTTATTTAATAGACTTGCAGTGCTTATTTTGAAATCAATCTATTAAACAAAGCTTGGATAATGGATCTCCATGAGAGTAAAACAGAAATTTAATTGTTGATCATTGTTCAGAGAGCTGAAGATGCTATGATTACAGTTAATGTAATAGTCACCAATTTTCAATTAATGTAAAAGATTAACTGGTCAATTCTTCAGCTTGGCTGTGAATCAGACTAACATTACAGAGAACTTTGCATGTAACTGGTCATATTTGGGAGCATTCCCGGTCAAACAATACAATTTTTCTGGTTTATGAAATGCCTGCATGCCCCAGTAGATTTCCCCTGTGATGGCAATAGGTCATCTGGAGTGGCAAGGGGCAACTTTGTTCACAAAGTGTCATTCAATAGGTATCTTAAGAAGTTGCATGTTCTCTATCCTAGAAGTGTCAACTTTGTTTCTGGCTAACGTGCCCACTTCCGTAAGAAAGATTTGCAATCAAATTTTGCAGTAGAAGAATTGAAGACAGTTCAGTGTGGGCCCAGTTTCTGCAATCTCATTGGATGATAATACACTAGACAGGGAGAAAGATCACATGGTGCTTGATAAAAACAATTGCCAGAAATTGCATATCCCTTGTTTAATAATAATCTTTCTATGATTACCATTATTGGGTATAAATTTGTGCTTTAAGCCCTTGTACTAATCACACAATATGGTAGTTTTTGTGCTTCCCATTCAGACTGGTATCAATGCTCTCTGCAGGTTATTGGAATGTGTGCATATTTACCTCTGCATTTGGAAACATTAATAGAATTGACTATAATTCAAAAATGCTTTATTGACTTTATTGTATGATGGACCAAATCAGCTCCACTATTGCAAGTTCTTTTTATGGATGAAGTTCTCATTATTTCTTTCTTGCATCCTAACTGGTTGAGCTATTTCAATCCAAAACACTTCCGGTGTACAGTAGTTCAACAAACAAAATCTGTGGATATGCTGGAAGGTACATTTCAAAAGCTGCACCAGTTCCCACATATTCAACCACATAAAGTGCTTCTGTTATGTGGCTGAATAGTCGTAAGGCGTGACAAAGAACATTCAAAGCTGAATAAGCATTTTAACTTCGAACGGACATTTTAACATTTATTTCCCGGCATGTTTTTTTGCCCCCAAGATTTCCTACTTTAAATGCTAATGTGGTAGAATGGCATTCTGTTCACTCTTCCCATCGGAACTTTTGACACATGGATTTCATTAAAAACAATGAACTGTAGTCGAAAAGATTTACACAAAGCTCTTGAGATGCCTCTTTGTGTGGTCAAATCAAACATTTTCTTCCAAAGAGTGTACAGCTGGTTGAACTATCGTGCTCTGGGAAATCTTGATTCTTCCTCCACTTCCTCAGTGTTTTCAATGCGGTTCCTTCTGAGACCTATTTGTCTTTATGTTTCCAAGGTTTCCTTTTACTCATCTCTCCACTTGTACTTCTCACCCTCAGCTTCACGGATGGAGAGAGAATTCTGCCCTTTTGCCTTGCACTTTACCTTTCATAAGGCACCCCATATCCAGCTGGCTATTTTGAAGTTTTCAGCTGATTGAATTTTTGACTAGATTAATTTTCCAAAACTCTTTTCATGCCCAAATCTTCAAATGTACCTTTGTTATTTTCAGCAATAAAGTTTGAATCCCTCCATGTGAGAACTATCACTTGAACGGTGGCAAGGTTTGCTGGTGTGAATGACTAAAATGGCACAGGAATGCATGGTGAGGAAGCGAAAACTTCATTCACAACATAAGATGTTCTCTCAGATTAACCATTTGTAAAGATCAATCAGTTTCACAGGATTTCACTCAGCCACATCGTGAACAAAGCAAGCATGTCAGCAATGAAACAAAAAATCAGTTTGAGCTGCCTGGTAACACTAGTTAAAAGTATATTATCATGGCAATCTTCCATAACATCAATTCCCAAGTCGTGTTCTGAAATAATTTTTCTTTTGGTGGCCATTTGAATTGCAATCATGCAATCACACACTGAACAACGTTTCACCAAAGGAAAATGAACAGATTATGAACTCAGTGCATTTAAGATTTTAGTGGGTCTCGCTTTCAGGAAGAATCACAAGATTTTCCTCTTTTTTGTCATTTCTTTCCAAGGTATGTGAACATACCAGAGCAACATTTCAAGATGATACAGTCTTTCTTTGAACCTGTGTAAATTTGCTGCATCTGTTCATTTGAGGACATGTATTAGAGATTGCATCCAGTTTTATTTTTGGAATGGGTTACTTTAACATGAAAAAAAATCACAAGGTATTTTATGATTGTAATTCCAAAAATATCTTCAATTCTGAAGTGATGTGTTGCGGAAAGAAATGCTAACTGGACTGTTCTTTAAAAGCTACCCAAAGAACATTCTTTTGTTGTGTTTTCCTTTCACTAGCCTGTCAATTAATTTAGAACAGTTTCATTTTCTTCCTTCTACCAGAGCTTTGGAAGAACTATCTTGAGAAAGTGATACTTGACCATCCAATCTCTGCCTCTTGGCAACATTTATGATAATGATGAGTTTATTGTCATACACATTGTCTATCATGAACCCACATTAGTCAGGAAGGTGCAGCAGCACCTAAATTTCATAAGGAAGTTGAGGAGGGCATTGGGGTCTGTTTCCCTTTCCTCCCCTGATGACATTTATTGGGAGTGTTGCTTAAATAGGCTCAAAGAATTACAGAGTGCTCTTTCTATCTAGCACGCAGTGTCTTCAACCAATTACTATCAAGAAAAAGGTACACCAGCATCACAATTAGGACTGCCAGGCTGAGAAATAAATTCTTATTGCAGGCTGGAGATTGCTGTGACCAAGGAAATCATACCAAAATATTCATAAATATTTATTTTAGTTTATATCTTTATGTATATATGTGATTATTATGTGATGTGTCCACCATGGTCTCGAGAGAAATGATGTTTTGTCTGGTTGTAATTGGTGTGTTCTCGCACCAACCCTCTTTTCAATCTTCTTCAGCATGATGCTGAACCAAGTCATGAAAGACCTCAACAATGAAGACGCTGTTTACATCCGGTACCGCACGGATGGCAGTCTCTTCAATCTGAGGCGCCTGCAAGCTCACACCAAGACACAAGAGCAACTTGTCTGTGAACTACTCTTTGCAGATGATGCCGCTTTAGTTGCCCATTCAGAGACAGCTCTTCAGCGCTTGACGTCCTGTTTTGCGGAAACTGCCAAAATGTTTGGCCTGGAAGTCAGCCTGAAGAAAACTGAGGTCCTCCATCAGCCAGCTCCCCATCATGACTACCAGCCCCCCCCACATCTCCATCGGGCACACAAAACTCAAAACGGTCAACCAGTTTACTTATCTCGGCTGCACCATTTCATCGGATGCAAGGATCGACAACGAGATAGACAACAGACTCGCCAAGGCAAATAGTGCCTTTGGAAGACTACACAAAAGAGTATGGAAAAACAACCAACTGAAAAACCTCACAAAGATTAGCGTATACAGTGCTGTTGTCATTCCCACACTCCTGTTCGACTCCGAATCATGTGTCCTCTACCGGCATCACCTACGGCTCCTAGAACGCTTCCACCAGCGTGATCTCCGCTCCATCCTCAACATTCATTGGAGCAACTTCATCTCCAACATCGAAGTACTCGAGATGGCAGAGGCCGACAGCATCGAATCCACGCTGCTGAAGATCAAACTGCACTGGGTAGGTCACGTCTCCAGAATGGAGGACCATCGCCTTCCCAAGATCGTGTTATATGGCGAGCTCTCCACTGGCCACCGAGACAGAGGTGCACCAAAGAAGAGGTACAAGGACTGCCTAAAGAAATCTCTTGGTGCCTGCCACATTGACCACCGCCAGTGGGCTGATATCGCCTCAAACCGTGCATCTTGGCGCCTCACCGTTTGGCGGGCAGCAACCTCCTTTGAAGAAGACCGCAGAGCCCACTTCACTGACAAAAGACAAAGGAGGAAAAACCCAACACCCAACCCCAACCAACCAATTTTCCCTTGCAACCTCTGCAACTGTGTCTGCCTGTCCTGCATCGGACTTGTCAGTCACCAACGAGCCTGCAGCTGACGTGGAGATTACCCCCTCCATAAATCTTCGTCCGCGAAGACGAGCCAAAGAAGAAGAATTGTACCATCCAATGATAATAAATTTGACATTGAACAATGTGCATATGCCCCAAGTTCTTACTTGCCGCAGTCGACAAGGTACTTACAAAAAACAAACTTTGAGAGTAATACTTAATGAATTGAATCAAAATGAATATAAGAAAGATAATAAACTTTCATAGTAATTCTGGTGGGGAAAAAAAGTGAGTTGCAGTAGGGCAGACATCATGATTAGTGTACCAAAGGAAAATTTAGATAGGAGTTGGAAAGAAACTGTTCTTGCACCTAGAAGAGCTTCTGCACCTTTGGCCCAAATATAGCAGTGAGAAGAAGTTGTGATTAGGGGCACAGGGTGTCATTTATGATATTGGCTGCCTTCTAGAGGCTTTGCCTCACCTAGATATCTTCAATGGATGAGAAGTCAGAGCTTGCAATGAACTTGTCTACGTTTCCTACATTCTACATTCCTGAGCACTTGACTTGCCAAACCAGGTTGTGACGCAACCAGACAGTATACTTCCTTCAGCATTATATTATGATTCTTATGAACTATACATTTTTGTTAAGGAAATTTCACTTTAAGTGTGCTTGTCAATCCATCTGGAGTTATCTGAGCAACCTTTGGAGTACAGTCAGAACAGAAGTCTGCATAAGGGATTGCAATTTGTGGGAGAATTCCAGATGTTCTGCCGTGTCATGGAGGCCAGCAGCAACCACATATTTTCTGAAATTCCCACAAGTAAAACTGGTGCAGGATCCATGAGCCCATTCATGTTAATGAAGATCTTCCAGCTGCAAGGAAGAAAGGAAAATTAATGTTGAATTATTCCTGACTTGAATAATTATTCTTGCAATTATTTGCTTTGCAGTAATATTATCATTTGGAAATGTTCCTATTTGCTTTATAGCAATTTGATTTATTTACCTATTCATTTCTCAATTATGTATTAAAATTATTTTTCCTGCTTAATACTTGAAGAATTCTCAGTTATGACACAGTTGGAAGTGTTGAAAGAATGACAGGTTTGGCAGACAGCAAAAGTGGTTGGGGGGGGGGGGAGGTGGGGGGGAATGGGGGAAGGAAATGTCACTGCACAGATCCAGCAAGTCATTTCGCTTTTATGGATGTTGCAAAAAAAAGTGTGAGGTGATTGTACAGCTTGTGTGGGGGGGAAAGAGGGGGAAGATCTGCCTTTATCAATTTTATTCCCCTAAAGCAGCCACACAAGGAATTTTTTATTCATGTTATCAAACAAAAATAACAAAACTTTGCTTCACATAGGAGAGCTAGAAGGGGATAAGAGAATGTCTTGGCAAGTAGGAATAAGGAAAGCATTAAAAAATGTCTGTGAAGAATAGGACAACTGGAGTGAGGGTAGGACTGCTCAGGGTTAAAGAGCAAAACATTACTGGTGGGAAGGCAGGGGAGATCTTTAATGACTCCTATGTTTCAGTGTTCAACAGAGTGAGAGTCCTTGACAAAGTTGAGGTCAGTGCAGAACAGGTTAATATGCTGGAACATATCAATATTAAGAAAAAGGTAGTGTTAGAGCTTCTGTAAAACATTGGAATAGTTAAATCCCTGAGACAGGATGGAATATACAATAAGTGAGGGAAGGTATGGCTGGGGCATTGACATTGATCTTTGCATCCTCTTTGGCCACAGGAATGATACCAGAGGATTGGAGGATGACATATGTTTTTCACTTGTTGAAGAAAGGTAAAGGGGAGAATCCTGGGAATGATAGACTAGAGAGCCTTACGTCAGTTATGGGCAAACTATTGAAGAGGATTCTTTGGGGACAGGAGTTATAAGCATTTGGAGAAGCATAGTCTTATCAAGGATAATCTTCATGGCTTTGTGAGGGACATGTCTTGCCTAATTGAGTTTTTTTGAGGTGACAACAAAAATTGATGAAGGTAGAGTGATGGATGTGGTGTTTATGGATTTTAGTGAGGCATTTGACTCATGATCCCAAGGTAGGCTCTTCCAGAAGGTCTTGAGGCATGGGATCCATGGAAATGTTTGTGTGGATTTGAAATCATCTTGCCCACAAATGCTGGGAGCATATGGATCATATTCTGCCTGGAGATCAGTGATTAGTGGTGTTCTGCAGGGATCTCTTTGAGAATCTTTATTCTTGATGAGTTTTATAAATTACTTAGATGAGGAGGTAAAGGGGTGGGTTAATAAATTTGCAGATGAGGCAGAGATTGGAGGTGTTTTGGATTGCTATAGGTTACAATAGCATATAGACGAAGCAGAGTTGGGTGCTAAAGTGATTTCAATTCAGAAAAGTGCAATGTGATATTCTTTGGAAGATTGAACTTGAAGGTGAAATATGTGGTGAATGGCAGCGTTCTTATCCGTGTGAGAGTCCAAGTCTATACACACCTCAAGGTTGCCATGAAAGCTGATTGCTGATTAAGAAGGCATATGATGTGCTGACTTTCATTAGTCAGGGCACTGAGTTAAAGAGCCACAAGGTAATATTGCGGCTCTATAAAACTCTGGTTAGACTACACTTCTAGTACTGTGTTCTATTCAGGATGCCTCATTATTGGAGAGGGTGCAGGGAAGATTCACCAGGATGTTGCCTGAATTGTAGAAGGTTGAGTGACTTAGGCTTTTCTCTTTCGAGTGCCAGAAGAGAGGCAAGATAATAGAGGTGTGCAAGATTAAGAGAGACAGATAAAGCCAGCAGCAATTCTCCAAGGCACCAATGGCTGATTCAAAGGACATCCATTTAAGGTTATTGGAAGAAAGTTTAGGGGAGATGTCATCAGTTACGTTTATTACAGAGAGAATGATGGGTGCCTGGAATGCATTGTCGGGCATGCTGGTGTAGGCTGGTACAATAGGGCCATTTAAAAGATTCTTAGATCGACACATGAATGGAAGAAAAATGGAGGGTTATGGGCTGTGATGAAGTGAAGGGTAGGTCTTTTAATTCAGCACAACATTGTAGGTTGAAGGACCTGTACAGTGTTGTATTGTTAACAGCCTGGACAGTTCAAGCCCATTTTCATGTCCCTGAGCTAGGTTGTTTTAATGTGGAACCACAAAACAGTGATGAAGTATAAGATGCAGGGAAAATTTTATGTAGTTCGGGTCACCCTGGAAGGATGCTAATGAACTGGAAAGGGTGCAGAAAAGTTTCACAAGGATGTTACAGAGACTGTTGTGGTTGAATTATAGAGATAGGCTGGATAGGCTGTGACTTTTCACCCTGGAGCATGGGAGACTGAAAAGGGATTGGTGGTGGAGGGACATTATGGAGGTTTATTCATTCATGAGGGATACTGATGAGGTCAATAGTCTTTTGATCAGGGTAAGGAAATCCAAAAACAAAGGAATGATTTGAAAGGGACCTGAGGATGGTGGGTATCAGCTGCCAGAGGAAGTAGTTGAGGCAGGGACATTAATATTGTCCATGGATACATGGATCAGAAAGGTTGAGAGAGAGAGAGAGAGAGAGAGATGGGCTGAATGCAGGTTAATGGGACAACATGGGTGGACAACTTGGCCAGTAGAGACAAATTTGACCTGTTACCATGGTGAATGACTCTATCATTCAGTGACTCCAAATGTTTTACAAGCAGTCCTTATTTCTGAATTATATTTATCTGGACAAATGAATTGTATATTTTGACTTTCCCCAGCAGAACACATGAGCTTGCATGAATATTTGACACATTGAAAAATAGTTTATCTTTTGGTTAAATGATAGAGTACTTCTTTCCATATGGTCATTTGTTTTTAACTCTTGAATTGGGAGAAATTTATCAGAATTTTATGAGATTTTAAAAAATAACAAGGTAAATTCTGTAGTTTCTTACCTTTGGTTTGCTTGTTGGTAGCTACTTGAGCAGCAGGTCAATCCACTCAATGGCTTTGGCAGTGGCTATTTGGATTGATGCTGTATTGTTGCCAAAGGAATGATTGGGGGTAAGAGTTCATGATATGAACTACAATTCAGCTGGGTTAGGGTGCAGCAAGTGGCTGCCCTTCCAAGACCATAATCCAAAGTTCAAGGTGGTTCAGGTATTGAAAAACACAGGGTTTTTGTACTTGGTCCAATACCAGAACAAAGTTAGTAATGCTAACAAATGATGTGGACAAATAGATCAGAGATTGAAATGCACTGACTCTGTTTTCCGAAGGTGGTGTTCATATTGGCACAGAGCGGCAGAGTGACATTGCAACCTTTTCCTCATGCTCTGGATTACTTCCAAATTTCAGAGAAGTTCTGGGTGGTAGGTTAGTTGGTGATTGTGAATTACCCTGAGTACAGGTGGCTGGGAAAATTAATGGCATGTATGAGAAAGTAGATGATCAGGAAAATAAGTGGGAGAAGGGAATTGATGGGAATGCTCTGGGACCAGCATAGACGCCAAAGGCTCACTGGCTGCTTTCTATGACTGATGAGATTTGCTTTGTAGAGCACTTTCATTCCGCTGGGAGGCTCTGTGTTTTCAGCTATGATGCTATGACATAAATGTTGTTGGGGAGGTCTTCACTTGTGTCCAAACCATGGCTGGCTCAAGGAATATGATGAATAATTTGTTGCTTGATTTAGTCCTTTCTTGGAGTGGAAAGTATCTCATCAGTGCTTCTGATGCAGAAAGGGAACAATTTCCAGTTTTTTGAGCCAGGATTCAACAAGGAACACAGGTCCACTTGTATTTTGCAGGCTAATGCCTCTCATGTAGGAGTTATCATGGTGGAAGTGTGCAACTGAAGTGGATTTCTGAGCCAGGAATATCTCAATGCAGTGCATATCCATTGAGAGTTACAGTTTTTCACACTGATAATCCATCATATTGAAATTCAAGTAGAAATCCATGGTTCCTCAGGTTTTGTTAATCAAAGTTCAGACGAAGGCACAAAGAATAGACCTGGCCTCTCGATTGCCAGGTCACCTCAGTGATTAATGAAATTCTTCAGTAACCTTCTACACAAGGGCAGCATTCCTGGTGAAGGTATCAAATTAGCATAATTGTGTAACTGTTATTACTTCACATGAAAAATGTGCTATGCAGGCACAATTTTTTTTTCAAACAAATATACGTGCTATCCGATAATCTGTATGCTACAAAAGAGTATTCCCAGAACTGACTTCATGAGTGAAGAACTGCCTCCTTGCTTTAATTTTCTTAAGCAGAACATTGATTTCCCTTTACAACCTTTCTCTGGAAATCTCAAAAATAACCTGACACTTGGGACTGATGTGGTGAATATGCAGTGCAATTGCAGTGAGGGATCGGAGGGGATCGAGCAGTAAGTTTGGAAAGTGGAGCCAGAATGACACTTTATACAGGCAGAGGAGAGGGGAAGCACAACCTGGGGTGTTGTGTTTGGGAAAGGAGCTGCACATTGGTGAGATGGGGTGGGGACAGGTTTGAGGGGCCCCAAATATCGAGGTATTTACTTACCTACTAGCCTCTTGAGTTAGTTCTTTCGGATTAGGACCACATCGTCTCATGAGTGCTCAGTGACAGATCACGCCCCCTCCACCGGCCCCCAGGCAACATTGCCCAGTTTCCTGCAATCCTCCAAGTGTTGCATGAGAAGGATGTCATCATGTGTGTTTCCGACATAAAAATTACATCAAGGTCGGAGGGGTGACTGGCATCAGGAAGTGGCTGGTGAAATTCATGATTAAACCTGGAAATCTTTGCAAACCTGATTCTAGTCTGGGATAATTTCACATTTAATTGCATAATCCTGAAGAAAAAAACAGCACTGTCATTCATTTTCTATGTATTTGTTTCTTTTCATTTTTTCCCCCATTTCTAATGCTTTTTTTCCTCTCTTCTATCATGGGTAAACATCATAGGGTACAGTTATGCTTGCCTTTCCTACAGGTCCATGTTCGGCTGGGAGCAGTGTTGTTACATTGATCCACAGCTGATGAGATTGGATTCCACAATTTAATCAAACTGTTGGTAGAAACAGCATACTGTATTTTTTTTTAAAATGTCTCATCCAGCTCAACAGTGGGTGGGATTTTACAGTGACTTTGAGGTGGTGAATATTGCTGCCTCTATAGCAGATTTGTACTCTTTTGTTCAAATTCAGATTCGTCCATTTATTCTCCCTTCAGACCTCCTAGACATAATATCTTCCTTTTCTATTGCTTGCACATCTTCAACACTCCTTTTCTTCCCTTCTGTCCTCTTGGCTGGATTTTAATTTCCTGTATAATCTCCATTGGGGCAATACTGCACAGGGGAATATTCCACGATCAAGTTTCAACTGACGGATTTAGCTGATAATTTGGTATTATCCAAAATGTCTGTTTTCTCAGTCAGCAATTTTTTCTTCCTTCATGTCCCATCAGTCCCATTCAAGCTAGATGAAAGATTCAGCTTCAGGATGCATTTTGCTTTACTTTGTATCAGTAACAATCACAGAGGTACAACTTTTGTACCAGACCCAATTGTAGAGTTAGTGTAGTTCCTCAGGAGTGGGGAAAGCTACAAAAGCTTGTATATAGATTTTAACACAGAAGCTGGGATACAGCAGTAATCAAGGGCTATTGAACCTTAGACCACTGACAGAAGGCAGGAACTTCCTGTTGAAATTTTTAACCACGTTTGTAAATGCTGTTCAGCTGCTGCTTCTCCCCAGATCTTTAAAGACTATTTAAATGGTGTAGTCGATAAAACATGCCAGGCTAATTGGAAAAAAAAGGGGGTTGAAACAGAAGCAAGCAAGCACAATTAGTGCAATGGTTAGTGCAACACTGTTACAGCGCCGGCGATCGGGACCGGGGTTCGAATCCCAAGCTGCCTATGTGTCCTCGTTGTGTCTGCGTAGGTCTTCCTCAGGGGCTCCGGTTTTCCCCCACCATTCAAAACGTACCAGGGGTTGTAGGTCAATTGGGTGTAATTGGGTGGCATGTGCTTGTGGGCGAAATGGCCTGTTAACGTGCTGTATGTCTAATTTTAAATTAAAAAAAAATTGGAAATTCACTTTTTTTTCTTGCACCAGGATAACTTTCCTCTGTCAGTGTATTGTGCATTAGTCAGCACAGAGTCCAGCTAATTTCAGATCACATGCTGGAATATTTAGTTGAAAGGCCTGTCCCTGCTCTCTCTGACTTGGAAATTATCCTTTTGAGGCTCTGCATTTTTCAGAAGAGGGTAGCAACATTTACTATGCCAGATGCTCAACTGGTGAACAAGGAAATTGGCAAATCATTTCAGTACCGAAGAAGTTGATCACTCTTTCTTTTTAATTAATAACATGCTTTATTTTTAACTGTTGTTAATTTTGAAATCATTCATATTTAATGTATTGTCTATTTGGTGACACAACCGGTAGATGAAATGTTAAGATGACATCAACACAGACTTCTAAAAAGCAGTTCCTACATCTCTATATTTTTTGAAGACAATCCTAATATGGAAGATCAAAGATTATAATAAAAGTTATTCAAATAGACTTTCAGAAGCTACCCATTTCGATTCAACAAGAGCAGCCATTCTTGATAGGGGATAGCACATTTAAAGGGGGGGGGTGGGAGGACACATCTGAAATCAGAAAATATTTTTACGTAGGAGAGAAGAAACCAACTAAACTTTACTGCTTCACAGGGAAGAGGGCTCATAACTTTTGAGTGGAGTCGAAACGGGGCCATCGTCAAGAAAAGGTTGAGAATGGCTGGATAAGAGAATGCTCACAAAAAAAGGAGACTTGGATAAAACTTGTTGAATAGGAAATGAGAGAAAAAAAATAATGCGCCTCCATTCAAATCAGCTTATTGTATCCAGTAGAAACCTTGTGGTGTATTGGGGCCTCAGTATTTGACTGTTCATTGATGCTGAATTCAGGAGTTTATCTCAATTTGCTGATATTGGTCATTTGATCACAGTGGAATATACAAAAAGGGCTTTGATACATAGGTGGACAGAACTCTGGCAGACGAACTTTAACATGGGAAAATATCCATTCACCTGGACTGAAACCTAAAATGGTGGATCAGAGAATTTTCCAAATACTGGGACTTATGGATGAGCATTGAGTTTTGAGAAAATTTCAAAAGCTGGATTGTAAGTATAAACAATACACCACAATCGTTGGTTTTAATGTTGGCATCTTACACATGAAATTGCATTCGATGCACCCCATTCAGTTTCTGAAAATGGACCTCAGGTTGCATATATGGGAAAAGGATAGATTGCTTTGAAGATTCTTTGTCTAAAAATTTCTGAAGAGGTGTGCTCCATCAAGCAAAGGCACTTATGGGCTAATCAAAATCGAGGAGTTTCAGGTCAAAATGTCCTTATTATGGATAATGAGAAACAATATCTTGGAAAGTCCAAATCATCATATCTTGAAATTAGAATTGGGTTATTGAAGGGTTATGCCTGAAATAATTTCTTCACACAAAATATGGAAGAAATATAACAAATGATGTCAGTTGGAAATTTTAAAGACTGAAATTGATAAGTTTATGTAGGCATTTAGAACCCAGAGCTAAATCCGTATATTGAATTTAACTACTGATCAATCCTGATTTAATTGAACAGAAGAACATGTTTGAAGTGATGAATGATCTACTCCTGCTCCCATCATTTTTCCTGTGTTCCTAAGTTGTTTGTATTTAGCTATATTTGATTTAAATGAATAGGCTGAATCTAATTAGCAGGGATTTTCTCTCCAGTATCATGTAGGAGAAGTCCTTAATAATGTTGATATATAAAATACATACCTTATCCCATGGATCTGTAATTCATGACACATCTGTGGTTCCTTTGATGTGAAGATCCAAATTGAGCAGAAAACACCAGGTGTGGTCTCGCCAAAGCCCTGTATAATTATAGCAGAACTTTCTACCTTCTTGGCTTCAAACCACTTGCAATTAAACCTAACATGATTTGCATTCTAACAAACCTGTGAGGTGTGAAGCCCCCAGAATAGTTTAGGATTAATTTTGGGCTTTACTACGAGTTGTATTCAGATTTAGGCGGTAATCGTGATTGGATACCTCTTTAGAGGTTTATCAACAGCATGCAAAGGAATCACAGAATCCCATCACGTCATCCAAAACATTCTATATCTTTGCTCTCATTTTCCAATTCCCCCTCTCCTCTGTTCCATCTGGTCTCTTTTTATACCAGCAGTGTCACCCTCTCTTGATTGGCCAGGACATCAAAAGTTATGGGGAGAAGGCCAGACAGTGGAGAAATGGATCAGCTCATGATTAAATGCCAGGGCTGACTTGATGGGCTGAATAGCCTATTTCTGCTCCTATGTCTTATGGTCTACTTATCAGATTCCAGAACTGGCAGGCTTTGTCTTCAAATCACCCACTCCACTCTGTCTGGTTTATCTTCCTCCACCTTTGACCCCTTTTTATTTCTCTCCTATTGTCTGACATCTGCCAATCTCCTGCCTCTTGCTATCATGCTCCAGCTCTTCCTCTTTCGCCAATCCAACATGTGCCCCGATTCTGCTCCACCCACCCTGTTCTGTTTGCACTGTTCTGCATTCCCAAACTTGATGAAGAGTTCTTTTTCTCTAACCGATGCTCCTCGGCCCACTGAGATCCTCCAGCAGATTGTGTCTGGTTTCATGTGCTGTTAAGTGGAGCAGAGCATTGGCATTAGAATTTCATCCTGATAAAAGAGAGGTGTTGTATTTTGAGCATCTAGTAAAGATATTACATACATATTGAACGGTAAATCCCTAGGGAGTATTGACGAAAATAGGACGTTAATGTACCAGGCCAAGGATCCCAGAATGTGTCAGCATAGATGAAAGAGGCTTCCATTGGCTGGGGCATGAGTAGAGGCATCTTAGTACAAATTTATAAAACATTGGTTAGGCCGTTACTAAATATTGTTGGCAGCTCTAGTCACTACACACCATGGGAAAGATGTGTTTGCACTGGAGAGGGTGCAAAGGAGATTAACAAGGACACCAGATGGGATGGAATATCTCAATTATGAGGAGAGATTATTAGGCTGATAAGCAAGAAAACTTGCAAATGTTGTGGTCAAATACATAGGTCCTATGGAAACTCAGGAGGTCCTATGGCATCCATAGGAAGTAAAGGGTAACCAATGTTTTGAACCTGAGCCCTTCATCAGGAATGATAGGTAGGCTGGTTTTATTTTCCTGGGAGCAGAGCAGGCTGAGGACGGATCTGATAAAGATGTGCAAAAGTATGAATGGGATTGATAGAGTAGATAAGAAGAACTTTCTCTGACTAGAGGGCACTGGTTTAAGGTGAAGAGTTTAGAGAGGGGTTCTGAGAATGTTTTATTTTCATCTTAAGAGGAGGGTTGCAATCTGGAAGGCGTGGCCCAATGAGGAGTTGGAGGGAGGTGCTTTCACGACATTTAACAGTCATCTGAATGTGCCTTGAATCATTCAAGACATTGTACAGTGGTTCCTAACCAGAGGGCCATGGCCCACTGGTGGACCACAGCTTGTTTCCATAAGGGCCATGGAGACTTCCCAACCCATCAAGGCCAGGGCGGGTCTGAGGTCATGTTTTGGTTCTCCCACATGATCTTCTCCGATGAAACACTGTGGATATTTTACCTTGCCTACCTTGTGGAAAGTTTTGATCAATTGAACAAATTAAATTTCAGGCTGTAAGGCAGGGGTACAACAATCATCCAGTTTGTTGATGCTCTCAATGCATTTATGCAAAAGCTTGAAAACTAGAAACACAAGGTGAAGGGAGGGAACCTTGCCATGTTCGAATCTCTTTCAGCAGAACCTGTTAATGGAATGGATGCTGATACTGAAAAGGAAGTTGTCTCACATCTCAACTGCCTCCAAGAAGAATTCCTGCACCACTTTGCAGCAATAGGTGGCATGGTTAGCATAGCAGTTAGCGCAATGCTATTACAGCATCTCTTGGTGCCTGCCACATTGTCCACCGTCAGTGGGCTGATATCGCCTCCAACCGTGCATCTTGGCGCCTCACAGTTTGACGGGCAGCAACCTCCTTTGAAGAAGACCGCAGAGCCCACCTCACTGACAAAAGACAAAGGAGGAAAAACCCAACCCCAACCAACCAACCAATTTTCCCTTGCAACCGCTGCAACCGTGCCTGCCTGTCCCGCATTGGACTTGTCAGTCACCAACGAGCCTGCAGCAGATGTGGACACACCATTCCATGAATCTTTGTCCGCAAAACCAAGCCAAAGATTACACCACCAGCTATTGAGATGGGTTTGAATCCCACGCTGTCTGAAAGGAGTCTGTATGTTCTCCCCGTGTCTGTGTGCGTTTCCTCCAGGGGCACTGGTTTTCTCCCACCGTCAAATGAATCAGGTTAATTGGGTGTAATTGGGCGGCATGAGCTCATGGGTCGAAATGGCCTGTTACTGCATGAACTTTTTAAAAAATTAAATCAGCTGAGAAGGACCGGCAATTGTAAGGAATCCCCTTCTTGTTAAAGTCAATGAAGTCCCTGATAATCTGCATGATGAAATAATTGACCTTCAAAGTGATTCAGGATGCAGAGATGTGTTTGAGACCGTCTATTTCTGAGTTTTGACCCAAAATGATAGATAGTTAGCTCAACACTGCAAAGAAGTGTCTTCAGAAGATCCTGCCCTTCTCAACCACTTATCTTTGTGAATCAGGCTTTTTGGCGTTGCTGCAGTTGAAGGCAAAGGCACAAAATCGCATTGAAATGGAGTGCATCGGGTGTGCATTATCTACAATGGATTCAGATTTCAGGTTTCAGTTTTATTGTCAGAGTCCATACATTACATCACATACAACATTGAGATTCCTTTTCCTGGGCACTGAAGCAGAATTACCACCTATTGGTAATGCAAACAAAACCCTGTACACAAAGTATATATGTAAACAAATAAATAAATGTAAACAGAACCAAGGATGAGGAAACTGGTGAAGTAAATTCAGAAACAAGGGTCACATTAAAGTGGACCGAGCTTTGATTTTGATTGGGTGTTTTTTATGTTCAGTATATGTTTGCAGTGTTTTTCTTTTAAAAAATGTTAAATAAAATGCTTTAAATTAGATTAAGATGTGTTTCTCACAGAGTTGCTTTTGACTTGAAAATATTGCTCAGTCATTGCCACAAGAGGGTCATGGCATGTTAGGCTGGAAACCAGCTGGGCCTTAGACTGTAAAAGGTTTTGAAATACTGGCAGAGTAAACTCAGGATGAAATACGGATAAATAGGATGATTGAAATTAGTTAGTTAATGATGGTGGGCTGAAGGGTCTGTTTCTACACTGTATGACTCAGTAACTTGTTAATGGCAACATTGATTTGTGATGTTATGAAGAATGATTTCTGATACACAAATAATTTGTGCTTACTGTATGTTTCAGTGTATAAATCGAGCTGTGAAACACTAAAAAAAATCTCATAAACAGGGATGGGGTCGACCTATATGCCAGATATACATCTGAGATCTTAAATTCAACAAAAAAAAACAAGATTGAAGTCAATTCGGCGTATAAGTCAATGCTGGAAGCACCTCCCCACTGCTCCCCAACACCTCCCCACCGCTGGGCACTGCCATAAGCATTCCTACCTGGGACACTGAGGTTGTCGTCGTCACTCTGGCCTGGAAGGCTGAGGTTCCTGCTACTGCAGAGACGATAATATCTCCGCTCCAGCTCCATGGGCCGTCGCTGCTGCTGGCTGGCAGGCCAAGGTTTCTGCTCCCGCCTGGAGCACGATGTCACCACTCCAGCTCCGTGGGCCATCGCCATTGCTGCCTGGTAGGCAGAGGGTTTTTTTTTCACTTACTTAATTTACTTTGGCTTGGGGTGTTATAAAAAAAATTGGGTTGTTCCTGAACAGCCTGAAAAATTGGAGTCGAATTAGACACTGGATATACCGTAAAGCCCTTAAAATTAGGCTGAAAAATGAGGGTCAACTTGTATGCCAAAATATACCGTAACTAGAATTTTTGTATTTTGAGAATTTTATTGTTGTTAATTTGTGTGTATAAATATACTGCATCTGAGCTATAGAAGTGTGTAATATATTTTGCTGGATGAACTAAATCTGACACAGAGATGAAAGAATGCTCGTATTAGTCTAATTGTGAGGTCATTCAGCTATTCTGTTGAACGGAGCATATTTATTCAAATAGCAAAGGTGGGCTCGCAGGGGAGAGGAGGGTATTCCAGAGATTCCATGAATTCACTGTCTTTCTATCTTTATTTGACTTGTATTTTCCATTGTAATATATTAACACATTTTAATTTAAAGAGTAAAACCCTGTGGATATATAATGCGAAAATCCTGGGATAAATTGGAATGGATTGCATCCTTAAAAGTTGTTATAAATGGCTGCAACTCTGAGTAGCAAGTGATTATTAGTGGAATCCCACAGGAATCGTTGTTGACACTTCCGTTCCTTATGATATATTAATGATCTCATTGAACATATTTGGAGGAGCTTTCCACAAGTTTACATACTCCACAAAGATTTGTACGGGTGTTGGAAACACTGATGAATTAAAAAAAAATAATTGGATCAAGATGGAAGAGGGCAGTGAGTCCCACATCTGGGGAGATGAAATTTAATGTTGATGAATTTTGTCTTCCCATGCAAGGTCCTGAACTAAAATCTGTTGGTTAGGAGAAGGATAAGATTGCTATATTGACTAACTCTCCAAGAAGTTACCATCAATGCCTTGAGGATACAAGGAGTAATAAAGTATAAGGAAATAAGACTTTGACAATCCAAAGTAATTCAAAAATACGATAGCATCTGTAAGCCCTTCGTTTGACCTTAGTTTGCCTATTTTCAAATAATAACCAATATAAAAGTTTTGGACTTCATTCAGAGATGGGTTCTTAGATTGATAGCTATTCTAAAAGCCCTTTGTTAAAACAGACTGAAAGAGATCTTTTATATAGCAGAGAAAAATTGGAGAGATTAAACTTGGGTTCAATGAAGCAACCAAATAAAATCCTTATAGATTGACCATTTGAATTAGATCACTTCAGCAGATGCAAAGCAATGAATAAGTTATACATTATGATAGAGTTCTTTTTACACTGGAATCTTTGATTTACTGAACAAGTTAACAGCTCTTGAAATGTGTGTTGATTTGCTGCAGATATTCCTGGGTGAGATGGTTGTCACAGTATTGGCAGAATGGTGGTTGCTGAGATCAATCCTTAATCACAGAACTAACAATTTGGCAGTGCAGAAGTTTAGAATCAGGCTTAATCATGAACAAGTCATGAAATTTGGTGTCTTGTAGGAACATCATAGTTCAAATGTTCATATTATAACCACCTTACAACATTATTATAAAAAATAAAAATAATAGAGCACGTAAATTAAGGCAGTGTCTTTGGTTCATTGATTATTCAGGAATCTGATGGCAGCGGGGAAGAAGCTGTCCTTGTGCCACTGAGTGCTTGTCTTTTCCCTGATGGTAGCAGAGTGAAGAAGGTGTGGCCTGGGTGGTGGGGGTCTTTGAGGATAGAGGCAGCTTTTTTAAGGCAGGTCCTCCTGTCCTCAATGGAGGGAAGTCTGAGGCATGTGATGTCACAGGCCGAGTTAACAGCCCTCTGGAGTTTGTTTTGGCCCCGAGAGTTGGCATATCCATACCAGATAGTGATGCAACCAACCAGAATGCTCTCTACGGTATACCTATAGAGTTTTTTGAGAGTCTTGGGTGACATACCGAATCTCCTCGGGCACCTCACTATGTATAGCCGCTGGCGAGTCTTCTTTGTGATTGCATCAATGTGGAGGCTCCAGGACAGATCCTCAGAGATGTTGACACCAAGAAATTTGATGTTGTGTCCCTCTCCACGACTGAGCCCTCAGTGAGGACTGGGGCATGTTCTCCTGACTTCCTCCTGAAGTCCACAAACTCTCCTTGGTTTTGCTGACGTTGAGCACAAGGTTGTTGTTGTTACACCATTTAACGAAATGATCTATCCCCCTCCCCATTGTTTATTTATTTATTTGGCTCATATTTCTATGCGAACCAAATACATACGGTAAAAATGATTTCAGAACCAGCATCTTCCTGTGAAAACGGTAAATAAGAATGACAAGGTTTGGAAATCTTGAATGATAAGATTTACCGTTCATTTAGTCAAAAAGGAAAATAAACTAAATATAAGGTTTTAGAAGCTGAAATTGTGAAAAGCCATTGAGGAAATTAAAGAAAGCAAGAAAGAATTTAAAGAAGGAATCAGGAGAGCCATAAAATATCCTTGGCAAGAAGGAGTAAGGAAAATGCCAAAACATGTTGTACATTTCTTTTAAAGAAGAGGGTAGCTAGGGAAAGGGTAGTTCCACTCAGACAAAGAAGGGAATTTATGCCTGAAGCGAGAGGAAAAGGGCAAAATGATAAATCAGAAGCAACATATAAAATGCAGGAGGACCTCAGCAGGTCTGGCAGGTTCCAGGGAAGGCAATAGACAGTCAATGTTTCAGGCTGAAACCCTTCCTCAGGACTGGGAAGAAAGAGATCAGAAGCCAAAGTTAAAGATCAAGTTCATTGTCATCTGATTGGATGTGTACAATCCGACGAAACAGCAATTCCCTGAAAGATGTCGCATGCGCATACACACGAACACACACACACACACAAACATTAACACGCACACATAAAAACATGCACACACGTTAACACATGCACATTAACACGCACACACCCCAACATACACACACCTGTACCCACACACTTACATACATATACCAAGACACACATTCAAACAATAACACACGCACTCAAATACCAAGACACACACTCATGTACCAACACACACTCTCTCAAACACCAACACACACTCAAACATTAATACACACACACACACTCAAATACTAACACACACATACATATACCAACACACATACACTCAAGCACCAACACACACATACACTTAAACACCAACTCATACATACACCAGCACACATTCAAATACTATCACACATGTACATACACATGAACAAACACACACTCAAACATCAGCACACAGATACATTTACCAACACACACATGAACCAACACATACACTCAAATACCAAAGCGCGAGCGCGCGCGCGCACACACACACACACACACACACACACACACACACACACACACACACACACACACACACACACACACACACACACACACACACACACACTAACTGTGCAACTCCAAGATTTTGTGCAGCGGTTTAAGATATGTCAGTACAGAAGTCCTTGTGCCATCTGTTCTGTATTAAACTGAGTGCCCAAAGGACTCATTTTCAGAAGGCAGTTTGTGATGAATGATGGTGGACAAGTTTGCCCATCAGCCACTGGTCTGCTTTACTTTTCTGAAATACCAAGCTCATACCTTAGGCTCCTGCCTTCGTTTTGTACAGAAAGCACTTTTCAAGGACAAATGGAAGAAAGAAATGTATCTGTCATACCAGCTTAACTGCAAGCCATAACAATGTAACTGGAAGGGAAGTATCCATACTGGTCTAATGGTGCAGACTATGACCTGCACTGTGTGGAAAATGAGACAGAATGTTCGCTTGAACCTATTTTTATTTATAATATTCAACTTAGACCATAAGGTGTAGGAGCTGAATTAGGCCATTCAGCACATCGAGCCTGTTCTGCCATACCATTATGAGCTCATCCATTCTCCCACTCAGCCCCACTCCCCCTCCTTCTCCCCATAAGCTTGATATCATATCTATTCAGATATCTATCAATTTCTGTCTTAAATTTGGCCTCAACAGGTGCCCGTGGTAGCAAATTCCAGAGATTCTCCACTCTCTAGCTAAAGAAATCCCTCCACATCTCTGTTTTAAATGGAAGCCCTTCAATCTTTAAGATGTGATGTCTTGTCCTGGACCCCCTACTATGGGAAACAATTTTGCCATATCTTCTCTGTCCAGGCCTTACAACATTTGAAAAGCTTCTATGAGGTCCCCCTCATTCTTCTGAACTCCAAGGAGTTTAGTGCAAGAGCCGTAAAATGTTACTCGTATGCTAATCCCTTCATTCAAGGAATAATTTTTGTGAATCTTTTCTGAACCCTCTCCAATGCTAGATCAACCTTTCTTAAGAAAGGGGCCCAAAACTGTACACTGTACTCCAAGTGAGGCCTCACCGGTGCCTTATAAAGACTCAATATCACACCCCTGCTCTTGTATCCTATTCCTCTGGATAGGAAAGCCAACATTGCATTCACATTTTTATTCACCAATTTAACTTGAAGGTTAACCTTTAGGGAATCATGCATGTGGACCCCAAGACACTTTGCATCTCCAAATGTTGAATATTTTCCCCATCCAAATAATAGTTTGCCCATTTCTTTCTTTTATTTTTAAAATAGTTTTATTGATTTTAATAAAGAGCTTATAATAATGATACAAAGAAATGATTATGAATAGTTAAATATAATTAAACAATACAATCAGTATATCAAAAACTAATGGAATTTGTAAAACATATCCATAATTTGTAATACCAGAGACAAAGAAGAATCATTCCCTCTCATTGTACCGAAGCAAGCACAAAAGGATTCAGTGTTAAATCTATATTAAAAATTGTAGATAAAGTACAGAAAATCTCTTTTTGTAATGATAGTTATCGTGGTTGCATGCTAACATTTATCATGGTTCCAAAGGATGTACAGGCCATACTAGGTTTAACAGCCTGTGAGAAACTGAACCTGGTAAAAAGAGTCCTCGTTGTAGAAAGCTAATGAGAGACAGTCAATGGCAGACTTATGAAAGAGTACAATTACCTATTTCAGGGTCTAGGCTGCCTTTCAGGAGATGACGATCAGAGTGAATAAGCGTGTGCCACCAATAATACATCCATGCAGTAAATGTTCGATTTGCACTTCAAAAGCAACTAAAAGCAGAGCTGGACAGGATGGAAATGCTGAACGTGATTCAGAAGATAGATGAGACAACAGAGTGAGTGAGTTCACTTGTTGTTCTGGTCAAAAAGAACGTAAAGCTTGGAATTTGTTTGGATCCAAGAGATCTAAACAGTGCAATAAAGGGAAAACACTTTAAGCTTATGACGCATGAAGAAATCATGTCACAGTTTGCAACTGCAAAGTTTTTCAGCAGGTTAGATGCATCATCAGGATTTTGGCAGTTAAAATTGGATGAAGCAAGTTCAAGACTGTGCACATTCAATAGTACATTTGGAAGATACGGATTCCTAAGGGATGACCATTCGGAATTGCCTCAGCTCCTGAAGTGTATCATAAAACTATCCATATGGTCTATGAGCACCTGGATGGAGTTTCCACCTCAATGGATGACATCATAGTCTGGGGAACCACGAGAATTGAGCATGATGAGAGACTAAGGAAAGTGCTGGAAGTAACGAAGAAAGCAAATCTGAAGCTGAATGGAGAGAAATTCCAGCTCTGGGTGACAGAACTATCATTTATAGAAGATATTATTGGCAGTGAGGGCATCAGACTAGATCCCAGAAAGGTGTCCACCCTTGGAAACATGCCAAGGCCACAATGCCAAAAGGACGTACAGAGGTTTAATGGAATGGTCAACCATATGGGTAAATTCATATCCAGCCTCTCAGAAAAGATGGCTCCATTGAGAAGACGAACAGAAAAGAACATTGAATGGGAGTGGAATCATGAACATGAAAAGTCATGGAGTGAACTAAAGAAACTGCTCACAGAGGAACCAGTTCTGAGGGTTTATAACCCAGTGAGATCCACAAGATATCATCAGACACATCGCATAATGGGCTCGGTGCAGTTCTTCTGCAAAAATATGATGACTGGCAACCCATTGCGAATTTATGACGGTCAATAACAGACTTGGAGATGCGATACACTCAAATTGAAAAGGAGCTGCACAGCATCATGTACGTCTGTTAAAGATTTCATCAGTTTATGTCAAGACAAGAAATCAGTGTAGAGACTGACCATAAGCTCTTGATTGCATTGTTTCAAAAGCCATTAAATGAATGTCCACTTAGAATACAAAGAATGATGATTAAGCTGAAACGCTATACACTGAATGTGGCGTACACTCCGGGTAAGCTAATGTACACAGCAGAAACATTGTCTATAGCTGTTGACACGAGAGAGCCCGCAAACACCAAAATGGATGAAGACATGAATGCTTTCATGGACATGATCACAAGTGCACTGCCCATTATCAGATGCAAAAATGGAGCTTAAAGTCAGAGACAAACAACGATGAAACACTGAGACAACAGAGAAAAAAGATCTTAGATGGATGGCCCAACATGAAGCAGGACTGCTCATCTTATGTTTCAGAGTACTGGAATTGCAGGGTGAAACTATTAATGATTGAAGACATCATCTACAAAGGAAGTAAAATCCTTTTCCAAAGAGTCAAAGAAAAGAGATGCTAAAAAGGATCCATGGAGGACATCTCAGAATCGAAAAGAGCACGAGAGGTGATATACTGGCCAAGAATCAACAATGATATAACAAATGGTGTCAAACTGTACAATATGCTGGAAAGATCAAGCAGGAAATCCTGTAGAACCACTAAAGCCATGACCAGCACCATACTGACCTTACCAGAAGGTAGGCATTGACCTATATGAATGTCAAGGGAAGGGCATTAATAGTACAGACTATTACTTCCTGTATCCAGAGGTGTGTAAACTGAACACTATCATTGCAGACACTGTAATAAAGGGTATGAAAGCCATATTCTCCAGACATGGCGTGGCAAGTGAGGTCATCACAGACAATGGACCCTAGTTTTGCAATTTAATGTTTTGACAGTTTGCCAAAAAATGGGACTTCATGCACACCACGTCAAGTCCTCATTTCCTACAGTCCAATGGTCTAGTTAAGAAATCAGTATGGACAGTGAAAAGCCTGATGAACAAGGCAAATGACAGTGGAATGGACTTCTATCAGAGCATGCTAGTATAACTCACAACGCTGCTCGAGTGTGGTATGTCACCAGCAAAACAACTTTAGATCAAACCTACCCATTCAGAAGAACCTCCTAAAAACAAAAGAGGTGGAGAAAGTGAGGAAGTTCAAAGAACAACTCAAATTCAAGGACAATCAATTAGGAGATTGTCATGTGAATCCTCCTAAGAGACTCATTAAGCAAATTTAAAGACTCCTGATATAGAATGAGGTAGTACTATCTTATTCTCTCTTCAAGTTTTAGAGTATGTAAATGTGAACACTCAAAAAAAGTTTAAAAAATGTTAACAATGTTGATAATGAAGAAAATGTAAGTTCCTGGTGTTAAAGTTAAAATTGCAGAGTTTTACAAAGAAAACATATTAGTTAAAAGTAAGCGACTTTAGTTCTAAGGGAGATGTAATGATAGTGATTGTGGTTTCAATGCAACTAGCAATGCCTGTCTGTTTGATTAGACATGGCTGCCACCAGGGGCTGACACAGAGCAGGAGACACATAGTATGCAGAGCTGTAATGGAGACTTGCAGCCTCATGGCCTCATGGTACTGTTCATATCAACTTTAAAGTAAAGAACCTTTTCCTTCATCCATGTGCTGTCTAAGAACTCACATATGCAAATACAAGATGAAACACTCTCCAGTTTTTTTTTCTAGACTAGGACAAGTCCAGAATATATGAATTGATGACGCTTCTCTACTCTTACACCTGTCACACCAGGTACCATATAGAGTAAAAGTGAGACAATTTAACTTTAGACATATATGCTCTATGTAGCACCTTAAATTACAGTAAACAATATGGGTGCATACCTAAAAGCTATTAACCAATAAAGAATTATGTCCCAATCCACATTGGATATAGTCAAATTTAAATCCTGTTCCCAAGCATTTTTAATTTTAACTGGTCTGTTTTAAACATAACAATTTCTCATAAATAATAACCATAACCACATAACATAACAATTACAGCACAGAAACAGGCCAATTTGGCCCTTCTAGTCCGCACTGATCCAAGTACCCTCCTCTCATCCCACTTACCAGCAGCCTGCCCATATCCCTCCATCCTCCTCCCATCCATATACTTATCCAACACTTTCTTAAATGACATAAATGACACCACCTTTCCCGGAAGCCCATTCCACACAGTAACCACTCTCTGAGAAAAGAAATTTCCCCTCATGTTACTCCTAAACCTTTACCCATCAACTCTCAACCCATGACCTCTTGTATCCATCTCTCCTACTCTCAATGGGAAAAGCCTTTCCACTTCAACTCTATCTATCCCTCTCATTATCTTAAACACCTCTATCAAATCCCCTCTCAGCCTTCTATGCTCCAAAGAATAAAAACCTAATAGATATTAAACTCTTACGATAAGGCCCTAAACAACAACAAAAAATCAGCTACAGAATTTGATTCAGATTCTCTTGGAACGTCAGAAAACTGTGATTTCAGAAAAAGACAGATTTGCAAATATCTAAAAAAAATTGAGATTTGGGCAGGTTAAATTTAGCAGAAAGCAGCTCAAATGATGCAAAATATCCCTCACTGAACAGATCCTTAAAACTTGGAATACCCTCTCTGTAACATTTCTCTTTCTGAGATTTTTATTGAGTTCCTTTTTGTGTGTATATCCAACAAAGTTAATTTATATTAACAATAGCTGTAAACATCCTATGAAACAGACAAAAAAAAGAAAATGTATATAAAGTAAAATTTATTCTAATGATCTAACCCTTCCCTTGTGATGTTATGTTTAAACAAAAATATTGCATTAATGCATGAAGAAAGAAGAACCAAACAGTACATTGGGATCCAATAATCTTATAAATTCTGAAAATAATCAAGGAAAGGACGCCATAAATTTAAGAAGAGCATCTAATATTTTTCTAGAGTCAAGCATGCCATCATATGTGATAACCACTGAGTATATGTGGGAGGGATAGCATCCTTCCATCTCATAAGTACAGTGGAAACCCCTTATAATGCTATAATTGGGGTCTAAAAGATCAGATTGTGAAAAAGTGGGGTCGCACTAAATTGGCGACACAAAAAACAGTGTTTTCAGAACAATAAAGAACACATGTACAATGCCTATATTTGCAATTGTCCTTTTATTTCTAGTTTTATTCTTTAGAAAACCAATCATGTTCATTGCCTGAATGCAGAATATCGCTGGCTGTGAGCAAAGTCCAAAATGCCTGTGAGCTGGAGGTTTTTTCTGTGGTCCACATTTTCAGTCTCCAGCCAACATGGGCCAGCCTCAAGGTACTCCATGACTTCAGATACTTTCAGGGTGTGGGTGGAGGCTCCTCATTATCATCCACTTGTGGTTCGGGAACCGGTGCTATAGTAACGTTGTAGATGAGCACGGAGTCCATCAGGTGCTCATGTGTCAGGTATTCATCATCGGCAGAGTACCACTGGTGAAAATCCTCTTTGCTAATTTCAAACAGCTTCTCTGCCTCATGCACCTTGTAATGGATAAATATTGGGAGAATTTGGTAAGATTAGTGGGTTACAAACATAAACACATTTTAAAACAGATTTTATTTGAAAGACTGAAGAATTCATATTCAGTAACATTGCAGGATCTTTGGAGACTTTTATGCACATTTCACAAGTAGGTGCTAATTGAAATGATGTCATGAAATGAATAGCCATTGTTTTGGAGTAGACAACCTGGCTGCAAGTACCTATAGTATTCTCACAGAAAGGTCACTCCTAGGTTTTGTTTATCTAAGACAACAGCTTGACCAAGAGAGGAGAACTCCTGTTGTTTGCTGAAGAAGGTGGGTTTTTTTGCAAGTGAGAGAGTCACATGGGCTTTCTGGCAGTCTCAGATGAATAGAGAGAGAGCGAGGTGAGACCTAGCTCCTCAAGCTCTCTCAGCCAGTGTGTGTGTGACACTGAAAGAGACTGAACAGTCACGGCTGAAACAAGCCAGGAAAAGCTGGTTGGAAACAGAAAAGTTCCAGAGTGGCGGATGGCTGGAAGTGCTATCTGTCTGATGTTTCTTTTGGAATAAGCCGAACAGAAAGGAACTCTGTAATAACCTGAAAGAAAGAGATGACCATCTGGAAAACCCTGAAGGGGCAAGTTTCATCAGCGAGACCTTGAGGTGACTAATGGTGGTACCTTGGTTGTGGGAATATTGGAACAACAAATCTCTCTCTGCAAACTCTACAAGAACCTTCCTCAGTGGTAAACATTTACCTTTCAAGCACCAAAGTCTGGTGAACTTTATACATGTTAAATTCTGTGCACAGTATAAGAATTACCTGCATCCAGAGAACTTGGAAAAGGAGAAGTGAGATTGAACTGTGAACCAAAGAACTTTTGTTAAATTTACACACACATTACATACACGTGCACTTAGAATTAGAAGGGGGCTAATTTGGGTTAGTTAAGTTTAGAGATAAGTTAAAGTCTGATTCTGTTTTCATGTTTAAAGATAATTAAAAACAACTTTTGTATAAGTAAATACTTGTCTTGGTGAATGTCTGGGTTTTGGGGTCCTTTGGGCTCGTAACAACCTGTTCATCTGTGAAGCTGTAGAATTCTTGCTCATAATCACCATTTTGCTTGGTGGATTGCTGAAATGAAAAGGCTGGTCTCAGACCTTTCTCTCAGCACTTTTCCACACACAAGGAGCTGACTGCTGCTTGAGCCTTCCCACCGAAGTGGAAAAGTTCTGTAACATGCATACTTTTCATTTAGTCTTCCAGCATTGTTGATTCATCTACAATTCTACAAATTAATTCATGCCTGTAATTCTGCTTGAACACAGAGATGATCCCCTGATCTCGGGGCTGGATCTTAGATGTAGTGTTCTTTGGGAGGTAAGAAACTCAGAGCTTTCTGTCGTGGCTTACTAGGCTGGCAGCTGGCGAGTGGGTGGGACAGAGATCAAGGAAAAGAGGAGCTTTGAGTTCTAGCTTTTGTGTGCACAAATGAGCATGGACAGCAGGGACAAAAGTTTTGTAAAACCAATCCTCAAAGATGACATTGATCATCCAAGCATTGATGCTATGTGTGTACTGACTTCATGTTGACAAGGTGGAAACAGCGGGGAGAGCAAAATATGCTAATAATGAGCATTTTCAAGTTATATTTTCCAGTCTTGTTAACACAAAACAACAATGTCATGCAATCTTTGCATTGTTTGAACCCCTTATGTCAATGGAAGTCAGCTTTGCTAGACAGCGTCCAGTCTGGGATCATCTTGTAGCAGAGGCCTGTTTTGTCACAGTTCTACACATGTTCTTCGATGTAGCCACCTTCATCTAAGAGAGTTTTTTTTGCCCTGCTGGGTATTCGCTGGTGGCAGCACTGTCAGCTAAGCAAATTTCTCCAGATACTAACACTTGAGAAATCTCATGACGGTGTTTAAACCAGTCTAGTCATCCATTGCTAGCTTTGAACTGTGAGGTTTCTCCATTGATCAGCTGGTCAAACTTCTCGGCATGAGCTTTCAGAATAGGCCTGGAAAGTGGAAGGCCTTCTGAGTGGGCTTGAATGAGCCACTCATACAGGGAGTCATAGAGGCTGACATCGTTGTCTGTCTTCATGCGTTTGGCCTTTAGTCTTACCTCTTCCACAACTTTCCAAAGCGGCGCGCATAACTTATCTTCCTGAGATTTCCAGGCACAAAGTGTTGATTCAGGTATGCCGAGGTCGCAAGCAACTTGGGTTTGACTTTTATTCTTGATTGCGTCAAGTGCGTGAATCTTATCTTTCACTGAAAAAGCTAGTTCATATTTTAATGGTGCGTTCCATTTGAAAAAAAAAACACTTTTGGAAAGAGCAAAATAAAAGGGTCCAATGGCACATCACGTTATATGTACTCTACAGCTCTGCTCTACATGGGATTGTACCCCAGAAAAATTTAAATGTTGTCTTATTTATTCCAAATAGGCCAAGAAAAGGATTAGGAGCTAAATTAATATTAAGGGCTAAATACAAAGTATGGAAGATACTTTCCCAATAATTGGAAAGCAAGGAAGATGACCAAAACATTTGAAATAATGTACCTTCTTCAGTCTTACATCTATCACACTTTGATGAGAAATTAGAATGAAATTTAGCCAATTGAACTTTGGAAAAGTAAGCTCAATGTACTATATTACAAAAAGTAAGCTCAATGTACATTACAAAATGTACATTACAATCTACATTACAAAAAGTAAGCTCAATGTACATTACAAAATGTACATTACAATCTACATTATAAAAAGTAAACTCAATGTACTACATTACAAAAAGTAAGCTCAATGTACATTACAAAATGTACATTACAATCTACATTACAAAAAGTAAGCTCAATGTACTACATTACAACTCTGATTATTTGAAATGGTTGGGATCAGGCCTATGTTGGCTAAATGTTTTTTTAATCAAATAACTGGTCATTCAACAGCAAATCACTTGCATTAATGTTTAAACAACAAACAAACGCTTTGGGAAGGCTTTTTAACCATTAAAATAATGTTTAATTCTCACCAAAAATATGCTGGCTGCAATACCACCGCAATCACTAAGACCTCCAAATTGCCCCAGCCAATTCATGCCACATCTCCACTGCTGCCGCTGATTTCTGGGGAGACTTCCCGGGTTGGTGGAACACTCACTGGTGAGTCGGTGTGCTTCCACTGGAGCTCCCGATGCCTGAGTCCTGACTTCGAATCCTCCCCTAGTCCTACGGCACATGCACACTGGGGGGAGGGGGGAAGGTCTTGTGTATGTGTGCAGTAGTAGGCCGGAAGAGATTTTGGAGTCGGCGTTCGGAGCTTTGGTGTACCGAGGATGGAGGGAGGAAAGGCGAGAGGAGGAAAGGGGAGGAGGGAATGCCACTGAGCCCGAGATCTCTCGCTCCTGCCTGGGAGGCCACTGTACTTGATGGCGTCAGGAGAAGGGATTCTTCAGACTGCTTGCAGCTGGGAGAAAGTGGCATGCAGTTTGAGAGGAAGGGTTGGAGAAAAATGTCAATAGGGGAACATAAAGAAGAAATAGAAAGAGAGAGGGGAGGGAGATACCTGAAACGAGGACAATCATTGTTCTAATTTAATGTCGAATGAATTTCTTTTCAACCTATGAGGTCAGTTTGGCTCTGAAAAAAATTTGGATAAATGAAGATTTCTGATTTGTTCGAGATATCTTCATTTATCCAAAATTTTAAAAAGAATTTGGATTAATGAGGAATTTGAAGAATCCAATTTCAGATAATTAGAGTTGTATTGTACTTTAAATTGCAATAATGAATGTCAGGCACATAGAGAAGATGAATTAACCAATTTCAAGATAGAATCCTTTAAGTTTCAGAAAATATTGCGGAAAATATTGCTCCAATCATTTCTTAGTCTTGTCCAGGGAATTACCACTAGACAGCAATAATAACTCACAGAGAACTGATAACTTTTTAGTAATCAATTTAAGATTATAAATCTTTATCATCTTTAACTCCAAATCTTGAGATCTGGTATTTAAAAAGATCTTAATCTGTAAATATTTTAAAAAAATGATGTTTAGTTATTTTAAATTTAGAAGATAATTGTTCAAAAAAGGCCAAATTTTGGTTAATAAAGAGATCATGAAAGGATTAGACTCCAAATTCTGATCATTGACAAACATCTTGTAGCTGAAACAATAACAAAATTCCAGTGTGCAGGTGCAGAGCTAAGTTTGTGCAACATATATAACCATCTCTGGCCTGCAGATTGCCCTGTTAAACTAGGAGGTACAACTCCAAAGCTGGAACCAAACAAAAACACATCACAATGAGGCACCATGGCAATACAAAACATATACCCCCATGAATCCAACCCCATACCCTCCAGTCCCTTCCCCCCCAAGGCTGCTGAATAGGCCAGCAGCATGCTAATTAATAAATCTAGAAATGCACAATCTTCCAGTGGAGATTTTGTGTTCCCGCTCAAGAACAAAACAAGAACATTACCCCTGGAGCTGTTCATACTAGACCAAAAGAAATCATGTTTAGGCTAAATCACAGTACACATCAAAAGAAGATGGGAGACTTCTCATAAAAGTTTTTTAAAAAATCTGTTATAGGATTTGATAGAAAAATCTTAACTGTAAATACAATCAAAGTGTGTTAAATTTTTTTGCTTCAACTTTTCTAAATTAAATTGATTCACAATAGCAACGCTTTCCCTGTGAAAGCCTTAAAACAAATGAATGAACATCTAACATATTAAGTTCAATCATCTGTTGAAAACAACCATTCAATAGAAAAAAAAAGAAATGCCATTCAAGACGGAGTGAGAAGTTGGCGAATGTACTCCCAAGCTCCATCCATTGTACAAAACCATTTCTTGTACCTGCTGGGAAGAGAAATGTGAAGACAATGAACGCTTAGACCCACACTTGTATAACTCCAATATAACTTCCCTATAGAAGGCCTGCTGCTTCATAACTTTGGGAGAGTAATCTTCCACAATTCTAAATTGTTTGCCATGATATTGCAGTGTACCTTTATGATGGGCTTCAGAGATCAGCAGTTCCTTCGTTTGATAGACGTATAGGCGTATAACCATCGAATGTGCTCTATCAAGCTACTGTGGTGTCAGAAATATTTGCAGCGATAAATGCTTTGACCTTCTCAAGTGCTTCAAAGAACCCCTCAGTAGTCGGGTTCACCTGGGTGAAACAGTTTCCTGTTTCTTTTCATTTTCCCACTTTTACCGACCGTGCCACGTCATATCCTTTGTGAAAATAGGAAATTTGCCTATGAAAGTTTTAAAAGGTAAACAGGGTAAAAAAGAATACTGAAGAGCTGTGATAGAGACGACTACTCCATAGCACAACCCACTGGAAGTCTTAGTTTGCCCTTTTAATCCTTCTATCAAAGTGCATAACTATACACTTCCCAACATTGTTTAATTTGCCACTTCTCTGCCCTTCTAATCTAAACTCTCTTCAGTCTCTCTATTTTCTCCTTACTCCCTGTCCCTCTGCCTATCATTGTATCCATCTGCGACCCCAGGTCAAGTCATGTTTATTTATCATTAATATCATGCTCGCATGGTAAAGATGATATAGCATTTCTCCAGGACACTGAGGATATTTGCATAAATATATGTTAGAATAGAAGTTAAACACATTATAATATTAAAATATTAAGATGTATTTGTGTATCCACAAATGTTCTGGGAATTCAGGAGCCTGATGGCTTGGGGGAATAATCCATTGCCCAATCTGGTCGTAAGGACCCGAGTGCTACAGTGCCTCATACTAGATGGCAGAAGGGAGGTCAGTTTATGTGAGTGGAGTGTGGAGTCCTTTCACAATGTTTATTGCCTTTCGTCTGCATAGAGTGTTGTAGATATCCTTCATGGTAGGAAGAGAACCCCCAATGATCTTTTCCGCTCATTTCACTATCCTCTGCAGGGTCTTGTGGTCCGAGGTGGTACAGCTTCCAAGCCAGGTGGTAATGCAGTTGCACAGGATGCTTTCAATACATCTTCTATAGAATGTAGTGAGGATGGAGGGTGAGAGATGAACTTTCCTCAGCTTCGCAGGAAGTAGAGGTGCTGCTGGGCTTTCTTGGCTATGGAACTGGTGTTAAGGGACCAGTTGAGATTCTCAACCAAGTGCACTCCAAGGAACTTGATACTTTTGATGTCCTCAACAGTCAAGCCATCGCTGGTCATTGGAGTGTGGTCCCCTGAGCTCTCCTGAAATTGACAGCCATCTCTTTTGTTTTATTAATGTTCAGATACAGGTTGTTTGCTCTGCATCAATCCGTTAGCGACTGCACCTCATCTCTAAATACTGACTCCTCATTCTAACTAATAAAGCCCACCACTGTCGTGCCATCAGCGAACCTGATGATGTGGTTTGAGCTGTGTTTAGCTCAGAATCTATTGATTCTTGGAAGATCATTACTTATGCCTCTACAATCTCTATAGCTACTTCTTTCAGAACCTGAGGGTGCATTCCAATTGGTCCAGGAGATGCATCTACCCTTAGACCATTCAGCTTTCCAGACACTTCTGGTGAGTGTAATTTCACTCGCCTCTCTTCCCTGATGCCCTTGAAAGTTTGGTGTACTGCTAATCTCTTTCACAGTGAAGACTGAGGCAAAATGCTCATTCATTTCCTCTGCCATCTCCTTGTTTCCCTTTACAATTTCTCCAGCATCTTTGTTTCTATATCTACTCTTGTCTCAATTTTACTTTTTTTTGAAATTTTTATTTAAAAGTTTTCAATACGTGTAATCATAGCCAGATACAATACAAAATATAATGGTCAAATACTAAGATCAAGTCCATTACTTTATGCTATAAACCCTAACCCCCAACTTCCTCCCCTAAACAAACCCCAAGAAAGAAAGGAAAAGAAATAGAATAAGAAAAAAAAGATAGAAAAAAATAATGGTAGGAGAACAAGAATAGAAATCTGGTTGCTGGAGGTGCCTCCCTCCACCCTCCCCCCCCCCCTCACCACATGGCGTTAGTCAGTTGTGTCATGATAATGAATATGTATGAGATGTACCGGAAGTCACGTGGTATGAGAGAGATAAGAACACAAGCAGGAGAACAAAGGAAACGGGCGAATAAAGCCACTGAGAAGTTTACCGAAGTTTACCTGATAAAACTTGTGTTTAATGTTTTATTGACTTCACATTTCGGGCCACAAATGTGACAAGTTGTATCTTTTAATTCGTCTAAGGAGGTTAACGAGGTTCGAAGCTTAAGGAAAAGGTCTATAAATTAATTCCCTCAATTTGTAAATATGGGCACCAAGTGTTCAAAAATACATCATACTTACTTCTCAGATTATAAGTGATCTTCTCCAGAGGGATGCAGCTATGCATCTCTTTGCTCCTTTTCTCAATACCCAGGTTGGTATTCTCAATTTTACTCATAATATACTTAAAAAAAAAAGCTTTTGGGGTTATTTTTGCTAACTTCCTTTCAAAGTTTATCTCTTCCTTCCTAATGACCTTTTTTGTTGTGTTTTTGCTTTCTTGAATGCCCTTTCTTGTACTTTGGGTTTGACTTCTCTTGTCAGCCAGTTGTGCCATTTTTTTTCCATTCAAGAAGGTCTTTCTTTCTTGAATACACTTGTTCAGCACCTTTTTTTTCTCATAGAAACTTTGGCCATTTCCTCTCTCATACCTCTTTAATCCACTGGAATACGGAGTCATCTGATTTTAGTTTCTCCCTCTCAAGCTCCCTTACCTTCAGCTTGCATATCAACTCTGGTTCATTCCACAATACCCAATCCAGAATTGTCATTTTCCTGGTTGGCTCAGCCACACACTCTTCTAAGAAGCCATCCTGAAGGTATTCAATAAAATTCCTTCTCTTGGATCTAGCACCGACCTAGTCTTCCCAATCAACCTGGATATTGCAATCCCCATAATGATTATAACATTCACCTTATTGCGTGCCTTCTCTATCTACCTCTGTAGTTTGCACGCCACATCCTGAGTAATATTCGGGGACCTGTTTAAACTCTCATCAGGGTCTTGTCACCTTTACAGTTTCTTTATTCTACCCTTAGGGATTCTATACCTTCTGATCCAATGACTCCTCTCTCCAAAGATTTAATTCTATTTTTACTCAACTGAGCCACTCCAACCCCTCTGCCCACCTTTCTCTCCTGCCGATACATTCTGTATCCATGGATACTTAATTCCCACCTGTGGTCTTTCTTCAGCCATGACTCAGTAATGGCCAGAATGTCATACCTGCCAAAATCCTTGCTGCATTACTAGAACATTAACATAATTTCTTATACCGTGGGCATTTAAAATCAAGAACTTCAGTGATGAATTCATTACCATTTTTCAATTTTGCTTCTGATGTACATTAAGTTAAATCTTAATCTTAAACTTGCAAGTTTGCCCTATTAACTGCCTATCTACACTTGCATACATTCTGCCCTCTCATTCCAGTTCTTTCCCCCTCCTCCATTAAACTATTTTAAACCCTTCTTAACAGCTCTGGAAAACTTGACCACCACAGTATTAGTCCCCTCCCATCCAGGTGCAACCCGTCCTTTATGTGCAGGTCATAACTTCCCAGAAGAGATCCTAATGATCCACAAATCTGATCCCCTGACCCCTGATCCCTGCACCAACACTTCAGCTATGCATTCATCTGCCTCAACTTTCTATTCCTGCCCTCACTGGTGAATGGCAAAGGCAGTAATCTAGACATTACCACCCTTGAGGTCCTGCTCTTTAGCTTCCTACTGAGCCCCCTATATTCCCTCTTCAGGATCTCATCCCTATTCTTATCTATGTTACTTGTACCAACATGTACCAACCTGTGGCTGTTTACCCTTCTACTTGAGAATACTGTGGATGTGATCAGAGGTCAGAGGTCCTGGAATCTTGGAGGAAACATAACATCAGGGTGTCTTGATCTTTTTTCCCTCTTGGATCCCCAATCTCTTTATCTCTCCTCTTCTCCCACTTCCCTTCTGAGCCAAAGGGTCAGATTCTGTGCCAGAGACCTGGCCACTAGGACTTGTCCCCAGTAGATCAATTTCCATTCCCCCCCCCCCCCCCCACCAACAGTGTCCAAAACAGTGTACTTATTGTTGAAGCCAATGGCCACTGGGTTCTCCATGCTGACTGCCTATTGCCCTTCCCTCTCCTAAAAGTCACCCATTTGCTTGCCTCTTGGATGTGGCAGTCACATTATTGTTTCTATCACCCCCCCCCCCCCCCATTCCTCCTGAATAATCCAGAGTACATCCAGCTCCAGCTCCAGTTCCCTAACAAAGTCTGTAAGGAACTGCAGCTGGATGCACCTCCTGCAGGTATAGTTATCAGGGACACTTGTGGTTTCCCAGATTTCCCCAAATCCCGCAATTGGAACATATCAATGCTCTAGTTGCTGTCTCCACTATCTACTCTGGTTTATTATGAAAAGATCTTACCTGTATTAAGTATTGGCAAAGGCCAAACATTTGCCTGCAACTTGTTGGAGGATGATTTAATGTTTCAAACAGAGGAGTGCAGGCTTGTTAAAACATAATCTGTTAAAGAACAGATCATCAGTTAGATGCAGTGACCTTGCTTGCATGAGGCAGAAATGAAAGCATCTATTCCTCAGCTTGTTTGTGCAATTTTGCAATCTTCTGTTGCTCAACTTAACTAGCAGCTGTGTTGTCCATAAAAGCACATTCTTATCCTACTCCACTTTTAAATCAAACACAGTAAACTAATCAAGACATACAGGAGGACATGTCAAGACACCCTGATCCTCCTGTAAGCAAATGAGTCTGCACACTTTGCCTAACAGCGATAAGTTAATGTATTTAGTTTCATGTTATTAGCAGTGAGGTGCACTATTGTACTTGGCTTTGATGACCTTATTTCTGCTTGTTAATTTGATTGCCTTCATTCATAAGAAAAGGAATGCATACTGATAATTGCCACAGCAACGTCATTTCTCTAGATCAGTTGCACAACTGTGGTCTTCCTCGATGTGAGTTGAATTTGGCTTCTCTCTGGCGCAAGCTAAATGCACAGGTGAGTAATTACAAACACACAGGCCCACAAAGCGGACTTCAGCCAAAAGTGAGAGCACAGAGGGCCAACAAAATCAAGCTAAATAACGAAGAGTGTGGTGTTCCAATTTATCACAAGCAGAACAGTTTAGTTATTGTAGCCAAAGAAATCTCAAACCAAGAGAGCACACAGAGCTTGACGTTTCCTCATCAAAAGAAGTGGCCATCTTCTGAGCATTTATCTTCCTCAAAGGCTCCCAGCATGTAAAATAAGTTGGAATATAATTGCTCACTGAGCAAAGGCTTGTCTCACACAAAACATAGTGCACACATGCCACTGTTCCCCATCAGAATATAATGATTTGAAGCTACATCAGGCCACTCAGGCCTTCACCACCATGTGCCATTAAAGAAGATTTGACCTTTCATGTATTTCCACTTCTCTGTTTTAATTATTATAATATCAACAATTCTATTGATTTCTGTCTGCAATATGGACAACGTATCAGCAACACATCCTCTACATCTCTTTCGGGAAGAGAATTCTGAAGATTTGCCATTCACTGGCTGAAATTTCTTCTTATCTCCATCCTGAGGGGCTGCAGGGTCGGCGTCAGAACAAGTCTAATTGGAAGGCATTAGAGTGACTGTGGGGTGAGGGAGGGCACAAGTTGACGTTCAAAAACTTACTCAGCCGGGGAGGGGTGGGGTGGGGTAGGCAAGGTTGACAAACCTGCCATGAACTTCCTTGGTACACAGCTGTCACACTTCCCCCTCCCACCAATGTAAGAGACAAATGCACATGCTGATATCACGTGGCATCTAGTGATGCTAGTGCTGTGTGTTGGGGGGGGTTCCACAATGACTAATTTGGAGGGGCAATGCCCACGGATGCCTCCCTCACCAATTGGTACTGGACAAAAATAGCTATCCCCTTATTCTGAGTTTGTGACTCCTGATTCAGCTACATGATCTGGGGGAGGGGGTACATATATTATTTCATGCCCAGGAAGGATCTCCATTGAGAACCAGAAGAGACCCTTTCCCTATGAGAACCCACGTTGCTCCTTCACCCAGCGAGGACTCGAGTCTCTCCTCTCCCCATGGGGACCTGTGTCTCTATCCTTGTGGGAGCCACTTCTCTCCTTCCACCAATGAGGACCTGTGTCTCTCCCCAGTGAGGATTCCTGTCTCTTCGCTTCCAAGCACCTACTGCTCTTTTCTCACTTGATGGTGGAGTGTTGAAGGTCACAGGTTTGGGATTATATGCTAGATTGTTCTAAATCTTATTAACCTTATTCCTTTTATATATTCTCAAATCATGCCATCTGTGGAATAATGGACACAAGACAGATTTCGTCACAGAATCTGAAAACCAACAATAGAATTTTGAGAGTGGTACACACCATGATGTTCTCATCAATTTAACTGATTGGATGTGTGTTTATCAGAACCTTTAACATAATTTATTGGATCACTAAGTTCTTTGCTGCACAAGAAAATTTAAAAAACAACTGGAATTGTTATTCACTATTTTTATAAAGCGATCTGCAAATAATCTTCCAGTAAAAGCATCCTGAGGTAAATATCAGACTGGTGTTGGCACAATTCCATAAAATCAAGTTTTTTAAAAGTTTGAGCTTCAGTATATCTATTATGAGATATTATTAATGCTATTTCATTGAACAATCTTACTGCAATTGTTTGAAAGGAGTTGTAAGACTTTGCAAAAGCTTGACTTCATCTGTTACATGCAAGCATGCTGTGATATGAAGAATTTCTACTGATTGACAGTTAAATCTCCACAATATATATATTTGACAGCTTGCTAAGTAGATCCAGGCCTACAATCGGTCAATCATTTGTGGTACGTGATTCAGAAATTGGGATGTTTCTCATAATTCCTTTGTCCAACTGATTAAAATATCAAGTATTGATATGATTTTAGTGGTAGAGACCGTAAGGTTTAGAGGCATTTAGCCTATTATTCTCCTCTGCCATCCATGACTGATATTGAATAAAGAAGTTCCTTTTTTTCCTCTATTCACGTCTCCAGAATGGAGGACCATCGCCTTCCCAAGATCGTGTTATATGGCCAGCTCTCCACTGGCCACCGTGACAGAGGTGCACCAAAGAAAAGGTACAAGGACTGCCTAAAGAAATCTCTTGGTGCCTGCCACATTGACCACCGCCAGTGGGCTGATAACGCCTCAAACCGTGCATCTTGGCGCCTCACAGTTTGGCGGGCAGCAACCTCCTTTGAAGAAGACCGCAGAGCCCACCTCACTGACAAAAGGCAAAGGAGGAAAAACCCAACACCTAACCCCAACCAACCAATTTTCCCCTGCAACCGCTGCAATCGTGTCTGCCTGTCCCGCATCGGACTTGTCAGCCACAAACGAGCCTGCAGCTGACATGGACTTTTTACCCCCTCCATAAATCTTCGTCCGCGAAGCCAAGCCAAAGATTCATAAACAGTAGCAGAAGTATGAAGGTAGGTGTAGTAACAGGTAATGTTGATGAAACTGAGAGGCTGCAGAAGGACTTAAAGACAGATTAGGAGAAGTGGCAAATGAAATACAATGTCAGAAAATGTGAGGACATGCATTTGGGTTACAAGAAATAAATGGGCAGACTATTTTCTAAATGGGAGAAAATTGAAAGTACCCACAGGTGCAGCAGCCTGGGAGTCCTCGTGCAGGATAACCTGAAAGTAAACTTGAAGGTTGAATTGGTGGTAAAGAAGGCAAATGCAAAGCTGGCATTCATTTCAAGAGGAATAGAATATAAGAGCTGGGATGTGATATTGAAGCTTTATAAGACACTGGTGAGACCCCACTTGGAGTATGGTGAGCAGTTTTGGGACATGTGCTGATGCTGGAGAGATTTTAGAGGAGGTTCACAGAGATGATTCTGGGAACGAGAGAGTTATCATATGAGGAGCAATTGTTAGCTCTTGGCCTGGTACTCATTGTAATTTAGGAGGGGGATCAAATTGAAACATTTCATATGTTGAAAAGTATGGACAGGATAGATGTAGAAAGGTTGTTTCCCATGGTGGGAGAGTCTAAGACAGGGGGGCACAACTTCAGGATTGATGTGCATCTGCTTTGAACAGAGATGTGGAGGAGTTTCTTTGGCCAGAGGGTGGTAAATATGTGGAATTTGTTGCCACAGGCAGTTGTAGAGGCAAGTCATTAAGGGAGAGATTAATAGGTCCTTGATTAGCCAGGGCATCAAGTGTTATGAGGAGAAAGGCGGACACTGAGGCTGAGTGGGAAAATGAATCGGCTTATGATTGAATGACAGGCCAGATTTATTGGGCTGAATGGCCTATTTCTGCTCCTTTTTCTTATGGTCTTATCTCTTTTAAAGCATTCCTGGCTGAAACTAAATGACTGTCCTTGACTTAATGAAGGAAGATTCAGCTGAACTTTAATTGATTTTGCCCCTTCTCTGTTGCATAATATAAAACGATGACTTAAACATCTATCAGTTGTCAGACACCAAACATCTATTAGAATCTCAAAAATGAACCAATGGACTTTGTTGTATATTGTATATTGCAAAGTCAGCTCTGAAATTAACTCATCACTTGTACTTTTGAATCTCTGCTAGTTTGTGGTGGTGGTAAATCTAATATTGCTGGCTATTGCAATACAGAAATGCAACAGTTGGTAATACAGAAAATGAGCATTATATCTCTTTATAAGTGAGGTCAAAAAAGAGCAATGGGTTAAAGGCCCAGTGGTTACATCTGGGAAATGCATTTGATGCCTGAAATTAACTTTATCCTCTGGGATGAAGATTACTCTTTGTGGTCAAGAGTTAAGTGACATGGGGATAGGGGTACTATCATTGCTGTCTGACCCACGTCTCCCTATTCAATTTCATTTTAGTAATTCCAAGTAAGAGCATTGCTGTGCGTAAATGGAAGTGTTCTGAGGATGATGGTTCACTCTACACAGCGCTAACATTTGGGCTGATTGAGCAGCTGTAAAGAAGAACAGAATATTTTGGACTTGGACTGTTAGTCACATTTATCAGTATAGGGATGATTGGATGAACTTCAAATCGATGACAAAAAGCCAGAAGCACTGACAAAGTTGAGTGAATCATACAGTTTTTTTTCAAGAACAGCTGAAGATGATCAATGTCCTTAACACAAAAGAATCATGATTTTATTGGCAAGGCGTCCTTGGAACTTTTGGTCAAATTAATTAAATTTAGAGATACATCAGGGTAATGGGCCTTTCCAGCCCATGACCCCATGCCACCCAAATTCACCCATGTGACCAATGAACACACGAGGAAACCCAAACAGACATGAAAGTCGTCATCTCCCTATTATAACCACATCGCACTGTTAGAGTGATGTGGGATGCTTTCTGAAGCAGGAAATCATTCCAATATTTTTGCACAGTAGCTGGTTGGTAAGTCACCTGCAACTTAAGCAGGCTTGGAACAACAGGTTTTCTAGTACAAGTCATAATTATTCTGTCATTCCTGTTTTTGACTTTGTGTGGTGGGTGTACATGGAGTATCGCTGAGTGAACTCAAAATCATCTGTTCATTACAACATAACTCATGGCTGACTGGTGTTTCAATTGACTGTGCTAATAGTTTAGCATTTACCCCCATCTGTTATCCTGATGTGCTCAATGGTAACCAATTGTAGTCTAGTCAAGTTTATTGTACTTGTGCAATCAGATGATAATCCAAGGAAACAACATTCTCCAATCCTCGGTGCAAAATATGTTGCACGCACCCAGACTATACAGACAATGCAAGTATTCATATATATAAATATTGTTTTGTTACTATGAGATCCTTGGAAAGTTAGTGTGAACAGTTCATTTGGTCATTCAGCATTCTCACTACCCATGGGAAGAAGCTGTTTCGCAACCTGGTGGTTGCAGCAGACTTCAACAAGGATCTTACCTGAAGGCTGCACCTGGCAATTGGAGTCAGGTGTCCCAGGCAATGGGATTTGAAATGCTCAGATTAGCAACAAGCTGATTGGGCAATGGAGATGAAGTGATCCAGGGAACTTGTGACACAGGGTGGTATGAATTCACTTCAACTTAGCATTCTAGAGAGATGGTACTTTTTGAATGGAGTTCCACACAGTACATGCAGCAGTGAGTAGGATATTTATAACTTTTTTTTGTTAATGTGGTCCTGGCTCTAATTTTCCTGTATCTCTTTCCCAATGGGAGCAGCTGAAAGGTGCTATGTGTGGGGTGGAAGGGGTCCTCAAAGATTTTGTGTGGCCTCTTCAGATTCTAGTAGATCACTGTTGTGTTCAGAATAAGTTTGATGGATTCAAAGAGAATCCAGGCTGGATATGTGCTATTAACAAATAGAGCAGTAAAAGGTTGACATGATGGTGGCTAGTAACTTTACCTGTCTGAGACTTCTCAGGAAGTGCAGTTGTTGTTGTGCCTTTCTGAAAATTGAGATGTGTGTCTATGATAAGACTCTAGTTAATTCAGTTCCCAGGAACCTGGTGCTCTCCATTCTGAGTTTAGAGTATAGCAGAGTAGGTGGATGGAGGAGGATAGTAATGGGATCAACTTGAGTAGATCACATAAGTAGATCACATTGGGTCCTGGAGTTCACTGAGGGAGGAGGAGTTGCTTGTAGTCAGGATTGTTTTTATATTGTATGGGCTTTGTGACTGGGAAGTGTGTGGATATCACAAATGGGTTCTTTGTCATTGGTCGTATTCCGCTATTGACTGTGAACTGATCATGCACCTGAGCTGTGTTGCTTACTCTACTCCAGGGGTGGTCTCACCAGGCCTCTACATTGCTGGAATATAACATGTGAACCAGTCCTTTTAGATGCAAATGGCAAAAACATTTATTTAAAAAAAAAACTGCAGACACTGGAATATTGAGCAGACCAAGAATTGCTGCTGGAACTCAGCTGATCAGAGAGCATCCAATTTGTAGAAATGGTCACTCAATATTTCCGATTGAAAGTCTTCATAAAGACTTGTGACTCAAAACATTCACTAACCACTTCCACCCACAGATGTGCTCTAATCTCTTTGGCTGGTTTAGATGTAAATGTCTGTATCCCATTTTTATATGGATTCTTTAATGTTGCTACCATGACATTTCAATGGTCACTTCGCATTCACTGCTTGTAGCCTCCTTTCATCCTGTTCTATCCTTTTAAGGTCCCAAGTGGATGAACACACATTTGTTTCATTTAAAATCTATTTGCCACAACATTAACCAGTCAGATAAAGGTTCCATCTCCACTGTTTCCATTACTGCTTTATCTTTCCATTATCAGAAATCTTGAGTATGTGGCTTTCCATTTGTTAATACAATGAGCAATTTCTGCTTCAACACCAATTCTTGCATGACACCACTCCACACATCCTGCCAGTTAGAGTATCTGCCCATATTCCAATTCAAGCTCCAATTGCTCAATCAATTTCCTTGCTGATATTATTTGCCTACAATTCCACAATGTCTACATCAACCATCAGGCCTTTGTAAGGTATTTTATCATATGTCTTTACAATATCCATAAAAGCAATTTCCAGACATATTTCCTGTTCCATTATTTTAATTTTTGCTTCAAAAACTATCACTCATGCTCATGAACATTGCCTCTTCTTGACAAATCCTTTTGGGTTTTTCCCATTTAATCAGTAATTTTCAAAAAAAATTCCTTAATTTTTAACATCTTGTAATTTCCAAATGTTAAATATGAAAATACAAATTAGGAACAGAACCAGGCTACTAAGGCCCTCAAGCCTGCCATTTAATAAGATCATGGATGATTACAACCTTGGAACTAATTTATTTATTTTTAAATGTAATTTATAGCAATATTTGCATTATAGTGCCACAGCAAAAGAATGAATTTCGTGACATGGCAATACATAGTGGTTTGGAAGCACATTCCTATCTACAAGTGATGAACATTTGCCTCTTGCTTATTGCATTAGCTCCTTCTGCCTCAGAAATATTCAAAGTCCTTGCTTCCATCACTTTTTGGAGAATGGAATTCCAAAGGCTCATCTGAGAGGAAATGTGGCTTCCTTGATCTTAAGTCAGAAGTGCCTTTTCTTTTTAAAAAAAAACTAGTTTGCCTAGTTACAGATTCTCCCACATGAAGGTGCATCTTCTTTGTACCAATCCTATCAAGACTCCTGTTGTGTGTGGAGGAAACATGGCCTTCCTGTCTGGACGTGTGTGGTCACTTGTCCCCCCATGTCTGAAACTTGTTCAGAAGTCACATCACCTGGGGGGCGTGGCAAGATGGCGTAGGGAGCGGACGTGCCTTCCCGGTCTCCCCCAGGCAGTTATATAAATACCCGTTTTAAGAATATTTCTTTTCTGTTAAAAGTCTTTGTTTTGTTTATCAATTGTTTTTAGTTTAAAATGGCAACAAAGATTAAGGAAAATAGAGTTCAAATACAGAACAAAACTACACTCTCCGACTTTGGAAGAAACTTGGCCTACTTTCCCAGACAGAACCACGGAGTCAAGGCTGGAATCTTCTTAAGAACGGAGCTCATTAATTGGACTGTCGGATAAGCTGGCCTTGGACACCCCTCTGAAAGATGGTGATGAATATTGATTTGAAATGTTTTATGAAGATAAATTGCAGTAATTGGCATTGGTTGCCTGTGAGTTTTAAAAATCCAGATAACATTAAAGTTTATTAGTGATTTTTTTTTGGATGGAATATCGGAAGGATGAACTTATTATCTATAAATACAGAACAAAATTACATTCTTTGACTTTGGAAGAAATTTGACCTATTTGCCCAGACAGAGCCGGAGTTGGTGCTGGAATTTTCTCAAGAACAGAACTTATTAAAGTTGATTTCGGACTCCTTTTTGAAAGATGGCGACGAATGTTGATTTGAAATATTTTCTGATGATAAACATATATATGGAACTCCTTGACCTGCAATAAGGTTTATCAGTGATTTTTTTTTGGATGGAATATTGGAAGAGTGAATTTATTATCTGTGAGTATGCATACATTGCTAACAGATTTTAATAGTTTTGAAAAGGTTTTTTTTAAACTAAACAACAAGATCAGTTTAATATTGAGAAAATTGGAAAAAACGGAAACTTTATTAAATTTGGAAATTCAGTAGAAAGAAACTATGAACAAGATTGATGATTTATAAAATTAAAGTCGAAGGAGCAATGTCCAAGAAGAGTTAAAAATTTTGAATAAGTTTTTCTTGAAAATAAACATTGAGAAGATTGACAAAGTGGAAAATTTGATATTAAATTGGGAAACATAGAAGAAAGAACTTATGAATAACATTGATGCTTTAGAAGATCAAGACCGAAGGAATTATGTTCAAGAAAATTTTAAAAGATTTGAAAAAACTTTTTTTGAAAGTAAGCTACAAATTCAACTTGAGACTGAGAAGAATGGAAGATTCGGTGTTGAACTGGGATGTTCAGAGGTGTTTTAATTCAGTGGATGAAATTCAGGAAGACTTGAAAAAAAAATTAAAAAAAAAACTTTTATTGATTGTAAACAATGTTTAACTCAGTGTTGGGAGGGTGGAAAGGGTGCAAAATTTAATATCAAGTTTGGATTTTTAAAAAAAAGAGTTTATGAATAAGATTGGTTAAATTGATGGACCGGGGTTTTATGGATATAAGAAATGATGATTTTTCGGTTTATACGTGTATTTTGTCTGCCTTGGGGGGGGGGGGGGGAGGGAGTGGTACTTCTGCTCCCGAAAGTCATATGCCACTTGTGGTTTATACCACACCCATTTGGGTTTTTGGGAATTAACCACCACAAGGTGGTTTCCTAAGGGGTTAGGGGAGGTGGGGGGGGGGGTGAAAATTTGAAAATTATTTAGTATCTATTATGTAATATTATACTAAGTCAATTTGAAATGAATGTATGGAGATACTATAAATAAATTTCAAAAAAAAAAAAGAAGTCACATCACCTTGGACTCCAGCCACCCATTAGGGCACACCTTGCATATGGCAAATTTAAATCCCCTCTGGTCATTATTGATTTGAAGCATAGATTAGCAGTGCATGTAACACAAACATACAGCACATTCTCTCTGCCTTGTTGTCCAAGCCCTGGACACTGCTCCATGCCAGGTCACTACTAGGGACATCACTGGAAGTGTCCTGGATAATGTGGGTGTGGGTTAATTAAAGTTACGTGTGATGGTAACACTTGTGTTCACTCCTCTCTTTTTAACCCACTGAATCTGAGAGCTTCCCAACACGACAATTGGCACTGTGAACAGGGTTCAAAGAGTTTTGTCTGAACACCCATGTGGGAGGTAAAGATAGTACAATGTGGGAGATTGTATTAACAAGTGTGTGTGAGCATCCTGTCAGATGTTTGTGATTATGTACCTGCTCATCAATGGGGGCAACAGGAGGTGATCGACAGCTAGGGAAGGGATCCCAGGGTCAGATTACAAAATCTCCAGGTACACTGATGACCGTCGGGGGTTCAGCTGTTTGGCAGTGTGGCTGGCAAGCTACACCATGCCAGTCCATTGGGTTGACAGGTTAGGCCCCCATGGAGAGAAAATGGGGCATCACAAGGTCTTCCACCTGGAGTAACTCTGGTTTCTCGAGGCCGGTGGGGAGTTGTGAGGAAGTCCTAGGATTAATTACTAACATCCATACCAAGGTGGCAATGGGGTAATCATGTACAACTTAAGTAATCAGGATGCACAGAAAGATTGGGAGATAGAATCCCTGCAGCAACACTGTTGTTGCACTGCAGTTGCAAACAGCTCACTGGTCTGGCTTGCAGATTGACCTAGGGAAAGGCCAAGCCATTGTTCAGCATGGGAGGGGATCGACACATGGTTAGGTATGTGTTGCCGGATAAGTGTGAGCGTAAGGAGACAGAGTCCTGTGACAAAAGTCCTCCCCACTGTGTGCCTGAGCTTTTACAAAGCGGACCAATGACCACGTGGTCCCAGGTCTGCCATGAGGGCATCCTGCCAACCCTTTAAAGGTGGACCTCAGATGCGCATGTATGCGGTCACGGTGAGATAACAGAGTCCTGGGCTTACTCTGCTAAGGAGATAACCAGTCAAGGGGAACCATGCCACCAATGGCCAGGCAAACACCTTGCCATGCTGCTGCTTCAGTTGGGAGATTTGGGGGGGGGAGGGCAATTCCTTGCTTTCTCATGGGAAGTAAGTGCCTTAGGTGGTCTGTCGGACAAGCAAACAATTGCCAACACCTTGCAGGGGTCGATGATGGCACCACCCTATGGGAATGGGTGGTGAATGAGGTCTGGTCCAGATTCCCTGCCCAACTAGAATGGGGCCAACTTGGTCAGCTGCAGTGGCAAACTGTTGACATTGGGACATCATTTGTTAAGAGTGGATATTGATCATGGGTATCTGTAAGCACCACCTCCCAGGGAGCACAGTGACTGGAGCCTTGGTGGGCTATTCGGTTGCCATCTCATGCCCTGTTATGCTTGTTCTTTCAATAAGAATTACTTTACTATGCTTTAACATTTAATCATCTTTAGTTTCCTTGAACTGCTTCCACTGACTTTCAATGACCACACCGTCATGTGTCATTTCTGGTTTCTCCCCAACCATGCACATTGCCTTCTGGGAAATGTAGTTCTTGTTTATATGCATAATAACACACATTTCCCCTTTATTAAAATAAAAATATAAACACAAACACAATACTATGTCTACATAACAAAAGTACCTATATTCCATGGTCAGTCTCTTTCCACCAGTGGTGTCATTGAGGGCATCAGTAAGAATTTTTTTTTTTAAATTCTCTTCCTTTTCCAGCAAATTCATGGACAGTCACCAGTGGCTGGTGATTTTTGCAGTTGCGGATCCTCAACGTTATAATAGGTCACCAGATGCTGATAAATAATTTCAGAGGAATTTCTTATGTCTGCAGAACTAACTTCATCTTCACGCAAGATGTGGTTTCCTCGCACATCTTGTAGTTCTATCAAAAGCACCCTATTCTGTGAAAGATCAAACACCTGCATTTTGTATCTCTGATTCTCCCTGTTGAGTATTGAAGCCCGCTTATTTGCCTAATCGGTTCATTTTTGTAAATGGCGATTTCCTTCATGAGCCCTTCTCATTGAGCTGAGAGATTTGCCACAGTTTTTTGCACATGTTCATATTTTTCACATTGGCAATTCAGAAGCAAAGCTTTCATCTCCATTTTTCACAATTTCATTCAAATATTTATTCACTCTCTTATTTTACTGTTTTGCCAACAGCAATTGATCTTGGGTTCCAATGTATCCATTATATAACTCTGAGCTTCATTCCAGACTTCACCATCTTGGATACACCTGCTGCAGTGAGCAAAATAGCTGCCAGTTTCTCTTCTGATGATGCCACAACTCCTTTTAAGGTTTGTAGTTGAAAGAAGATGGCCTGCATTTTCCAATTCCTTATGAAAAGTCTCCAAGTTGTTTTCTTAAGAGTTCATATTCTTGTATCGATATATTCTTATCCTCTAATCTAGCCATACATTCTATTCGATGTAGCTGAAGTCACTCATTAGACGCTGTCAATATAATACTAGCAATTGGACCTGACAGACTAAAAGTTGAGATTAATAGGCTTTAATCACTATAAACTCAGTCATATCTTGCATGCTGTTGGCTCGATTCCAAGGTGGTACTGCCTTCACTAGGGATCCTGGAGGGGGGAGGAGTTACAGTAATGGTGTGGGCCAACCATTACAATGACTGCAACACTGTTCTGCCACAATCCACAATCTGTCCACCATGTCTGACAGTTGCCTATTGTGTTCTTCATTCATTTTCTCTCTCCTGTAGGGCCCTTTGCAGTTCCTGATCCTTCAAGCTGAGTCTCAAATGTTCTTTTCTCCTGCCGTGCCGCTCTTCCGCTGTTGTCAGAGCTGCAATTGGCTGGGCAAGTTCATCTTCTACTTCTGGTAATGTCTCTGTTCACTTCATTGTTTGCTGAAATTTCTGTTCAGCAAGCTCCAGATGTTCTTGTAACTGTCTATTTTTGTCTTCTAGCTGGCGTAAGAAGGCATCCTTATTTGCAGCTCATTTTCCAATTTGTCATGAAGTTGATTTTCCCTTTAAGGTATCACTTCTCCACTGTAGTTACCCTTCCTTCCATTAGTGTTGTTTGTTTATCTTTGCTCCATGAAGCCATGAGGAATTTTTTTTTCCACCAGTGAGCTCTTCACGTGAACAAAATTATAATTTGAAATACCCATACATGTCAGCATAAAATGTGCATTTTGAACCTTAAAAATGTCACCCAAAAAAACCAGACTAATCTTGTACTCAAAGTATAAAACCCAAACCTTAATATCTCCCATGGTGATGGAGATCAGCACAAAACGCTCGCATAACTCCTATGGTCCTACCACTAAAAGTTTTTCTACTGAAAATTGCATTTTGGAAACTGGATTAATATTAATGTTATATTAAAACAATAAAAATGTATAATAAACCTGTCTAACGTACCTTAAAATAATGGCACAGCACATGAAGCAACAGTCATTATTTGCAACAGCTGATGAACAGTAAACAAGCACCCAGGGTTCCAGGGCGCAGTCTGTTTACGCTGCCTCGTCAGACCAATCACAATAAATTTTGTGACAAGTACATTTAATGACAGGCTTTCTTGGAAAAGCTCCAATTTTCACTAATGGAGGCACTGGCCAATTTTAGAGAAGCATGTAGCAGACGTGGTCCTTGAGCATCGTCAAAATGGATACATTTTATCAAGAAGGAAATAAGACCCATTTTGCACTGAAGCGGGCTAAAGACCACTAAGAGCACCGCAAAAGCTTCAAAGCCACTGTTTCATAGTAAATTCATTTTAGGAAAATATCGAGAACTGATGCAGGAAAATAAAATAGTGCAGAAATTGCCAGCAGATCATTATGTCAAAAGTTACTAATTTCCAGAGCTGTTATACAAGAACATTAAGAATTATGATTATTAAGAAACATGGATGAAACACCCATGAACTTGGTTGGAAAAGGGACAGTGCCAAGCTTGAGGTAGTCTTGTACAGCAATTATCACTCAAAACTTGCATTTTAAGTGGAAATTCTAGGGTAGGGTTGTCTTGTCTGCCAGTCATGTTATACAGCAATATTATATATAGCCAACTTTTGATACTATATTTCTGGCCCTGTTTGTATCAATCACTGGAATGTGTTCAAGATTATTAGCTGTATTCAAGCTTATTTGATATATTTTTTTATTTATTAAAAACAAACATTAATTGAATCTGAGCTGATCCAATTTTCCTCATTTAACAAGGTGTATATCATTCTTAGGTTTACAGAGGTAGATTTTAAATTACAGCAGGGAGAGAATCTGGGGACAATTGGGCTTTGTACAGAACAGCTGCTGTTCATTTGCTGTGCTAATTGAAAGTTGAAGACAACCCTCTCATTCTTCAGGGCACTGACATTTTTCAGAATACTTAAGATGCAAACACAATTGAATATTTTGTAGACAAATTTGGTAGTCACTTATCTGAAACAACATTTTGCATCGTATGAACTGAGGTGAATATTTCCAAGAGACTAGGAGTCCCAGGAATAGAACCATGGAACACAACAGTAAAGAAAATGGTTCCTTCAGCCCTTCTAGTCTGTGCCAAACTATTATTTTGCCCTATCCCACTGACTTGTACCTGGTCCATACATGTAAATTTTCAAATGTTCCTTAAATGTGAAGATTGATTTAGAAAATTATATTGCAGCAATCTATATCTTCCATTAATAATTTTTGTCATATTATCTAATCAATTATACTTAACTCCTCAAAAATTAAAGATTTAATTCAATATTATCTGATTTATGCTTTAGAAGTAGTCAAGAAGTATGTTCATTTTTTCATTCTACTTGGCAATGTTCTAAATTTAAACCCTTTTGGATACAAGTGAAAATATTCTTGGAAAAAATATTAAAGGTAAAACTGCATGTTATTTTTATTGGGTAATATTAAAATGGTTAGCTTAAAATTATGTATCAAATTGAATTGTTAAGAATAGCTTTAGCTATTTCTGGGAAATGTATAGCCATTACTTGGAAATCCTATATAGATTTAGGAACGCAAACATGGCATATTGAGTTATGATCTTGTATTCCACTGGAAAAATAAATAACTTGTAGCTTACATAATAAATAACATTTATCTTTGAAAATATGGAGCCCATATTTGCAACACACTGGTTTGAATATTTGGAGCTCTCAATAATTCATCCTGTTGGTGATTTTTCAGCTCCACAGTTGGACTTTAAGTTGTGTATGTATTTTTGATAATCTCCCTTGCTTTTAGAGGTTAGGAGTAGGAGGTGGGTCGGGTAGATAGATAGATAATTACTAACTGTGGTTGAAAATTTATACATTTTTTTTTAAAGGTGAAAACACCACTTCAGCTGACTGCTGGTTCCACACTTCAATAACTCTGTGATAAAGTTGCTCTTTATGTTCCACTTGAACCTTTCCCCTTTTACCCTTAACCCATGTCCTCTGGTTTGTATCTGTTAATCTCAATGGAAAAAGCCTATGTGCAGAGCTGGAGGATAGAAGAGATCAAGAGGAAAGGAGGCATAGCGATACAGGAAGGGGAAAAGTGGGTGGAGAGGGGAAGAGTGCTAATGGAAACTAAAGTAATTGATATTAATGTCATCTGGTTGGTGTGTGCCCAGTCCGAATAGGAGGTACGGTTCCTCAAAATTGTGGGTGGTCTCAGTCTGGCAGTGTCGACATTCTGGCATGAAAGTGGGGGGGGGGTGGGGGAAGTGAAATAGGTGGCCACTGGGAGATTGCTGCTATTGTGGCAGACAGAGCAGAGGTTCTCAAAGAAGTGATCTCGCTGTCTGTGCCCAGTCATTCCAATGTTGAGGAGACCATAGCAGGAGCAGCAGATGCAGTAGATGAACCCTGCAGATTTACAAGTGAACTTTGCTTCATTTGTAAGGATTGTTTGGGGCCCTGAATGGTGGTGAGGGAGGAGATATAAAATGCAACACTTGTGACACATACCTTCCCTCACCACCATTTGGGCCCCAAAACTGCCCTCTCCAGGGCAATATTTCACTTGTGAGTCTGTAGGGTTCATGTACTGCATCCAATGCCCTGGTTGTGGACTCTGGGCATCTTCCAAGCAGATGGCATCAATACTGACTACTCCATTTTCTGTTTGTTCCCATCCCTTATTCTATCGTCATTTTCTGTCTTTCCTCCCCCCCCCCACCCCACCCCCAATCCATTTCCTTTCTGTCAGTACTGCATTCACAGAGCAAACCTGCTCCCCCGATCATTCATCTTTCCTCTCCTGTCCAAGGCCATTGGCTTGTGCTATTCCCCTTGCCTTTTTGTCCTTCTTATCCCAGCCTGTTTGCTCATATGCTAAAGGGCTCAGGTCCAAAATGATGGTTCTATAATCTTTTACCTCCTATGGACACTGTGTGGCCTGCTGAGATCCTCCAGCATTTTTGTGTTTTTTACAAAAATCACAGCATCTACAGCCTTTTGTTTCACTACAGCTCAGCATTTAACACCATCACAGTAGCAGGCTCATGACCAAGATAAGAGATCTGGGACTCTTTGTTCTTCTGCAACTGAATCCTTGACTTCTTCATCAGCAGACTCTAATCAGTGCAGATCAGTAGCATTGACTTGGGCACCACAAGGCTACATGCTTAATCTCCTGTTCTATTCCATATGTGCACATGATTGCATCAGCAAGTTCAGCACCAATGCAATCTATAAATTGAAATGATGAGTCAGAATGCAGGATGGAGATCAAGAATCCGATTGGGTGGTGCAAGAACAAAAAAATTGTGCTCGTACCTCAAGACCAAAACTCATGGTCTGTTATGGTAATACCAATATCCCTGAGCAGGAAGCTCTGCAAAAGATAAAGGACATATCACAAAAAACCTTCCCCACCATCAAGAACGTCCATAGGGAACAGTGCTGTGGGAGAGCAGCAGCAATCATCAAAGATCTACACTACCCAGCACATGTTCTGCTCACACTGTCACCATGAGGTAGAGGTGCCACAAGACTCTGACCATACAGTTCAGGAACAGCTGCTACCCCTCCACCATCAGACTCAACAACAAACTCAGATTCTTAATTAAAGGCTTTTGCACTTTATTGATTTTTTTTTTCTCTCTGTATTGCAGTTTGTTTACATTTTTGTTTGTTTACCTGTATACATATCATCTTGAGTACAGTTTTTTTGGCACTAATTTTTCTTCGCCCACAGGAAAAAGAATCTCAGGGTTGTATGTGATGTCATGTATGTACTCTGACAAAAAAATTTGAACTTTGAAGCCAATTTTGAATTTTAAGAAGGGAGGGCAAGAAGCTATGCACCTGTCTGCATTGATGGGTCAGAGTTAGAGAGGCTTAGTACCTTGTTCCTGGGAGTTCAATATCAAAAACCCTCTTCTGGAGCCAGCACTTTGAGGCAACAATGAAGAAAACACAGCATTGCTTTGACTTTGAGGACATTTGGGATGTCATTGAATATCCATCAAACTTAGAGAGACACTGTTTCAAACAGGCGTCAATCATACTGGTGCCCAAGAAGAGTGCAGTAACCTGCTTTAACAACTATCGACCAGTAGCCCTTGCTTCGACAGTGATGGAATTTTGAAAGGCTGGTGTTGAAGCACATCAGCTCCTGTCTGAGTGGCGACATTGGATCCATTTAAGTTCACTTATTGCGCATCAAGTCTACAGTGGATGCCATTTCACTGGCCCTACACAAAACCCTGGAACATCTGGTCAGCAAAGATGCATACATCACAATGCTCTTTATCATCTACAATTTGGCATTTAACACCATGATCACCTCAAAATTGATCAGAAAACCCCAAGACCTGGGAGTTAACACCCCACTGTGTAATCAGATCATGGATTTCCTCACCTCCAGACCACATCAGTGAAGATTAGTAAGGAGTTATCCACAATCTCCATCAGTACCTGAGCACCACAAGACTGTTCTTAGCCCCCTGTACTACTCACTTTACATCTATGACTGTGTCTTCTTTGGCTTGGCTTCGCGGACGAAGATTTATGGAGGGGGTAAAAAGTCCACGTCAGCTGCAGGCTTGTTTGTGGCTGACAAGTCCGATGCGGGACAGGCAGACACGATTGCAGCGGTTGCAAGGGAAAATTGGTTGGTTGGGGTTGGGTGTTGGGTTTTTCCTCCTTTGCCTTTTGTCAGTGAGGTGGGCTCTGCGGTCTTCTTCAAAGGAGGTTGCTGCCCGCCAAACTGTGAGGCGCCAAGATGCACGGTTTGAGGCGTTATCAGCCCACTGGCGGTGGTCAATGTGGCAGGCACCAAGAGATTTCTTTAGGCAGTCCTTGTACCTTTTCTTTGGTGCACCTCTGTCACGGTGGCCAGTGGAGAGCTCGCCATATAACACGATCTTGGGAAGGCGATGGTCCTCCATTCTGGAGACGTGACCCATCCAGCGCAGTTGGATCTTCAGCAGCGTGGACTCGATGCTGTCGACCTCTGCCATCTCGAGTACTTCGACGTTAGGGGTGTAAGCGCTCCAATGGATGTTGAGGATGGAGCGGAGACAACGCTGGTGGAAGCGTTCTAGGAGCCGTAGGTGGTGCCGGTAGAGGACCCTGATTCGGAGCCGAACAGGAGTGTGGGTATGACAACGGCTCTGTATACGCTTATCTTTGTGAGGTTTTTCAGTTGGTTGTTTTTCCAAACTCTTTTGTGTAGTCTTCCAAAGGCGCTATTTGCCTTGGCGAGTCTGTTGTCTATCTCATTGTCGATCCTTGCATCTGATGAAATGGTGCAGCCGAGATAGGTAAACTGGTTGACCGTTTTGAGTTTTGTGTGCCCGATGGAGATGTGGTATTCATGGTGGGGAGCTGGCTGATGGAGGACCTCAGTTTTCTTCAGGCTGACTTCCAGGCCAAACATTTTGGCAGTTTCCGCAAAGCAGGACGTCAAGCGCTGAAGAGCTGGCTCTGAATGGGCAACTAAAGCGGCATCATCTGCAAAGAGTAGTTCACGGACAAGTTTCTCTTGTGTCTTGGTGTGAGCTTGCAGGCGCCTCAGATTGAAGAGACTGCCATCCGTGCGGTACCGGATGTAAACAGCGTCTTCATTGTTGGGGTCTTTCATGGCTTGGTTCAGCATCATGCTGAAGAAGATTGAAAAGAGGGTTGGTGCGAGAACACAGCCTTGCTTCACGCCATTGTTAATGGAGAAGTGTTCAGAGAGCTCATTGCTGTGACTGTGTAGCTCTATGACAATAACACCATCTACAAATTTGCTGATGATACAACAGTAGGGGGTGGTATAATGCAAAAGGATGAGTCAGCGTACAGGATGGAGATTAAAAACTTGGCTGAATGGTGCACCAACAACAAACTTAATGTCACCAAAACTAAGGAGCTGATTGTTGACTTCAGGGAGGGAAAGCGAGATGAATAAAATCCAGTGATCATTGGGGGATCAGAGATGGAGAGGGTGAACACATTTAGTTTCTAGGGAGTCACTATCTCAAAGGTTCTTTCCAGGATTCAACACACCAATGGCATCATGAAGAAAGAATATCAGTGCATCTACTTCCTCAGGAGTTTGCGGAGGTTTGTTATGACATCCGAAACCCTGGCAAACTTCTACAGAGGTGTGGTGGAAAGTGTGCTGAATGGCTACATCACAGTCTGGTAGGGGACCACCAATACCTGCAAGTTTAAAGCCCTCCAAAAGGTAGTGGACACAGCCCATAAATCACGGGCAAAACCCTCTCCATTATTGAGAACATCGGAGGGAAGCAGCAATCATCAAAGACCCTCACCACCCACCACATGCTCTGTTCTGGCTGCTTCCATCAGGAAAGAGATGTCGGTGCCACAAGACTCGCCCCCCCACCAGATTCAGGAACAGCTGCTAACATCCCCTCTATAGGGGATCCTTTGTATCTTTGAGCCATTAAAACAGCAAGGAGGCTTTACAACTGATTTGAAGCATAGAGGATTCCTGTGCTGTTCCATGAACATTGAATCTACTTCTCTTTGGGAAGCAATGCAGGGACTCGGGACTGCCTACTGAAGCTGAACTCCACCATTCTTTTGTGTGAGAAAGACACTCAACAAATCTACTGTATTTCCAAAATTGTGAAATTCAAAATATTCATGTTTCTTGTACATTTTATAATTTAATCTTTCAATTTCGGATATAGTCTTATCTCTTTATTGTTTGAGTTGTCTCCATCGCATCCCCTCATCTGAGAACCATGAAGTAAAATGGGATCAGCTTTTTAAGCTACTTGATGATCAATGAAGATAGTTATTGTACAGTATCCTGTGAATATAATCACCATTCATTCCAATCTGGGTAGAAAACTGTGGGAGGCCTGAATAACGTTTTGTTAAACAGAAAATTTGTCATGTGCAGTAATGCCCTGACAATACAACTATATTAGAAGTTGAAGCTCCTGAGATTTTGTTTTGTATGACAGGAGGTCCACCATAATACAAAATAGATATTATTTTCTACTTTCACCTTATTTTGGTCTCAGAGTGTACACTGGTTTTAACCTGTCTTGGACTTCTAAAATGGGAATGAGCTTATCCACATTGGTGACATGTTGCATCTTGCCAGATTGCTGTTGTATGAATATTTAACAGATGCCATTGAATTAGAGATGATAACTTATTTATGTTTCACCACAATGCTTTCACTCTTATAAAGGTAGAAATGTTGGAGGGGAAAATCTTAATTGCTTGTCGAAGTTTTATTCTGTGTAATTTCAATTCTAAGAAATCTAACTAACTGATCAGCTGTTTTGAAATATATATTTGAGCTTATTTGTGGGTTGAAAGTTCATTTCATACATTGTGAATACTTAATACATCACAAATATTGCCTCCACCTTGTTTGAGAACTGCAAAGCAGTGGGTTCTTTCACTGAAGAAAATCCAAGTTAGTTTTATTTAATGTGTTTTCACCTTTGTCAAAAAGAGAATTGCCACTTCATCAAGCTCCATGCACAAAACCTTGCACAGTTCTTTTAATGAACCATTCGAATGAAATTGGGTTCCTGTGACCTTGAAGAGGGCTTAGCTTGAATCATTCTTCCTTCTTTCAACTACGTCCTCACTGGAGAGTTAAATATCGGGCAGCTCTGAAATGACAAAGAGTTAAATCAATGCCAGTTGTGTGCAAATTCACTTCTCGTTGCAGCAAGTGATTGACAGGAAGCTTCTTCTGTTTTCTAAAGCTGGCTGTTGCTTTGATCTTTGTCTGGAAATGGGAACAGTCTCAGTATTTCTGCAGGTTAGCTTGAATCATTGATCTTGCGTTCTTATGCTTGATACCAATGACCATCAATCATTGTACGGCTTATCTTGCAGGCCTTGGCAGCTTTGCTTATTAATAGCTTAAGTGAAGGTTAATACCTTACTTGAAGGCCAGTGGAAGTGAACTTGTGCCGGTAAACCAGGGAGGAGCAGTACATGTTTCCAAATGAAACTAAATGATAACAGAAAATTATAACTTAAAAAATTCTATCTAATTCCTTAAAATGTTGATTGCAACATTCTTCAGAGTCCAAGCTCAAATGTGCAAGGAAAGTTGATTTTTACATATGAATGTTGGTAGGGCATTTCTCTGCAATTTTTTTTCATTTTGAAATCTGAATTATGTGCAGTTGATGTGGTGACGGTTCTTTTCCCATCCCACAGCCCCACCTTCATTCACCAATGAGAGCAATGGTAGAATCATCTATATCAAATTTTACATGGAAAACTTAAACTCTCAAAGATGAATCATGTCAAAGAAGATATATTATCAAATGGATAATCTTGATAGTCTCAGTCATCAACTCATGCCAAGCTTTTTTATGGTTTCAATTTTTTTGTGATCTGAGCACAAGTGGTAGAGCATACCTAATTTTCTATAAAGCTGGGTTATTTCAGAAGGCATTTATGAGACTACTGGCAGATTAAGAGTTACATAAAGGCCAGACTGGGGAAAAGTAATAGATACTCTCTCTGGTAGGAAATAAGTGAACTAAACATAATTTTACAATAATCCAATAGTTTCTGGTCACTGTAACTGATGAGCATTTTTTTAAAAAAAAGTTCTTGTGGCATTCCAATTCATCAACCATGGTCAGGTGAGACTCTGGTCTTAGTCAATAATTTAACTGCCTCTCCCTACCTGAAAGGAGAATGCGAATACTCTACCCCACCTTAAAGATTCTCTGCACTGAAATGTAGAGAAATGGAAATGTGGATACAAGCAAAGGCTGGAAAAATAATTAATTTGCACTTAAACTAGAAAAAAATGAACTCAAAAGCCATAATAATGCATATTATCCTTAACCAGCGGCAAACATGATTGCCAAGATGACAGTTTTCTGACAGATAGCTTTAAAGCAGTGGTTTTCAAACCCCCCACCCCCCCCCCCCCCCCACACTCATATACCACTTTAAGTAATCCCTATGCCATAGGTGCTCTGTGATTAGTAAGGGATTGCTTCAGGTGGTATATGGGTGGAAACCACTGTTTTAATTGTACTAATTGACTTGTTATGTGCACGGTTTCATAACTCCAAAGGAAATGGGCCAATGGCAATTTTTCTCAAGCAAAATATTTCAGTAACAATTGGGTCTAGAGCAGTGATTCTCAACCTTCCCTTCCCACTCACATTCCACCTGAAGCAATCCCTTGCTAATCACAGAGCTCTTGTGGCATAGGGATTAGTTGAGGTGGAATGTGAATTTTTGGGTGAGGGGGGCAGTTTGAAAACCACTGATTTTAAGCCATGCGCTTGAAAAGATTAAAGATTGTGTAACTGTTTTTATATCGACTGTCTTCTCTCAGTTTCATTCTAATCCTATTCTTTTCCTTGTGGTCTTGCATGTGACTTTCAATTACTTCTTCCTTAAAAGATCTTTGAGAACAGGTGGGAAATTTTTACCTCCACTACTTGGGTGACATTATCATTGAACCACATCGCCCCTGCACCACCCCCCCACCCCACACCCCTCTTTGTAGTGGGCTAATTTTCAACTCAATGCCAATGGAAATGAAAATCCAGTCATAGGCAGTCAATGTGTAATGGCAATCTTACAGCTGGGTGGCAAGCTGAAAATTGACCCTATGGCTATTCAGGTGATAAAACCACATGTATTATTTTATAGCTGGCATTCATGGGCCTCTTGGGATATATCAATAAGCAATTTGTAAGAGGTTGAAATTCCATCTAAATGTTGCTAGCTCGGTATATTTTTCTAAATGCACCTGTTGCTCAGCTATTTGTTCTGTAAATTTACAAAAAAGATTGCTGTCCTTCAAATGTAACAATTTTGAGAAAGAACAAATGTATGTCATAAGAGGGGAGATGGTTCTCGCAGTTTTAAAACAAGATTCTATGGCGTTGAGCTGAGAAGTTTAGGGATTTTTTTTTTCATGTCCATGCTAATATCTGGGGGTCTTGTTACAATGAAAGCCCTCACTCATCAAAGGTAGAACCACCTACTCATTGGACAGCCCTTTCATGGTGATATTGTTCATTGGTTTCATTCAGGTGATGAGCATGTTTGTAATCTCACTAGAACCATAGAACGTTACAACACAGAAAATGGGCCATTCGACCCTTCCGGTCTGTGATGACCAATAAAACTGGTTAGTCCTACTGACTTACTCTCATTTCATAACCCTCCAGACCACTCCCATCTATGTATTTATCCAATTTATTTTCTAAATTCAAGATTGAATCTGCATTCACTACATCAGATAGCAGCTAATTCCACACTCCTACCACTCTGAGTGGAAAAAACTTTCCCCTAATGGTCCCCTTGTACCTCTTCCCTTTCAGCCTAAAGGTATGACCTCTCATATTTATCTCCCCAAACCTAAGTGGAAACATCCTACTTTGTCTATATTCTTATAAACCTTAATCAAGTCTTCCCTTTTCTTTGTTCTAAGGAGTATAGTTCCAACCTGTTTAATCTTTTCTGGAAACTCAACTTGCGAAGTCCTGGCAACATCTTAGCAAATTTTCTCTGCACTCTTTCAATCTTATTGATATTTTTCCTGCTTCTGGGTAACCAGAACTGCCATCATTTTGGTGTATTGCACTAGACCCCAGCATCTGATTTTTTTTTTGTCGTGGTTGTTTACTTTTCTTCTTTTTAAAAAGGATATAACCATTGCAAGCAATGACTTGAATAATTTCAACATAATATCCCAACTTCTATACTCAATACTTTGATTTATAAAGGCTAAGATGACAAAAGTTTTTTTTTCCAACCCTGTCCACATGTGATGCCACCTCCCAGGAACAATATATATGTGTATTCCCAGATCTCTTTGCTCCTCCCACTCCTCAGTGGCCTACTGTTTACTGTGTACGTCCTATCCTGATTTGCTCTTCCAAAGTGCAACACCTCACACTCATCTGCATTAAATTCCATCAGCCATTTACTGGCCCAATTTCCCAGCTGGTCCAGATCCATCAGCAAGCTTTGAAAATCTTCCTCACAGTCCACGATGCCTCCTATCTTTGTGTCATCAGGAAACTGCTGATCCAATTCACCACATTATCATCTAGGTCATGTATATAGATAACAAACAATAGTGGTCCCAACACAGATCCTTGAGGCACACCACTCGACACAGACCTCCAGTCTGAGAAGCAACCATCCACCACCACTCTCTTTTCTCCCACACAGCCAATTTTGAATCCAGTTTGCAACCTCTCTATCTATACCTAGTGTCCTAATTATCTGAACCAACCTCCACGTGGAACCTTGTCAACGGCCTTACTAAAGTCCATATAAACAACATCCATGGCCTTTTCCTCATCAGCCTTCTTGGTAACTTCCTCAAAAAACTCTACAAAATTTGTTAAACATGACCTACCACGCATAAATCCTTGCTGACTGTCCTTAATCAGCTGATGATGGTCCAAATATCTATATATCCTATCTCTCAGAAATCCTTCAAATAATTTACATACTACACATGTCAGGCTCACTGGCCTATAATTGCCTGGTTTACTTTTGGAGCCCTTCTTAAACAGCAGGACAACATGAGCTGCTCTCCAATTCTCCAGCACCTTCCCCGTGACCAAGGACATTTTGAATATATCAGTAAGGGACCCTGCAATTTCAACACTTTCCTCCCTCATGGTGCAGGGGAATATCATATTTGGTCCAGGGGATTTGTCTACCTTTATTCATTGTAAAGCAGCAAGAACCTCCTTCTCCTTAAACTCCGTGTGTTCCATGACACTTCATCCTTATTCACTATGTCAATTTCCTGAATAAATACCGATGCAAAAAAAAATTCAAGATCTCCCCCATTTCACGAGGCTCTGCATATAGTTCACCCCTCTATTTTTCTAGGGGTTCAATTTTATCCCTTACTATTCTTTTAATATACTTGCAGAAACCCTTTGGATTTTCCTTCACCTTGTCTGCGAAAGCCCCTTCATGTCTTTTTGCCTTTCTAATTTTCTCCTTAAGCATTCAACTTCCATTTCCTATACTCTGCAAGTAGCTTATTTGCTCCTTTTTGCTTGAACTGCATATATAACCCCCTCCTTTTCTTCACCAGCTCTCCAATATCCCTTAAAAACCAAGGTTCTGTTTACATGCAATCTCTGCATTCTCAAAATTTTGTCCTTGAAGGCCTTCTACTTGCTAGATGTATCCTTGCCAGAAAGTAACTTATTCCAATTGACTCTTCTGAGATCCTTCCTCATATTCTCAAAATTGGCTTTTCTCCAATTCAGAACCTCAACTCAAGGACCTATCCTTTTCCATAATTCACTTGAAATAAATGATCTTATGGTCACTAGACCCAAAATGCTCACCTACACATGCTTCTGCCACCTGACCTGCCTACTTCCCTAAAAGAAGACCAAGTATTGCATCTTGATGTAGAAAACTTTCCTGTACACATTTGAACTTCAATCCATCCAGTCCTTTTACTGTATGCGACTCCCAGTCTAAATATCTTTGTGGACCTATGCTGGATTTGAACTCTTGTGGTGAGTCGGCAAATAGATGCCGAGACTGCAAATTTAGCACGACCCTGTGGGAGTGCTGTATTGAGGACGAAATATTTATCTGAAGTTTAGTTTGGGATTTCCAGTGAATGAAACTGATCCCATAGCACCATTGTAAAACTTCTCTGTTTGCGGACCAGCATTTATATCATCTGGAAAACTGATTACCTAATGTTTTTCAGAATTGGTAGGAGTCACCTGACTGCTGTATTCCATAAATTACATGAGGAATCACATTAAAAATAAACACTTTAGAGCTTCATTTCTGTCCTAATTTCAATCCCAATCCATCTTGAACTAGTTGATCAGCCATGATCGCATTGAATGGCGGAGCAGGCACGATGGGCCATTTTTGGCCTACTCCTGTTCCTACTTCCTATTCCAATCATGCCCATTAGGAGAAACCAGATTACAGCATATTCAGGGTCATGTGGATTAAGGAACTGGCTATTGTAGCTCCATCCTTTTTTAATGTATATGAGATGCCTTGTGCGTTTTCCTTAAAATTTTGTATGCAAATTTATCTGTTAAACTGAATAAAAATATTTTTAAAAGAAAAGAGCATTATGGGGTGAGATTGGATCAGATGGCTCTTTAATCCCTCGAGCAAAGGATTCTACAGAGATTTTTTAAGGTGAGAAGGGGGACCTGAGTGAGATTTTTTTTGACTGAGGGTAATCCACATCTAGAATATGCTGCCACAGGAAACAATAGAAGCAGGAACAATAGCAAAATTCAAAAGAAATTTAGACATCTTTATGGATAAGATGGGCTTGGAGGGATATAGACCAAGTGCAGGCAAATTGGATTAGCCATCAGCATGAATTAGATGGGTCTGAGGACTTGTTCTTTGCTTTATAACTGAGGGATGGAACAAAAAACTGAGGGGAACCATGCAAACTTTCTCCTTTATTGTAAAATAAAAGTAATGTTGAATTTATCTGTGGTATTGCAAAGGAATTAGATAAAGCCACTTATAAAATATTTTTATCTGTGATATTGTTTGGTGGCTAATATGATTCCTAGAATCCTAAACAGAACACATAATCGTTGATCTTATTGGGTTGTTCCATGAGAGGAGGAGACCTTCATCAATATTGTGGTTCTAATTCCTGGAGTTCCCTCCCCAAAAGTTGCTTTACCAGGAGCAAAGTGATTCAAGAAGGCAGTTCACCACCAGATTCCCAAAAATAATTTGGATGAACAATAAATGCCATCCTTGCTTGCAATGGTTATATCCTTTTTTAAAAAGAAGAAAAGTAAACAACCACAACAAAAAAAATCAGATGCTGGGGTCTAGTGCAATACACCAAAATGATGGCAAAGTAAAAGTTGGTCAGCATTTTGGGTCTGAGCTCTATTTCAGGAGTGTTGAAAACCAGGTAGACATCAGAATATGAAGGTGAGACAGGGGAAAGGAAAGGGAGGAACACATGCTAACAGATAGGAGGTGCATAAATGCTAAGTTTACTTTGTTTGGACTATATTATTCTTTACTTGCTAAATCTCGACTTGTTGGCAACATTTTTAGTCAATTATATTTGGGTTGTGGAGTGGAAAGGGAGGCATCTACAATAATATGAGGTCAGATCATGTGCATGCATTTTATTTATTGGGTATCTGGCTGTACTCTGCAGGAGTAGCCATTACTTAGACATCTGATCGCAATGTGAAACTGAAGGGTGGATGGGCTCTTACAATTTGTAAGCAAATTATTTTTAGAAGGCCTCTTCATTACATATTGCTTTTGGTGAGGTGTTTGCAAATTCCGCTGGATCTGGTTTGATAATGCTTTGAGAGAGAGTAAGAAAAGCAGAGTGGAAATTAATCCCTGCTTCTTGGTTATTGAGAAAACCAGTAAAGACCTAGCTGTGTTCTGACACCCAGAACTGAGCCATGATTTTGGATGAGCTTCAGACCCACTGAAAGTCTTGCCTCATTGATACATATATGAAATGCAGCCACTTTACAGTATTGTGTTTCTCTATATTCCTCACTGCTTATGTCACATGAGGTGGAGTCTTGCATGAGCTTTGGCTTCCCTGTGTTATAAACACTTCAAACTAATCCAGTTTACTTAGAGGTAAAAGATACACTGCGTACATGTAGAATTACAACAGTATTGCAGAATGGCCACATATTTTCTCCTGTTCACCTAAAGTTGCCCTTGGCCATAAATAGCTTTAATGAATGTAAATACCACAACTTTCTGTTAACCTTGTTAAGCAATGATTAATGGAGAACATGCGTGTTTTCTTGCACTGGCCTTCAAATTATGATTTTGCTATTGATGTGCCATTTAAAAGCAACACTATTTATACCCTGGCACACTGCTGCACACGTGAGGGAACAGAAGGAGAGTGCATCTTTTCTCAAGTTGATTGATGGAAGGCGAAGAAGCACAGAGCAATCCATATATCTTATTTTGCTCTACATTTAATGGGATCAGGAAGGCCTCAGTTGATACGGCAAGGAGTACCATAAAATGTTGTTAACACTTCAGCAACTTGACTATTCTGTTGTACTGAAATATTTCTGACCTTGTAAGTAATCTTCTCATCAAGCACCAAAACAGGCCGTTCAGCCTATCGAGTACATGCAACAAATCTGAATAATAAGCCCTTTTGCCAGCACTTGGCCTGTAGCCATCTATCTGTTACCAATTTAAGTGCTTGTCTAGCTACATCTTAAGTGTTGTGAGATGCTTGTCTCCACCATCCACTCAAGAATCCAAGCACCATCCAGTTTTTTTTAAAAAAAGGTTCTTCCTCAGATTCCTATGATGTTTTCTTTTATTGTAATAAAGAATTTTGGGTTATTTTAAAACCACTATATTTTATTAGTTAAATAACTCACTCAGAACTGTGTGGAAGCATTGATCTTGAATTGCAATGGGCTGCCACTAGTCTCTGACTCTCTCTAGTGTGCAGGAGTATCGCTAGCACTCTATCACTACATCCCCTTGAGATTTTTAATCTAGCAACATGACACAGTAATACAGTATTCATTTCAATTTAAAGTTCAACACAAATGTAAGCACTAACATCAGCAGCACAAACTTTTTAAGTGTGCAGTTCTTTTTCTTTTAGAGATTCAGTCTGTCAGGTGCTTTGATAACGTGTAGATCCTCGTAACACAGGAGCTTGTGTCGGCTCTGCTGGTCCACCACTGTCTAGCACTGGTGGTGCTTTCTCTGTTGCTGTGCAGGCTGGATCTTCTACATTTGTCAGTACATGCAGTGTCTCTTGCATTTTCAGCAGGCTCTTTTGATTCCTCTTCAATATTTGATCACACAAGCAGCAGGCATATTAGGAAGAAGCACAATCTCCAGACATTTCAATAGTTAATTAATAACCAGCAAGTAATTATTTCCATCCACATGGAACAGATCAGGCCCAATTTTCTACCATGTTTCTGCTGGTAAGTCAGTTATTATCACGGGTTCTTTTGCCTGCTTTGTGTGATGTTTCAGATAGGTCTTACAGCTGGAAACTATCCTGTCAATTTACCCCTGGCCAATAAACAGCAGTTCTGGCCCTCCTCTTGCATTTTTCCATTCCAAGATTCCCCTCATGCATCCTTTTCACCATCTCTCATTGCAGTGATTGAAGAATGATGATTCCGCCCTGACTGAGTAGAAGTCCATTGACAACACTAGGCTCAGCTTTGATGCTGTAGTATAGCTGACATTCACCTCTAAGCCATTCTTCATTCATATTCTTGATGACCTTCTGTAGATCTGTGTCCTTTTCTGTTTCAGCTGTGATCTGCTTGAATTTCATGTCAGATATGGGAAGCGATTCAGTGATCAGGTTCACATGGAAATTCACATCTTTCCTTGTGGAAATTTCATTGTCCTGATACTGCATTAGTTAACATAATAAGTTTCACTGGTGTGTACACCCTCTTGACTAGGCTTAAGCTTTCACATGCTTTGTCACCCAACAGTGATTCATATCCATCTGGGTCTATTGTGAACATGACGTGCTGCTCTTTATCTTTACCTTTCACCTGGACTTTACATGTACCTTTTTTGTAAATGCTCAGTCCATTGTAGGCATTGAGGTGTATAATACATGGATGTATGGCTTTATCTTCATTGCCCTGATGTTGTGCTCGCAGATCAAATTGACCATTTCCCCTGTGTCCAGCTTGAAAGATATATTTGTTCCATTTATATGTAATGATGCCATCCATTTGGCCTGCTCAACTCTGTTCACACTTGGCTCTTCAGTGCCTGTTGGTTTATAATCTTCTGGCACTACCATGCCAATGTAAAGTGAATCACTGAGACCAATATCTTCTATAGTGTGTGCAGTTTCACTTCTGGTTTGTTTTCCTTTGGGGGAAAAAAAAACCTTCCTTTGCATAGCGATTCAGCCCTTTGCAATTATTGCAGAGTTTTCCACAAGCTTAGCATAGTTTGGAGCATGTTAAGTGCAAGATCATTTGCAATTGAATGCCTCTCTATCTTTCTGTTGTTTCCTATATCTCATTTCTTGTTTATGTGTGTGTGCACCCAATGGCTATAGCTGTGCCTTCATTCTCACTGGCTTTTGCACTTTCACTGAACATTTTTGCTTGCTGCAGAGCATGGTGTGACATATCTTCACTGCTCCAGCCAAGTTAAGCTCTGTCTCTCATAGCAACCTCTCTCTCACTTTCTTATCAATAATCCCAAACACAATATGTGCACAGATCATTGAATCTTGCAGCAATCCAAAATTGTACATTCTTGCTTTTAATTTCAAGTCAATTAAAAAAAAAAGCACCAAAGCTCTCTCCCTGCAGCTCCATGCATGAGCGAAACACGTACCTCTTAAATGTTTCATTTTTCTTTGGTGGACAGTGTTCATCAAACATCTCGATAACTGTGTTCGTACTTGCCCTGCTCTTCTGCTTCAGCATAAACAAATGTATTGAAAACCTCTAGTGCTTGAGGTCCCGCCATGGTAAGTACCTATATAATCTTCCATGACTCATATTTGCTGCTATTGCAGTACAGCATGAATCATTGTTTAAACAACCTCCACTCATGGTTGACATTTCCAGTCTCATTTACAGTTGTCAAGAACCTTTACACTCTCCATATCTCTGCTGATAATGACTGATTCTCATTCTGCACATTCCTGATGTTTTTTTTTTTATTGTAATAAAGAAACTTGGGTTCTTTTAATACAGTGGTTTTCAAACTGCCCCTCTAAACTCAACTACCAGTTTAAGTATTCCCTGTGCCATAGGTGCTCTGTGAACAATAAGGAATTATATCGTAACTAATTGACTTGTGATATGCACGGTTTTATAACTGCAAAGGAAATGGGCTAATGACAAGTTTTCTCAAGCAAAATATTACAGTAACAATTGCGTTTAGAGCTGTGGTTCTCAACCTTCCCACTCACATACCACCTTAAGGAATCACTTACTAATCACAGAGCATCTATGGCATCAGGATTGCTTCAGGTAGAGTGTGAGTTTAGGGGGAAGTTTGAAAACATGGCTTTAAAACAACTATACTTTATTAGCTAAAGAACTCATGAATGTGTGAAGGTATCCATCTTGAATCCCAACAACCTGCAATGATCTAGTCTCTGACTCCCTCTAGTGCTAAGGAGGATCACTAGCACTCTATCACAACAATTTCCTCCAATATAACTTCTTGTCCTAAATCTATGCCCACTTTTAGGTACTTTTGTTATGGAGAAAAGATTTTTTAATATTCTTAATGCTATATGTTCCACTCATAATTTTCTATACATCTGTCAGTTCCTCCTTCAGTTTCCTCTGCTCTAGGGAAAACAAATCCATAGGAATTCAACAGCATTGCATGGTTTTCCTCAGGGTTCTGCAACTGAAGATCAGTAGCCTCCTGGACAAAACTTGAATCATTGGAAAATGGCAACCATTTCCATGTTGTTTTTGCCCATTCTGCAAATTCACATGGTCATTTGCAGTCTTGAAACACCCTTGAACCTTGGGTACAATTCCTGCATATGGATCGTTGCAGACGGACTTGGATAATTTTTGGAAAACTTGGTTTTCCTAGTTTACCATCTGGCTCTGCTGCCTGGTTGGTAAAACAAGGTGTCAAACCAGGAGCCAACTCCATTAGCAGGACTTGCTTTAACATACCTCTGGGAAACTTTTTTCTGCAGCCAGCATCAAGCTAAGTATCCTTCACATGTCCCCACCTCTAATGACGCCCCCTGCCTATCTCTGATGAACTAACTTGGGTTGGTTTTCTCTGGAGCATTGGAAGCTGAGGGGAAAAGGTTGGAAAATTTTAAGAAGCAGAATCTTTTCCCACTGTACGAATGTCACATATTGTAGGAGATGTGCTTCAGGAGAGTGGTGGAAGTGAGATGTACAGGGCTCTTTTTTTTAAACACACACAGAGTCAGGTAGGTGTTTGGAATAGCCTACCAGGGGTAGGGTTAGAGGCAAATATGACAGTAGCATTTAAGAAGCTTCTGGATAGACACATGAATATGCAGAGAAGAGGATGTGTATCATGTGTAAACAGCAGAGTTTTGGTTTAATTTGGCATCATATTTGATGTAGACGTTGTGGGCCAATGGGCCAGTTCCTCTGCTGCACTGCTCAGTATGCTTCACACTTGTATCACTATTTTGGTGGCAACCATCTCTTAAGACAGTGAACAAACATTGATGGAAAATAGAATCAGGTGACTGTTCCAATGCCATTGATTAAATGATATTGGAACAAATTGGATCTAAATCAGACTTACTATTTTCATATATAAAACTTGATGACAGTTGTGGGGAGAGATCAAAGCATTAATGAATTTAAACCCTAGTCTTTATATCTAATTGAATATGGCCTAGGACTATGTGTTAGCACTAAAGTCTTCTATTTGGCCAACTTAGTTTCTGGGCCATTTTTATGCAGATAAAATATGGACAAAGTGGCGACTCTCTGCCTTATGGTAAGCAAAAGTTAAAGAATTTCATGTATGTTAAATTCTAAATTATTATGTGACAATAATAGAACCTTTACTCTTACCTTGTTCTATCATGAAATTATTTAATATTAAATTTCTATGCAGAAGGAAAGGGGCAGAGCTAAAATATAAAACCTGCATCAACAAATAATGCTTCCAAGCAAGCTGGAATCAGTGATATATCTGGCTTTACAGAATTATAACTTTATTTGGATGAGTGAATAGAAACTATTAACCTCTTAATAGTACTCATGATTCAGATACTTCAGGATAGGATTTTCCATTTTGATTCTATGAGCCTCTATTATTCAAAGTGCCTTGTATGTTCCCAGCAGAATTGCTGACCGTGGTAAAACATTGTTTAAACTTTTCTCCATGAAGAGAGTGCTTCAGATAACTGCATTCAAAGAAAGTAATTACATGGAGGTTAACTTGAAGTCAAAAAACACATAATTGTTCACTTGGTATTGCCCTTATAATGTGAATCACAATTTAATCTAGACTGCAATTTAATCATTTCCATTGATTCTTGATTAAATAGGATTACTTCTCTTCCCCCCCCCACCCCTCCGCCCACCACCCCAAACAGTCTGTGTTCTGTTTTGTATCTTACAACTATGGAGTTAAAGTTTTATCTTTGTCCTTTTATCATATTTGTTGCCTGAAAATGTACAAAAAATGCAGATAATTTTTATTTGCAGCACAAGAAATAATTAGTTGCCAATTGCTGATGAAGGCTGGGGTTGGGTGGGGGGGGGGGGGAAGGGAGGGGAGTTGGTGAGAGGCTCCTATTAAGAATTTTTCTGCATTATCCGAAAAGAGAGGTTTTGATATCTGTAATATTTTGCATGTAATCTTTACCAAATTCAAAGTGACTGCATATAATGAACTCAAGGGCTGTTCAAGGGGCATTTATAGTTAACTTGTAATATCAGGACAAACCTCTTTAGCTAATGAACGGTTCTGCTTTCGGATTGCAATAAATTCCAGAAAGACAAATTGGTAACCTGGAATCAATTAATTCTCATGAATCACAGATCGTTTTTTTTTCCAACTTTTTGTTTACTCATTTACCTTTTCTTTGAATCATCTATGCAATAAAAATCTCAGTGTCTTGCCGGTAAATACTTTTATTAGAATTATTGATGAAGATTGCTGATCTAGAGCAGATGACAGAAACCAAATTGGAATATGAATATGGAATAAGAGGAGAAACCATCTGGTCCTTCGAGCTTTTAAAATTCATAGCTAATCCTCTACTTTAAAAAAAATCTTCCTTTTTCCCATATCCATCAATTCTCTTGGTATTCTGAAATCTATCGGTCTCTATTTTGACCAAACTTTCAGGGTAGAGATTCACATTGTTCTGAGTGAAAGGAAAAAAAATCTCCTCACCTTGGATGTAAATCCTGAGATTGTGAGGATCGTTAGCTGTAGAAATAATTTTTACAGCCTGAATAATCCTGTAAGAATTTTCAAAGTTATAATGAGACCATAGAAACACCCCTCCCCCCACCCCCACCTGCCCATCCCTACCAATGCCAATATCCTGCCAATTTGAGCAAGGTCCACTTTTGTCTCCTTTTTCCTTTCTAACCAAACCAATTCTCATTTGACATCAGTACTTACCCAAAATCTACATGCTTTAATCTAATTATATATACTTTCTCCCTTATCTATTCTTTGAGTCACATCATCAAAGCACATTTATTTAATTCGACAAATTTGGTTTTCCTTTCATAAATTCATGCTGACTCTCCTCGATCCTATTCTTTTTCAAGATATGAAGATCGGAATAAGCATATTATGTGGATATTTAAGTGAAGCAAACTGAATGGTGGTGAGGGGAGAGGTGTGGATGCAAGTGCTGTATTTCCTGTGGTCACAGGGGTAGGTACCAAGGGGGCAATGAGTGGAAATGAATGATAGGATGAGGGAGTCATGGAAGGAGTGGTCCCTGTGGAAAGTGGAGAGAAGAGGGAAAGAGGCATCTGGTTATGGGATCACGTCGGTGGCAGAAATTGCAGAGGATAATATGTTGGATGTGGAGGCTGGTAGGTGACCACCATTCAGTGACTCAAACAGTCCTTCCAAGTGAAGCAAAACTTCACTAGTGAATCTTCAGGGGTCACCTACTGCATCTGATGCTCCCATTGTGGTGGCCTCCTCTGTATTGGAGAGACTGGATCCAGACTGGGAAATTGTTTGATTGAGTACCTTTGCTCTGTCCACTGCAATAATGGGGACATCCCAATGACCAACAATTTCAATTCCACACCCCATTCCCATACAGACATATTTGTTGATGGCCTCATGCAGTACTAAACCAAAGCCTCACTCAAATTAGAGGAAAAATACCTACTACTCGGTCTGGACGCTCTCTAACCAGATGGCATTAATATTGACTGTTCCATTTTCTGTTATCTCTCTCTTTTCTCCATCCATCCCTCATCATCACTCAGTTTTTCCCTTCTGCCCTCCCATCCATCTCCACCTATGATCACTTGAAAGTCGGCCTGTTCTCCTCCCCTGCCCTATTCTTTTCTTTGCTCCTCTTCTAACCTCCCCCACCTTTTTTTATTCCGGTACCTGCCTGCTTTTTTACTTAAACCATGATGAAGGGCTCAGGCCCGAAACATTGGGTATATCCCTTTGCTTCCAATGGATGTTGTGTGACCTGCTGTTTTTTCTCCAACACTTTTGTGTATTGCAGTACAATCAATAGTGTCTGAGGACCTTCCTGTTTAAATCCAAAAGGGAATGATATTTTTTTCGTTACTATTTAAAACAAGCTGGCCTTGTTCATGACACCTATAACCAATGAAACTCCATTAAATTTCATAAGTAGGCTTAAGGAAGTCAGGCTAAACCTCAGTCAGGCTCTAGTTGAGTGGTGCCAATCTACTATGTGCTGTAAGCTGAGCTACTACCTATTATATGAGCAGCGTGCACAACAGGATTGGTCTTAATTCTAACTGCTCTCTCAGAATCTAAGCTAATAGGACTCCTTGAAATATTGCTATGATTATGGTGTGGGGGTAGGTATGGAGAAGACAGAAGGTACTTGTGGGAAATGGTGGGGATTATCAGCAGAAATTTTTTTTGTGCTGAGAGAATTAATATTCATGCTCCACCCACAAGTGCCATTAGACTTTTAACTGTGTGCACCTGTGGATGCTAATTGTCAGAGGCCTTATGAAATCCCTTCAAAATATGGTGACTTCCATTGTGGAATGTATGGTCATCAATACACAGGTACTTGGAGCCAAGAAATCCAATCACAACTGGTGGAGATCCTGCATTTCTATAATGGTGGGATAGGGGAGGGGTAGCTGTTTATGGAAATCACTGGGGAAACTTTAACTTCCAGGAATGAGTGCGTTGAGCGTGGGTGGAAATGAAAATGTTTTGCATTTTCAAGCCTAACCTCAATCTACATCTAACTGCCTGGATCATAGCAGACTGATTAATTAATCAGTGTATGATATTCAAGGAACTAAATTTTTAGCAGGATTTTTGCTTTAAGAAAACAAGAAATGGGAGCAGGTGTTTATACCATATGGACCTTCAAGCCAGCAGTAGCACTCAATAAAATCTTGACCTCAGTGTCAATATCTGCCCATTTCTCAGAACACTGAACACCCCTGTAGACCATGAAGCTGTCTATCTGGGACTTATCCATGATGAATTTTCTGCTGTTCTCTGAGGTAGAAAATTTTAAGCATTTGCATCCTTTGGGAGAGAAAATTTCTCCTTATCTCCATCATATGAGTGTGACCACTTATTCTCAAATGAAAAAAACACAAATGCTGGAGAAATTCAGCAGGTCAAACAGTGCCTTTATGTAGCAAAGATAAAGGTACATCATTAACATTTTGGGCTTGAACTCTTCATCAAGATATATGGAAACATGAGCCTTTTTCCCACTCTTTCCCCCCCCCAACTAGTTATTCCAGTTCCTACTTCCTTTCTCTCTCCACCTAACCTAGCCTCCTCCCCCCACTTCCTGCTGTCCTCCCCCCTCCCCACACCTTTCATCTCCCACCCTCACCACCCCCTTCCTCCTTTAGTTCGGACATCTCTCTTGTTACCCTGCACCTTGATGAAGGGCTCAAGCCTGAAACGTTGATGTATCTTTACCTTTGTTACATAAAGGCACTGTTTGACCAGCTGAGTTTCTCCAGCATTTGTGTTTTTTTTTCCCCACTGTGTCGACAGAATCCTGTGTTTTACCATTTATTCTCAAATGATGTGCTTATTTCTCAGTTTCTCCACAATAAAAAAAATCTTCTCAGCATTGACAAACTCAAGCTCCCTTAAAAGATCTCTTCTCATTCATCTAAATTCCAATGAGAATCAATCCAACCCACTCAATTTTTCCTCTTACAAATTCCTCTACATCCTAAATTTAAGTTCTTAAATGTTCAATGCAAGTATGCTTCTCTTTAAATATGGAACCAAAATCTATGCATGTTACTCCCTGACTGCCTTTCATATATCACCAGTTTCAAACATGTGTCGATCATACTGATGCCCAAGAATAGTGTGGTAACCTGTCTAAATGACCAGTGGTACTCACATCAACGGTAATGTTGTTTTGAAAGGCTGATGTTGAAGAATATCAGCTCCTATCTGAGCAGCGACATTAATCCATTCCAATTCGCCTATCTTAGCAACAGGTCTACACCAGATGTCACCTCAGTGGCTTCACACAAAGCCCTGGAACATTCTGGACAGAAACGATGCATCCATCAGGATGCTCGATATACCATCAGCCCCTCAAAATTGATCAGAAAACTTCAATACCTGGAACTCAACACCTCACTGTGTAATTGGATCCTTGATTTACTCACCTCTAGACCACAATCAGTGAGGATTGTTTAGAACATCTCCTCCACAATCTCCATCCGTACCAGAGCACCACAGAGCTGTGTTCTTAGCCCCCTGCTCTACTCAATTTACACCTAAGACTGCATGGCTCGGTACGACAACAACACCATCTAAAAATTCACTGACAATACCAAGGTAGTGGGTTGTATAAAAGGAGTGATTGGTAGGCATAGAGGGGGTAAGCTTGAAAACTTGGCTGAATGGTGCACCATCAACAACGTTGTTGGTCCCCCCCATTAGTGGATGAGGGAGTTAAAAAGTAAATAAGTTGCAGAAATTTAGAAGAAAAGGGAATAGATATTAGTGTTAGAGATGTAAATTGTCTGTTATTCCAAGCAGACTTAATTTTATAATACCTCCGATTGTTTACTGAGCAGCCGATTACTTGGTTCCTGAATCTGGCAACAATTTCATTGCAGAGAGGGCAGATTTTACTGTTCTCTGATCGACATTGTGGCAAGATTATATGTACAATTTGTTTTTCTATAGTCTTCCTAGAATTACAAACAGCATGGAAAACGATCAGCATTGAAATGTAATGAAAGTGCTTTCAATCAGTGTTTAAAATCTTATCTTCAAAACATTAAAGTGACATATTTATTGGGTTTTGGGTAAATGAAGATGAACTGCATTTGTGACTTCATTGATAACCCCAGCAGTGAACTTGCTATCACTTGCTCAATCTATTTTGTACAAGTAGTAAACCACTGTGATTGCTCCCTTATACCAACTGGTTCCTCAAATATTCTGCTCAGTGGTAACTTGTGGGGAAAGGCTGGCTGGATTCATCTCACACTGCTGGTGATGGGACCAATCATGGACATGGTAATGGGATTATATGAGAGAGACCAAACCTCTCCACCTCCTGTCAGCTAGCAAAGTCATATAGGTGAAATGGTCAAAGATTGGATGCTTCTGACATTCAAAAGCTATAAACAAACATAACTATTTTTCATTAAAAAAAAATTTAAACCACTTTTATAATTTAAGATTATTAACTATAATGATCATGGCCAACCTCATTTCTTTTTGCAACAGGAAGGCATTTCAGGCATTGAAAGGTGATCAAACTATAAAGTCGATATCCTGATTCACATCATGCAGGCCTGGTGAGGGGATTGCAGGAGAATAGAGCACAGAGAAGGAATGGAAATGAGTTGTTCAACCTTTCGCAGTTTGCATGTGCGCACTTCCTCGAGATCAACAGCGTTGAGTAAATCCTCGAAGCAGAAGTTTAAATAACTGTTAATAATTATGTTCCAGAGGGGAGAAAATAGCTTCCAAGTTGAAAGAAAAAGGCCTTATTTTGCTTGGCAAAAACAACCTTCTTTTGAAGAAGCAGCAGATCAAGCAGGATCTTGAGGCGATATGTTGACAATCCTTTCATCTCCTGAGATGCTGAGATCTTCCAGCAGTTTGCTTATTGCTGCAGATACCATTTCAAGTATCTTGTTTCATTTTTTTTATGAGGAAGAAAATGTTTATAAATTGGAAGCAAGCAAGAAAAGCAATAACAAATAAACTCTTGCTCTTTATCCTTCTTGCAAGATCACAATTGATTTAAAAATCTCTGACACATACTCTATTCAAATCAGGTTTCATATCAATGCAAGCAAAAGTTTGAAATTCACAAGGATATTTCTTCCTCAGTTGAACCATCTGACATAGAGTCTCTGCTCCCTTCCCAGATATTTTGGGACTGGAACACAAATTAAACTTCCTCTCACCTCAGTTGATCTGCTGCCATTGATAGGAAAGCTCTTGCGTTTGGCAGCCAGATGGGGCACCTTGCGATAATGGGAACCTTGATCCCCTGCAGAGGGAAAACTGCCATTACCTATTTTGCTCTCAGTACATCTCGTGACAACTGATCACAAAACAACTTTGAATGATGCTGGGCTGTCCATTAACTTGAATTACTAAAGAGAGCTAGTTGTGGGCAAGGAGCTCCTGGGAAATAAATGAGAAAGAATAAAAATTAAGTTTAAAGACAGTATTTCAAATTGTATTTGAGACTAAATGCTTCAGCAATTATGATTTTATGCTTTTATTTAGATATTTTTTTATTTAAAACATTTATATATGTTTCGATGCAATTGGCTTGACACAAAGCAAATCTCCAACAGTTCATTCAAATATTTGAACAGATTACCTCCACTCAATCATTGCATGGTTCAAAGGAAGGATGTATATATTATTTCAGAATTATTTTGTTGTTTTCTTTCTGCATTGAAAAGCATTTTGTCCATTTGTTTTGACATGTTTATCTCTGATGCGACTTTGTAAATGTTTCATTGCAACAATGCCGACCATGAATGTCTGCATTGTGCACTTAACAAAATGTCCATGAGTGGTTCGACTCTGTATAGAGGAAACAGTGGTCTATTCAGCTGCTTGCCCTCCTGCTCTTCACCTTCTGTGAGAGTTTTATGCTATTTCCTTTTTGCATTCATCCACAAGAGATCGGCAGACCCGTGAATAGTAAAGATGTTTAGTCGTAAAGATAAAGACCTAATATGCTCTTGACAAGGCTTTGTGGATTTTACTGGGGATTTGCCTGAAACAAACAGAACAGAAATTATGGCGATAAAAGCGAAGCCTTTTTGAATTGCATGATGAAGCTTGGAGTAAAATGATTTACCACCAACCTTAGAATTTAATTTGGAACATTTGTCTGTCTGAAAGCCTGTGAATGTCTCCCTTTTGATTCCCCGTAATTTGCTTAATGCTGATTGCTTCCTATGGAAAAATGCCAAAAGAAATAAGAAGTCAATGTTTTGAAAATAAAACAAGCAAAATCTGTGGCACTTTAATTAATTAGTGTGGCCTCATGTATGTTTTCTTGTTGTGAAACATTTTCTTTTTTTCCTCTGATTTTGCAGTTAACAAAGATTTTTTTTTCAATAAGCATCTTTTCATTGATTTTTTTTGAAGCTTAAAAAGCACTTGGTTGTGGGAGCTGAAAGAGGACAAAATGCTAACTGCTGTAAAGAATAAATATTTGATGAATAATGTAATTGCTACCAAGGATTTCAGTGAGTTATTTATTATAAATGCATGCACTGTTGAGGTTTTTGTGGGCAGGGGTTTCATTTCCCTCTCTCCTTTGATTCTGTTCTTCCTGAAGGTGACTCTTCTCACCAAACCAAGGGATCGTAATGTGATCTTTCTTTTGCTGCTTCAACGCACTGAGACAGAGCTTTCAGCAACCTTGCTACTTTCTCCCAACATCCATTCTGCTGTCCTAATTAGAGCACAGAAAACACAATGTTGGAATAAAACTCTACGTTCATCACCCTGACCTTGAGCAGATGGTACCGATGGTTAACTACCTTCCCTTAACCTGTTGCACCATTTGGGGAAAACCTGCTGTATGATTTACATGAGATTGAGTTTCATTTCTACATTTGTAATTCCAGAGGTATTCATTTGACTGCCACATGCAGGAAATGTTTAACAGTCCTATTAATGCTCTTGAAAAGAGAATTTCCATCTTCCAACCATCTTTATATGTATGTATTCTCTGACACTAATATTTTATTCTCTCAGGAGCATCTGTGAATTTGCAATTAGTGGGCATAGGGGGAAAGATATTCCAGTGGTTGGACTCATACTTTGTTCAAAGGACACAGGTCTGGGTGTTGGAGGCCAGATAATCCACCGCTGCAGGAGTCTGTCGGGGCAATCCCATACTACATCTTCAGATGTCCCATCAAAAAGTGAGAAGTGTGGATGCAATGATTGCACATGCTTAATTCCATCCAGCATCCCAGAAGATGAGAACTCTTTGCCTACATGGAGCAAGATCAAGGCAATATTCAGGCACAAATATACCAGGCCATTACATCTCCAAAACGAGAGGACCTAACTAGCTAGCAAAAGTATTCACTGACATTACCGTGACTGACTGTTGCCTGCTATCAATATCCTTGACCATGAGGGTCCATTACAGTGACTATTTACTAAAGCTCAGTTCAACCAACCACATGTATATTGAGGTTATGAGCGAAACATCAAAGATTGGATATGCTGTGATGATTGATGGATCTGGGTCTCTCCAAAGTCCGCTTATTACAAGGTAGAAGTCAAGAGTGTGACTGGGGGGGGAAAAAAAAACTCCAGTTACCAGAATGAGAGCAGCTTCAACAACAAAGCAACCCATTTTCTCAACAATTATCTCTTCCATCACAAGACATGATGATTGTGGTGTGTGTTATCTGCAAAATGCCTTTCCAAACCACAGCTTCTATTGCTTGGAAGGGCAAGTTTGCAGGGTATAAGAACACCAGCTCCAGAAAAAAATCCCTTCCAAACTGCACATCAACCTATCCTGGAAATATATTGGCATAGCTTCTTGACCTCTGGATTTTGAACCTGAAAATCACTGTTCAGATAGATCTGTGACCAGAAAGGCTGTAGTTTCAACAAGGTGGCTTATTACTACATTCTCAAGGGTCGTTGGGGATAAGCAATTATTGTACAATAGCTCATCTTGAAAACCGAAACATTTTTTTTGCAAGTTGATTTTTAAAAAGCACCTCTGGATCCTTCCACCTGAGGCATGATTTCAATCCAAATATATTTACACAGCTCTAATTTGGAATTTTTTTGTCTACTGCTGGTTGTTTTTCACTTCACTGTTGTATCCATTCCTTCAAAAATCCCTGCATCTCTCCAGCCCTCCATCTCTCATTGAAATCTCCTACTCCCGTGGGAGGAACAGAGCAAAATAACAACTTCAGAATCACTCTGACTACAGTAATGAGTTAAACACTGTCATTATGATTATTTTCTGAGAAAATACAGATGTACAGCTTAGGTTTCATATACGTCTATGGACGCTGCTCTCGATTTTTGAAAAGCCAGATTTGCACATTGTTGTGTATATGTGTGCATGTATGGGAGGGTGGGTGGTGGGCACGAGTGTGTGTAACAGTTTTTATTGTGAGTTTGCAACCAGTTCCAAAAAAAAACATTTATTTGGCATCACACAAGTGATGAAATTTAACAAAATATGTCATTAACTCCAGAGTGAATTGAACATCTTGAGGCCATTCTTATTACTTCCTTGAACTATAATGGTATTAACCTTATTTTATTTTTAATCTTTGATGTGCAATCTTTAGTTTGTTCTGCAAATTCTCCACAGATTGATAACTTTAAATAATACTCTACGTGAAAAGGTACTGGAATTAAGAAAGCCTGGTTTTTTTAAGTTCAAGTCTGAGAGAGTCAAGTGTAGCACCATGTAATCAATGGGGGGGGGGGGGGGGGGGGGAAAGTTTCGTTGGAAGTGTGCATGGGTATTTTTATAAAATCTTGAATCACTTCTGGAATCTGCATGCCAAGCTACATACCAAGGCGTATTGGTACAGGTCTTTGCAATCATAATAATATTTCATACTTGTAGAGCTCGTCGAAAGAACCAAAGACTTGTTGATCCAAACCAAGGCTTTTATTAGCAAAAGACAGGAGCTCTTCACAGGTGGTCCGGAATGATCCGACCTGGCTAGGGACACAACCCTTTAAGGCCCAGACAATAGGCGTGGCTTAGCTCTCAGCCAATCGCTGTAAGCACAGTCTAGATACGGTAACTATATACACTATGTACATTGGTGATAGACCTGTACTATCACAATACTGTCTTTTGATCCAAAAGAAAAGGTATCATTTCACTTCTATACTGGCAGCAATGCAAAGTCAGTTCCTCAGCTGTATTGGGCTTTGCTGAATGAGTAACTCATCATGCATTGGTTGATGGAAAATATGTTTTGTAAGCCTTTGAGTTAAAACTGCACCAGATGCTGAGTGACAGGAAACTGGGAGGGCAATATGAACTATTCATTGTCTGGTGCCTTAAAGACCCAATGCAAGCATTTAATCATTTTCAGATGGAATTATTTTGGACAATTAACAATTGTGACTGAGTGTACAGCTATTACGCTGCATGGTCCAAAAGAAAACACTTTCAGCATGTAATACTAGGTGAATGTGTTTTAAAATGCTGCACATGGAAAAGTCCATTAGATTAGGTATGAGAGGATTGTATCGTTCGATGTCTGCACGTGCAATTTCCTGCAATCTGAAGGGTATTTCTGAAGGTTTTCCTGAGTTATTAATAGTAACAAATGGAATTAAAGTAAGGAACAGACAAATTGTTACCTCTGACAAAAACTGGCAGTGAAACCTGTGTACACATCAGGGTACTAGTCTTAATTATGGATGAAAAATGCTTGCTTACTGTTAGCTTAAATTCTGACAAAGCCACCAAATTATATTTCAGGGGTTGGAGTTCAGGTACTGTAAAATCTTTGTGACCTGGCTGATTAGATTTGGAGCAAAGCCCTGGATGAATAATGAGGATGTCACAGGGTGAGTTAAACTATATCTTCGTGCAGTCCAAGATGTTTTCATCAAAATCAGAGCTAATATTCTTACTTCCATTAAAGGTTAAGAATGAACAATAATTAGCTTTTTGCAAACTATAAGTTCTTGTTAATCATTGTTTAAAGTGTTTAATAACAACTTGAATGAACGAGCTTCTGATAAGATGGTGGAGAGAAATAATGTTAGCGTCGTACTACAGCTGAAATGATTCAAGATTTTCTCCATTAAATGTCAAGTTAGTTTTTTTTCTCTCCAACAGAGTGAAGGCATATCTATCTCACTGTCTGTTTTATCACAGAAAGAAATAGGGGTGAAATGAATATGGGTAAAGTGGTTTTGCATATGATCTCCATCCAGTGACTTCCATGCAAATGGAGGAAGAGCTGAATTAAAGCCAGGGCTGAGAGGAAACTATTTGGGTATTTCAGAGCTTTGTTTATGAAGTCTAAGCACCAATACTGTAACTATATTCAAAATAAACAGAGATCCAGCTTGTAGGCACTGTTTAATTCACTACAAAATAAATCATTCTTGTAGGTCTTTGTGTAAAATCTTGAAAGGTTTTAATCTTGATGCAGTGATGAATTTTGGGATGCAAGATGAATTTAAAGTTGTAAACATCAGACAACACCAAATAAATCTGTATTACCTGGGCAGCCTTTCAACCTAGAAGAGATGCTCCCTTTCCTCATTATCTTCTCCCCACTCCTTCTGCAGCCTAAAACAATACTTTTTTTTCATTTTTCCAGTTCTGATGATGGATCTTCAACGTTCAACTTTAGGTTTCTATCTCCTCAGATGTTGCCCGTCCTGCTGAGTGTTTCCAGCATTTTCTGTTTCCGTTTCAGGTTTTCAGCTCCTGCAATTTTATTTTTAATTTTCAAACACCTCTTGTCCAGGTTGATTCTGATGTGTTTCTGAAACAGTTCAGTAATGTGAAAACCTAGTTTATTCAACCAAGGCTTATTAAAGAGTCAAGCGATTAGGTGTTGAACAAATTACTGGAAAATGGAAACACTCAACCGGTCAAAGAGGATCTGAGGAAAGAGAAACAGTTAGTATTTCATGATGATTTGTTGTCAGAACTGGGAAAAATGTTGATCCTTCATCAGAATTGGGTAAAAGAGAAAATGTTACTAATGTTGGTTACTATAAGGGGCACTGGACAACACTAATGGTGACTCTTTGTCTACCCTATGGCAGGCTGAAGGAAATTTTGTATAATATTACATTTTCTGAAATATTACATGACAATAGAGGAACCTTGAATCTTAAAGTTGTAGAGAAGATGAGTGAAGGTGACATGTGGTGCAAAGGGAATATCTATGAGAGGGTGAGACTGGATGACCTAATGTGACAATTAACATTAAATTAAGCTTTCTTGATTGTGTAATTATTGCTGATGGTAAGGCTAAGAGACACACTGACCAGACTAGACTGGACAGAACCATTGACCCAAAATGATCCACTCAGAAATGGTTGGTTCTGTTGCAGACCTTCATCAGAACTGGAACATCTCACTGATATTCTCTTTGCTCTCCCTGTGCCTTGCCTTCTCTCCAACTTAAACAAGCCTGTCTTCTCACTTTTCTAGTGCCGATGGACAGCCATGGACCTGACAATTTTAATTGTTTCTCTGTCCATGAACAAGAAAGTCTGCAGATTCTGGGGTCAAGTGTAATACACATATGTGCTTGAGAAACTCAGCTGGTCACAAAGCTTCCGGAGGAAATAAAGGGAAACTGACAGTTCCAGTCAGGAATAAGAAAAATACAGGCAGATGCTTACTGCCTAATCTGAGATTTGATTCCAAAGAATTTTTTCCCGGGTGCATGACACAAATTGCATGCTGGCCTGGATAAATGAAGCAAAAATTGGATCGAGCAGGGTACTTATAACATAGCCATAAAGAGAGGTCCATAAATAAGAACAATGATAATATCCATAAAGTAGATAATGATTCACGTAAATCACTTTTATATGATTACTAGAGTGGCTGTAATGTATAGATGGAAACTGCAACTAAAATCCAGCAATATGGCAAAATAGATTCCACTTGTTATGAAGCCTGATAAAATGTGGAGTTTTCTGTGAAATAATAAGACTTCAAGATGCCTCATTAGAATTTAAATGATTATGAAAGGATTGCAAAGCTTATCCGGGCAAATTATTTGCTGGGGCAATAGGTTAAATACAAGCTAAACTTTGGACAAGTAGGAATAAGAAGGTAATTTAGGAGTTTAACCCGAAAGGTAATAGAAGGAAAGAATCCTGCACTCTGGAGTGGACCATGTGAATGGGTTCAAAGGATAATTGGTTGTACTACTTCTGAGGAGAGATGAGAGTGAGATTAATAGAGGGAAGCTGAGTAAAGGGGAATGATTTATCAATCCAAGCTGAACTGTTTGGTTCTGCAATAGGTTCCCATTGCTCAGCAATGGTATACTCACAAGTCAAGCACTGTGATTGGGATGTAATTTCTTAAATAACTTGTATTTGCCCAGTTTAAGTATAGTTTATTTGCTAAAGTCAATATGATAAAGTTATAACTTATGAATTCTAAATATATCGAATGTACAAAACAACCACAGGCTGTAAGGGAAATACGAAGGAGTTGCCAAGGAGGTCTCTGATGTGTACTGAGACTCAGAATGGAAGGAACTTTGGAGTAGCTGTGTTTCGACCAGAGTTGAGACAAAGTGTGGCACCCTTTACATTTGAAGTGAAGTCCTGACCTGACAGAAAATTGCTTTTGGATATTAAATTTTACACGTGTTTAGAAATTCATCATCAGCAATGTATTTTGCAGGTTAATATTTCTTATAGCACATTTAATATAACCAACTGTGAACAATTGTATTTTAAAAGACTTGTAATTTAACATTCGAAATGTTGTGATGGATATTGTTGAGGTGCATTGTTTTAAAAACGTGAACCAGAAGATTAATCCAGTAGAGTGTAATCTTTGAAATTTTGTACGGAAAAATGGGCACATGCAGCTCTGCATCTTCCATGCTTCAGGATAAAAGGGATGTTCACAATACACTTGGCTCCTAACTCCGTATGGTTGTACAGTGGAATACCTTTGGTAAAATGAATGGAGTAGCTCTGAAGAGGAAATGCAGTGCAGAGGATGAAGTGCCGATCTGATTCTCAGCTACCTTCTCTCAAGTATTAAGTTGCCTGTATCTAAGTTGGTGGCTTCAAGGGTCAGACTAAGTCACCACAAGACCCAATAAAAGAAATACACAAAGGTAGAGTTATGGTGAGGTGCATTACTCAGACCACTAGCACCTTCAGAGGTCTTAGCTCCACCACGGACAAAGAATCAACAACACTTCTTCCAATCTTTCCCCTCCAGGCCAATGAATTAATCATCACAGGCTTTTCACCTATCAGTCTGGTGCTAGTCATGCTGCCTTCCAAAAAGAGGAATAGAGTGATGCATTTTAGGTCAATCTATAGGACCATCAGAGCAACAGACAGGATCACTGGAGTCTCCCTCCCCCACCCCATCAACGTGATTTACCAGGATCATTCCCTTTAGAGGGCACGCAGCGTCATTGAGGGCCCCTACCACTCCACACATGGTATCTTTCAACTTCTCCTGTCAGGAAAGAGATACAAGAGTATCACGGCCAGCACCATCAGGCTGAGAAATGTCTTCCTATGGGCAGTGAGAAGGCCGAACAACCAAAGGAACTGCTCTCACTAACCATCTATGACTCTCATATTTATGAAACAACATCTATATGTTTATTTTTAGATATGAATACTAGTCCTTCACGTGTGTTGTTTGTCTGTAGGTGCACCATGTTTGGTTGTGTGTCTGCGCCTTTTGCACTGAGGCCCAGCGAATACTGTTTCATTGGGTTGTACTTGTGCAATCAGATGTCAATAAATGGGTGTTTAAGTTCCAGTTCATTGTCACATGTATCAAAATGCAGTGATAAAGTTTTATTTGCAAACAGTCTAGCAAGACATCCCATACATTGTATTCAATGCAAGTAAGACTACAGAAGTGTAATTTACAGAGATCATTTGGCAAAAACCAACACAACAAATTTTTACTATTGTGAAATTTTACTATTCAGAAATCTGATAACAGTAGGAAATGAGCTGTCCTTGAATCTGGAGGTGCGTGATCTCCCTCTTATGAATCTCCTTCCCGGTGGCAGGAGAGTGAATACAATGTGGCCAGGATGGGATGAGGCTTTTAATATGTTGGCGACTTTACCAAGATGGGTTTAGTTGATGGAGAGGAAGATGAACTGAGCCACGTTTCTGCAGTTCCTTGTGGTCTTGGGCAGATGGGTTCCCATACCACACAGTACACTCTTAGGAACCCTGGAAAACTTCTACAGCGGCGTGGTGGAAAGTGTGCTGACCGGCTGCATCATAGTCTGGTATGGGGGTCACCAATACCCCTGAGCGTACAGCCCTCTAAAAGGTAGTGGCTACAACACAGGACATTACAGGCAAAATCCTTTTCACTATTGAGCACATCCTCAGGGAGCGCTGCCGTTGGAGAGCAACAGCAATCATCAAAGACCTTCACCCACCCAGCACGTGCTCCGATCTCGTTTCTGACATCAGGAAAGAGGTATAAATGCCACAAGACTCGCACCATTAGGTTCAGGAATCTCTGCAACTATCAGACTCCTCAACCATAAATTCAATCAGGGATTAATTTAAGGACTCTTACTTGAGCAGTTTATTGATCTTCTATACTCCCCCGGCATTGCATAGTCAGTTTGTTTACATCCATTTTCTGTTTACATTTGTTTTGATTGCCTTCATTTCATACTGTGTACTTTTTTGTTAACGACCAATTAGTGGTAATTCTTCCACACCCGTAGGAAAAAGGAATCTCGGGGTTGTATGTGATGTCGTGTATGTACTCCGACAATAAATCCGAAGAAGTCTTCCATTGTCACTTCATCGCCATTGATGCTAAGTATTAATGAGTGTGTGTTGAACAGCTGTCAGTGTGTTATTGAGATGTGACATTCAAGCTTGAAGTGTGAGATAGTGCAATGCAGCTTTTGAGAGTTATCTTGCTTGGCTCAAGATAGTTGTTAGATAAGTGAGACCACTGCCACAGTTGTTGGGAGGCTAGATTTGATATCTGCACTGACTTTATTCACATATGAGATAATTAAATTCCTTGTGACACTGTGTCAACCTACTTATTACTTCACACCTGACCCTGACCTTGGTATCTCTTTCACTGTCATTTGACTCTCTCCAGAGGACTTTATGGATGTCCTGCTGTGGAAGAACTTCCCCTCTTCTCTAACACATTAACCAAATTATCCAAAGCCATGCTGCATATTCCTGATATTCACTGTCATCTATTGCTTTATAAAACCTGTGGTGTGACTTCCCACAACTGGTTGCAATCAGTGGCACCTCCCTTTCAATCAATGGCAGCTTGCTTTATTTTTTATTAGTTGCTCTTGAAATTGGGGGCAGTTGGAAAGCACCACGGCTTTTAATTGCATCGATGCTAGTTGGTCAATGAGTTTATATGTATCCTGCACCTGGACAAACAGGTTCAAGGTTAATCCCGGCACACATTCTCCCATGCAATCCAAATTTTCCCACCTGTACCTCTTTTATAATTCAACTATTGACATCGAAAAAGCTATACAATTTTTTTTAAAAATGCCTGTTTGAAAGGCATTGGCAAATTGACGTGACCCAAAATGAGCAAGAAAGTTTTATGAGCTTGTTTCTCAAAATGTGATGAGTTTTACTAATAGTGGGAAATGGAACATGTGTTTTCATTTTGCACAAACCTTTTAATCAATCTCCACGACATGATAATATCTCTCCTTTGCTCCAACACTTCCAATATCAGAAGAGTGTGGCAGAAGTCAGTTTTCTGTACCATCTGTCCTGTAGGTTCTCTTCATGCTGCAGCCAATCAAATTATGTACAGCTTGCGGTATAGGTCTGTACCCACTCGTGAAATGGTTGAGCTCAAGTGATAAACTAGCTTGGTCAGAAAATTAGACTAAACCATTATAATGATGTGAACTCTCTCAAGAACCTGCTCAATGGATAAATAGAACACATGGGAGGAATCTTTATTGCAATGAACAGTAAGAGTATTCATGTTTGTTCCTGTTATAAATTATAAAAACTGATCTGTTACAAAGCTTTGGGTGTAATTTACCTAACTATAATGGCCATACTGAAGCTGAGTGCAGTGATCGATGATTTTTTTTTTAGTAGCTAGCAAGTGAAATATTCAGTAGCTATAAAATTTCTGTTTACTCCAGGTATTGTGTATATTTTAAAATCAATATATTAAAAGATGAAAGTCAAGGAAAGACGGTCTTTTGTCCTCAGTGTACTCCCATGTGTATGTGAGAGTGTGTGTGTTGGATGTTTGCAGGTGTTATCCCCTCATCTTCCTAGTCCCTTTCACTTTGCTCTTTTGGTACTGAGGCATTTGACACATGCAGATTAAAAGAATGCTTAAAGATGTTTGGAATGCAGTGGAAAAAAAACTAAAGATGAACTTTGATAATTGACTATGATATTTTAAATTGCAGCAAATAGAAATTGGTTCTGCATGTGGCGGATGTTTGTGTAGGTCAATCCTATCTAACCGAAACTTCCAGATCAAAGCTTTATTCCATGCCATAACCTTTTTCATACCAGGTGCATCCAGGCTTTCAGTTATTTTACATGGGAATTGATTAGTTCATGTTTTTGGAGCAGGAAGGCAAGATTAAGAACTAACTTCCGAAAGAGGGCAGCTTAAAAGTCATTAGTCCTACATCTGTAGTTAGGTTTATACACAGTCACAGTTTACTGACCCTACAAAGTAATTACCTGAGCTGCTTCATTCAAATTGCAACCAAAAAGAGTTTGCTCCAGCCTCAGATGACTCTAGCTTCAAATCATCCCCATGTTTCACAGCAGCTGATCGAGGTGTCCTGATTGGATGACAAGATCGAAAGGAAAGCAATCAGACCGTGCAAATGATCTGATAGGAATCCCATCTACTAGGTTTCACTATACATAGGCTACATCATTATTATTTTTCTCAGACAAACAGAGGAGTATAAAACAACAGTATCATGCATGTGAGTAAAATATGAAAGTCTGCAGACACTGAAATGAAAATCAGAATCCTGGTGAAACTCAGCAGGTGAAACTGCACTTTGAAGGTTTGGTTACATAAACATTGGTTATGTATCTTCACCCTTGCCACATAAAGTGCACTGTCTGACCTGCTGAGTTTCTTATTATCGTGCATGTCCTTTCAAGTCAAGTTTATTTTCATCTGATTGCACGAGTACAACCCGACAAACAGCGTTATCTGATCCTGGGTGCAAAGCATGCAGACACACAACCAAATGTAACACACATGCATACAGACAATACATATGTAGGATAAGTATTTGTCCGCTCACTCTCTCTCTCTCACACACCATCTCCTTCTCTCTCTAAATAAATAAATATTGTTTCCTGCATGTCCGAGTCTCTCAGATGGTTAGTGTGAGCAGTTCCTTTGGTAATTCAGCCTTCTCACTGCTTATCACAGGGTCTGTGAGAGGTTAATATTGAATGACCGATAAGATGGATCTGCATAGTCTTCTTGCATAGTGGCAAACCTCCTTAAAGGACAAAATGAGTTTAGAAACCAACAACTATTTCTACTGCCATAAATTAGGCTGGGGTAAAGGCGGGCCTTCTAGCCTTTCTTTTACAGGTTACCATCAAGCACATCAGTTTTTATTTAAAAAAAATTAAGCTCCACCAAAGATAATCCTGCAATCCAACATTATAAGAAATTACATTTGATTTATTCAAGCTTTCTAACAGTCTCGCCATAATGAGGATGGATATAATAACTAGTTTATCATCCTGACACAGTGGTTACACAAAGAGCGTGTAATGAAATGACAGTTGACTACTTCATCATTCTGAACCAATGGTCCTTATCAAATCAGTGAACGGCACACTTCAGTCTGCCTGAAGCCTTTTGGTATTCCAACAGATGATGGAACAAGTGAATACTGCTGACTGGCATATTGCAGGGTGCTGTAGTCTGCTTGAGTGATAAGGGTACCACTGAAGCACACTACAGTCATGGGGAAAGACCACAGTCTAAGCCTTGCCAGCACTGGACATTGAGAGGCTGAATCCTATCTAATAGATCTTTAAACAATGTACACGTGTATGGTTTAAGGGTACACGTGAGTGATGGTAACATTTTAAGAGAATGCATTGGATTGATGGTATAGAGTGCGTAGAGAAAGAAGTCTCCTGGTGGTATTATGAATAAGGGATACCAAAGAAGTATATTCATGCCACAATGGGTGCAAAATAACAAAATTTGGGAAAACAAGTACATTGGAAATGAGGACATTAAACTTACTGAAATAAAAAGATAAAAGTTTTCCAAGGTTAAAAATCATGGCTGACTGATTTGTTCA